>NC_139927.1:5353040-5595540 GCF_963514095.1 Eutrigla gurnardus
ATGACATGTTATGATGTGAAGCACTGAGTCTCTTGTGTATGAAAAGTGCGATACAAATAAAGTTGCCTTGCCTATGTGAAGGCCTTACTTTGAAGAGGCCTTCACAACCACACGGGTGATGTCACGAAGACGCGTCCATCATTTATTCAGATCCTACATGATATCCCCGAGCCCCGTGAAATACACAGAAGCTCTAATCGGAGCCGTGCGATGCCGTCAGTGTTCATTAGAATTCATTCGTATCTTCGTGAAGCTAACGTGACATAAAGATAGCCGATTGGACGCGTTTTCAAAAGGCTTACGCAATCCCACAGTTCCTCTGAGGTGAAACCTTTTTTTTTTTTTTTTATCAAGGGCATCATAAAAGCAGTGTGCCCGACAGTGCCCTGGGTTTCCCTTTTGAAATGCTGCCAACCTGTCAGAGTGGGTCACGGTCCGCTACGTGACCTGGAATGCATCCGTCTGTGTGTGTGTGTGTGTGTGTGTGTGTGTTGCTTTCTCTCTCTCTCAAGCATTTCGATTCGACCCCTGTGCGTAAGTGACCATATGATTTCCCGATTGTTCCGGTTTATTTCACTTTCGAGATCAGTGTGTGTGTGTGTGTGTGTGTGTGTGTGTGTGCGTGCGTGTGTGTGTGTGTGTGTGTTGCTTTCTCTCTCTCTCAAGCGTTTCGATTCGACCCCTGTGCGTAAGTGACCATATGATTTCCCGATTGTTCCGGTTTATTTCACTTTCGAGATCAGTGTGTGTGTGTGTGTGTGTGTGTGTGTGTGCGTGTGTGTGCGTGTGTGTGTGTGTACATGTTTGTGCCTGTCCTGTTTGCCTCCGTGAGTACATTCTGTGTTTGTTGATGCGTCTTACACAACCTTTATCAACCATCCAAAGTCATCCCTCCACTATCTGCGTGACGTCGGCGCCGCTATCACGTAAACTCAGTGTCCCGGCGGCGGATTGGAAACGCCGTCCCGACACTAAAGCTTCTGTCGAGTTTCCCAGCCAACGTCTGAGTCATGAGCGTAACATTGTGGGAACAGAGCGGGGATGTGATGTAATAGGAATTCTTGCACACATTTCTAAGCTTTAACATCCTTTTATTTGTATTATTTTCCGGCCTCAGAGTGCTTTTTCCTGTTCCTCTCGCGTCACATTCACCTGCCCTCGTTAGCCCTCCTGCTCACCTGTTCTCACTTTCCCAATCAGCCACCTCCATATAAACACCCGCCCAGCTCCTCCTTTGTTCTTCCTCACTTTGTCTTGGTACTCATGTGGCATTTTGTTGCCCCTTTTGCCTCTTATCACCTGCTCAGACTTCCATAAATCCCTCCAGTAATCCAATGCTGCCTCAACTCTCTGTATTTGTCTGCTAATATTTACTTTTTTGCTTGCGGTAACAAAGAGGAAGAAACAGTCGTGCAACATTTCCCTCGAAGGCGTGTGCCGCCTTCAAGAAGTAATGGTTTTACATTTCATCCTATAAGTCCTGTCTGTCTGTTGGCATATGTTATTTCCCCATTCGAACAATTGAAGGAGTGGTACCCACCTACACATTCCCATTACGTAAGAAATCATAATGGACTGTATACATATTATATATCCCACGGTGTGTGCCGAGTGCCGCCTAGCTCATTTGCTTGCTGAAACACAGTCGATGCTACAGATCTGGGTCTTTCTCCACCTCACCTCTCTTGTCCCACAGATAATAATATCTTATCACACGCAGCACATGCAGTACGCTGCCTCAACATGCAGAGCAGGCAAAAACACATGTCAAGATTATGACAGCTTCAAAAGCAGAGGGGGAGAAAAAATGGATGTAACAAAGGTTTACAGGGTCAGAGGTCAACACACAGTTGAGATGAGACACGTGACGTTTTCTCCGTGAGGTTGAGGACAAGTCGGAGCATAATAATTTACAGACATCCTTATCTCGTGAGTTTGAGCCCCCCTGTTTCTGTACATAAACACACAAAAATATACACTTCCTGCCACGTGTTGTGCAGGGATATTTTAGATCACATGCTCTATTAAAGGGCTAGTTTGACAATTTGGTGAAACACATAGTTGTTGTCTTGCTGAGGATTTGAAGGTTGATGACACAAAGAAATATAGCAGGTCGGCAGACTTGTTTAACACGTCATATGTTTGTTTAGCGTTTAGAAATGCTGAAGTGCTAATATGCAAATGTGTGGTTTTACATAGGTTAATGAAAGGCTAAGCTAACTACTATAGAACTTTGCATTTTCCTCCGGGACGTGAAAAACATATTTGTTTAAGATCATATAGTCTACAGATTATTGAGTGTTGTACATATACGACGACACGCTGTATATGCAAAAACCCTTCATGCATGCATGTAAAGGGAAATATGAGCGGCGAATCACAGTTGATGCTGTTTACAAGAACAACTGAGACATCAAACTTGCTGAGCACCGTATGACGTCTGGCTGACACCGCTAAGCTCGGGGAACAGCTGGCCTTTTTTTTTTTTTTTATGTACCTCAGTGTCTGGCTAAGAATAATGTGTTAAATAAACATTGTGTAAGCAGTGTCCATAATGAAGAGGCCAGATGACAAAACCGAAACGCCGCCCAGCATATTTATAGAATAGCTTATATTTACAGTAACTTTAGCTTGATGAGTCTGATGTTAAATAGTAACCTGCCTGTATCGTTTCTCCCTCCTGGATCCGTGCCATGAGGGAATACAGGTCATGTTACGCAACAATAACCCTTTTGAATTAGACTCACACTTTCACACTTTGCTTGCTTTATTCAAATTTGTCCAGCAGTGAAGGTGTTTATGAGAATGAAGCTGCGAGTGATTCATGACACGCACACCCCCTCCTGCCCTCGTTCTGTTGTGATGTTTATGAGAGCAGACTGTCCTGTTTTTTTTTTGTGGAGGATGTGAGACGTGTGCTTTTTCAGTATCGCCGCTTGACCTCAGCTCACTTCCATCTGCCGGGAGTAAAATCTGTCACCTCGTTTGAACTTTTTATGGATCCCCCCCCCCCTGAACTCAGCCCACACCGAACACTGACTCGTCCGCCTCCATCACAACCGTTAACCCTCAACAAATCTGCATACCGGCCGGAATGAGCCCGAATCTGAAGGCTTTTAATGGTGTCATTTGCAAGAATAACAGTGTTGAAGCGATAAAAAAAAACAACAACAACCCCCCCGAAAGTTGTTAATTGATTGAGGTCACCCACGAACTCTCCATTCACACAGTTCAGGTGCATGTGTCACTCCATTATGTTATGCAATAGGGGGGGGGGGGGGCAACAGCTTGCCAGGTGGTCTGCCATTGCAGCGGAAAATTACTCAGCTGCAACAACCGGGAAGCTACAAAGACCCTGTGATCATTTACGAAGAGAACATGCCGTTGCTTTTTCTGTCCTCTGTCCTCCCCTCAACTCTCCTCCTCCTCCTCTTCCTCCTCTTCCTCCTTCTATCGTTCTGTCCGGCGGTTACATCCTCTCGTACTTTCTTTCCCTATTCTTGCCTCGCAACCCCTTTTTTCCTCTTCGCTTCAGTCGCACAGATGGCTAAACCCCTTGCTCCTCACAGGACAATATATATTGTGTTTATATATATATATATATATATATATATGTATATATATACATATGTACCACAGTACCGCAATAAAAATGTTATATGGAGATATTTTTACATTTCACTGCATCTGCTAGAACATTTCTGCAAACAACAGAGTCATTAAATGACGCGATGGTCTGTTATGGATTGAATTAGGACACATTGTCAAAAACATGTTTGTTCTTGTACTGGTATCCCGTCATCATGTTGTCTCCCATGCCCCACCGGTCTTTTCCCACTCACAGGTCACCGTTTTTGTTTTTTTTTTGGACCCGAAAATGTCCTCGGAGCCAACAGTGGGGACGTGACCGCCTCTGTGTTCACTCCTTTTGTTGATGATGATGTCCCTTATTGATGTGGCTTTTCAAGCAGTGTCATCACAGCAAACAATCAATGCACCTGGACTGACCCTGGAAAGCACACAAACAACTGCAATGGGAAAACAATTGACAATCTGATGTAACACTTTCTTTTAAAATGGCAAATACATCAGTGAAAATGATACCTGGAGACAAGATGTAAATAAAAATGTAGAGTTAACAGGCAGCAACTTCCGGGTCTGAAACATAAGGCAAATGTGGAAGAACCATAAACGTGTATTATTTCAAATGGCCAGCAGGGGGGTGACTGCGAAAAGTACATGTGTACAAGAAAATAATCTCTATGAACAGATTCTGCATTCATATGCAGAAAGCAACTATTCTGAAGCTTTGGGGTCGTCTATCAACCGCAACTTCAGTATTGCATCACAAATGGAGTATTACACTGTAAACGATGAGCAGTGCAAAGAAAAGGAAGTCTTTGTCGGGATATCTGCTGACTACACCGGAACGCCAGAATAGCCCATTGCCTCTAGATGCTATAAATAACTGATTTGTCCCGGGATTTATCAGAAAATGACTCCTCACTTGATTTATTACCCTAGTAAACTTGGTAAACATGACGTTATGGTCTCAACTGCTAGTTTAAAATCTTCTTCAAAGAACCTCATTCAGGAAATGAGGAATCTGTAAAATTGATGATGATGCAGGGTAAGCATTAGGGCGTGGCTAACTTGCTTACCTGCTTCAAAATGTCACTCCATATACCGACGATGTCACGGTGATTATGTCCAATTCTTATGTACAGTCTGACATAGTGACATCGTTACGCTCCAGTGAAACTCCGACAGCGTAATGTATGTCTCTAACTGGCGAGACATCAGCTCCTCATTTACGCCTATTCCCTCCCAGAAGACATCTCCCCCAACCCTCAACTGGGATGGTCTTACCAGCTTTACCCCCCTCACCTCTGAAGATGTTCACGCACTTGTTACATCTAACCGTGCCACCACCTGCTCCCTCGACCCGATCCCCTCCTCTCTTCTCCAGGACATCTCACACGACATCTTGCCATTCCTCACCACCCTGATCAACTCCTCCCTCACCTCAGGTGTCATTCCAGCGGATTTTAAGACAGCTACCGTGAAGCCTCTCCTTAAAAAACCCACCCTAGACGCTACTGACATCCAAAGCTACAGACCTGTATCTCTTCTTTCATTCCTCTCTAAAACCTTGGAACGTGCCGCCTACAACCAACTGTCATCCTATCTCTCACTGAACAACCTCCTAGACCCTAATCAATCAGGATTCAGGACTGCTCACTCCACTGAGACGGCCCTCCTCACAGTGACCGAGTCCCTGTGAGACGCCAGAGCCTCGTCCCACTCCTCCATTCTCGTTCTCCTCGACCTATCTGCTGCGTTCGACACAGTCAACCACCAAATCCTCCTCTCCACTCTGGCTGAACTTGGCATAACTGGCTCTGCTCTCACCTGGTTTACATCATACCTGACAAATCGCACCTTTCAGGTCACATGGAATGGCTCTATGTCCAAACCCTGTTCTCTGGACACGGGTGTCCCTCAAGGCTCAGTATTAGGACCGCTTCTGTTCTCACTATACACCAGATCACTAGGTTCTGTTATCACATCGCATGGATTCTCCTACCATTGCTACGCAGATGACACCCAGCTGTTCCTCTCTTTTCCCCCGTCCTCTGACACTCACATTGCAACTCGCATCTCGGACTGTCTGGCTGACATCTCTGTCTGGACAACTGCACATCACCTCAAGCTTAACCTGAATAAAACCGAACTCCTCTTCATCCCAGGGAAAGACTGCCCTCGCATGGACCTGTCGGTCACTGTCGAGGACATCACACTATTGCCGTCGTCAACTGCGAGGAACTTGGGTGTAATCCTCGATGACCAACTATCCTGCACCCCCAACATCACTGCTGTGGCCCGATCCTGCAGATTTGCCCTCTACAACATCCGCAGGATTCGGACCCTCCTCACAAAGGATGCAACGCAACTCTTGGTCCAAGCACTGGTCATCTCCCGCCTTGACTACTGCAACTCTCTCCTGGCCGGACTCCCGGCCTCTGCGATTAAACAATAGCAGCGTATCCAGAACGCTGCAGCACGCCTTATCTTCAATCTACCCAAATTCTCCCATGTGACCCCCCTCCTCCGTGACCTCCACTGGCTCCCTGTTGCAGCACGCATCCAATTCAAGACGATGACACTGGCCTTCAGGGCCATCAATGGAACGGCACCCATCTACCTTCAAACACTGCATGGTCAAACCTCATACCCCGAAGCGAGCACTTCGCTCCTCTACTTCAGCTGGCCGGCTGGTACCACCATCGCTGAAATCAAACAAATGTTGCTCAGCAAAGTCCAGACTCTTCTCTGTTCTGGCGCCTCAGTGGTGGAACGAACTCCCGACTAATGTCAGGACAGCTGAGTTATTTGCCATTTTCCGAAAAAGGCTCAAGACTCACCTGTTCAGACTTCACCTCGACTAGCATGACCCCCCCCCCCCCCCCCCCCAAAAAAAAAAAAAAACCCTTACCTATAGCACTCTGATCGTAGCACTGTTGCTCTTGAACTACTAGTTTACTCAGATGAGGACCTAACACTTGTTCTCTTACTTTATCGGCAATGATTCGTTGTGGTTTCCTTGTTTCCTTCTTTTGACAAATGTACTTATTGTAAATCGCTTTGGACAAAAGCGTCTGCTAAATGACCTAAATGTAAATGTAAATGAGAGGTGACTGCCCTCTGCTGGAATAGAAGAAGACGGCGGCTAATTGTGTCAAGATGCGCTTTGCAAGTTGGAGGCGTTGGCTGGATCCAAAATCTCTCCCTGAATGAACTCTTTTACTAATCAGGGCCCCGGAGTTTACTGCCATGTACTTACACAATAAAGCTAGCAAGGAAATGAATGAATATGCAAGAAGAATGGAAGCGAGGGGGGTTAATGGGGCCTGATGAGCTCATCCTCACCCCGAGGCCTCAGCAGGAAAATCCTGGCGATGTTGCTCCCTTGTTTATTACTTCCTTGGTATGCAAGACAGACATATAGTGTCCTATAGAGAGCAGTAAATCCAGATTTCAGACCCAATAAATCGTCGCCAACAGGTGCGATGACGACGGAGTGTAATTTGTGCATGGTGGGATTGTGAGCAGAATTCATCGCACATGCCGTCTATTACTATGTAAACCGAAATGTGATATTTCAAAGCAGATCATCTATGAATATGAAATAAACTATTCACGAGTCAGCTGTTTGGTTGGCTGACCTCGACTCTACCTGACCTTTTTATCCGTCCAGAAAAGTGTAGAATTATCTCCATAAATGCCTAATTTCTCATCGTAAATGTTCTTCGATTTAGTATCAAAATTCCATGGGGATAGCATACCGAATGGTAAATGGACTGCGTATTTATATATCCTATTAGCGCATATATATATCCTATTTACGTAACTGCATCCACCATAACATATTCGCTGGGTGCATATGATACATATGTTTCCATATTTATGCCAACTCAATTGAACTCTCAGGGACATCGCCATAATTCCCAGGTTATGGTTTTAATGCTGGAATACCTCTCCCTACGTGAGGTGGACTTTCATGGGTGTCCACCATGTTTTACGAGAGCCATAAAGAATGTATGTGTAGCTTGGGTAGGACGTCTTGCACGTATTCTTTTCCATAAATCAATTGGAATGCTGTGCATAAATTCTGTGGGTTTTATGGGGATGGGAACGTACAGAGTACATTCAGCTGGCAACTCAGACCGTTTCTGTAGCGAGTGCAAAATGTCAGTTGCGAAATGGAATGAATCAAATGATTTTGTCTCCATTATGTGTTTCAATATGACCAGGTCAGCCCGCCGTCGCACTTTTCATTTCTAATTAATTGTTGATGCAGTTAGTAATGACTGTGTGGTTGGCGAAGACCCAACTTTGCTGTTGCTGTCCTTCATGACCTCTCTCTCTCTCTCTCTCTCTCTCTCTCTCTCTCTCTCTCTCTCTCTCTCTCTCTCACACACACACACACACACACACACACACACACACACACAGGCTAAACTTCATAAACAACGACTAATACACTACTTTTAGGACAAAATCTTATATTTACAGATGAGGGACACAAGAATGAAACTATATTTGTCAAAATAAATGCCAAATAATTTGCAGAGATGAAGTGAAAAAGAAATGATCCGTTGTTGTGGCCTTTGGTCAGGTCAAAGAGTGCTGACAAGGCGGTCGTAGCCGGGAATTAATCAGCTTTGTCTGACCCGATTATTGTAATATTCAAGGAATTCAAACTGACAGTGCATTATGTCTTTTGTAAACCCCAGTATTCCATAGCAAACGCATATATTTGCATTTACAATTCATAACAAATAAATGTGCCACCACCCCGTAAACGTATCTGTCTTCAGTTTGCATGTTTCTGAACTTTGCCTCGTTTACATTTGTATGCTTTTGTCTGTATCTGCTGTGATGGAATGTGCAAACTAAACATATAAGAGGTTGGGAAAGTAAAAAAAGTCCCCGTACTGTTGTTGTACTGTGTTTTAAAAGCATGTCGGAAGGGACAGTTTTGAAATATCTGTCCAATATTAATCAGTGCTTGACTTGTTTATTTACCCGGCTATAAATAAATTCCCAGAACCTCCTGAGAACGTCCCCCAGGTGGTGGAAAGGATATTTAATTTGATCTGTTAAATAAATAAGTACATGTTTATATAATAACATTATGTAATCCTAAAAAGAGACTTACAAAGGATTTACAGTATAATGTGAGGTTTTTATTCAGCTGTTGGATTACGACAGCTGTGGCATATAAATACGTGTGGTTGAAATGAGAAAGTCCATAATTCCAAAGCAGAGTACTTTTGCCAGGAAAGCAAGATATCTTGTAGAGTTCAACCAGTAGCTGACTGGTTTGTTGCTGCGGTAACGGGCAACACGTGATCAATAACAATAAGTGTGTAAGTGAAAGTTATTTTGTGTGCGGTCACATGACTGCCTGGCGATGTTTGATTGGTGAGTCATGTGACAGCCTTTGGTGGAAGTCTCTGGCAGAAATAAACAGATTGTGCATTGAATAAAAAATGGAGAAAAAATAGAGTAAAAGTAGCATTTCTTATTCACAAATACTCAAGTAAAAGTAAAAACTTGCATTAAAACTACTCTTGAAAGTACAATGCATCCAAAAAAGTATGTTGGATTAAAATTACTCTTACAAGTACAATGTATCCAAAAAAAGTGTGTTGGATTAAAACAACTCTTACAAGTACAATGTATCCCAAAAAATATGTTGGATTAAAACTACTCTTACAAGTACAATGTATCCAAAAAAAGTATGTTGGATTAAAACTACTCTTACAAGTACAATGTATCCAAAAAAATATGTTGGATTAAAACTACTCTTACAAGTACAATGTATCCAAAAAAAGTATGTTGGATTAAAATTACTCTTACAAGTACAATGTATCCAAAAAAATATGTTGGATTAAAACTACTCTTACAAGTACAATGTATCCAAAAAAATATGTTGGACTAAAACTACTCCTACAAGCACAATGTATCCAAAAAAGTGTGTTGGATTAAAACTACTCCTACAAGCACAATGTATCTAAAAAAAGTATGTTGGATTAAAACTACTCTTACAAATACAAAGTATACAAAAAAGTATGGTGGATTACTACTACTCCTACAAGTGCAATGTGTATATTGCATCAAACTTAACTACTACTCTTACAAGTATAATGTATATGTTGCTCTTACAAGTATAGTGTATATGTTGCATTAAAACTACTCTTACAAGTATAATGTATCCAAAAAGGTATGTTGCGTTAATAGTACTCCTACAAATACAACAATGTATATGTATAATGTATATGTTGCATTAAAACTACTCTTAGTTATAAAAAAAATGGCACTTTGTATGAAAGAGGTTGCCGACTACACTAATGCTTTCCACAAATATTTCAGGGCACTCCCAAGATATTGCAGCGTGTCCTTCTTTTGTCATGTTCACTTCAAAAGCCTCTCAGCCCGCTTCCTCCCTCTGATGCTCATATCGACGCCGGGGCCCTTTTTCTTTTCTGATTTTCTCTCTCCACTTTTTCTTTGATGTCAAAAATGCACTTCAGAAACCGGAAAATGTGAATTTCCGAGAAGGTCGTATGTCCACTCGTGCCCCGGTTTAATCTTCAAATTTAGTATCACAGTCTGTTTTATGATAGGAGACGTCCTACTATGCTGATAACAAGATTTAAGTTCAATTTTATTCACTTGATCAGGCGTTAACTCAGCGGACACGTTTGAACTTCTTCTGATCGACACAATACCGAATAATAGTCTTGACGACGAGCTGCAGAGCTTTGCAGAACACGTGAGTGTTTTATTCAGAGCATGGTTGATTTCTCTCCGAGCATCGTGCTGCCCACCAGGACGCTCATCAGAATGCGAAGATGGTGCGACATTTAAATAATGGTAATGCACTTGAACACAATGAACACCCTTTTACCCTTTTGACACGTCTCTTTGCATTTTATTAGCCTCTGCAAAGACTTGGAGAGTGAGGACCGTATGATGGCTCCTATAGGATTTAATAAGGTTTCCATATTGGCCAAACATATAAATGCAATTATTCCCATGCGGCTGAAGGAGGGAGCCACAAAAAACATGTAGGAATCATTTATCCATCTGGTGTTTTAATACATTTTCACTTTATATAGTTTAATAAACAGAGAAGGATGCTCAGTGCGCTGGCCTGTGCATCTAAGTGGTTATTTAATGGAGCTCCAATTCTCTGCATATTTCTTCCCTAATGAGGCTTGGGTTGGTGAAAAAAAAAAATAGAATGCCTGTTGATGACTGAGTGCCCCAAATAAAGGCCCTGTATGTTCAAATATAGCAGTTAGACAACCAGGCAAATTGAGTAACACAGCAGAGGTTGAATCAGGTCAACGAGACGAAGGTTCACTGAGCGAGCCTCATGCAACAAAAAAACCCCCAAATTAATTTAATCAAAGTCAATCAGCGTTGCTATTTGTGTTCTCTTGTGCCAAAACAGACTGATGGTGATAATTAGAAATAATAAGGGGCCCTTCATTTGTTCTCACGTCCCTATAAGGGTAAAACACGGAGAGAATCTCTCTCCGACTAAATAAAACGACATTTGGTTTAAGGGAGGCTAAGTGGAGCGAGATTGAGAGAAGATTTTCGGAGCATTTCATTTGTATTTTTTTTTCAGATAAATGTAACGCTGGCATCGGTACGTCGCTTCTGTGTCAAGCCTTTTGTATAAGTGAACTGTCTGTGCTTGTGTGACCCCTTTATGCATTGGTATGTTAACTCCATGGGCCTCATTAAAGGCTAGCCTGGTCCCAGGGCTTCTGTGACCTTTAACTTCTGTCAAGCAGAAACAGAAAGCTGTACGTTATAAGCGGCGGTCATTATCGACTCGAATCCAAAACTCGTCTCTGTGATTCAAACGGAAAAAAAACGAGTTTGATAATTTGATGGGAACTTTTGATACGAATCCAAACGAGGTCATTCAACCCAATTAGGCTCTTCGTACGGAAAAAGTACCCGTCTCTCTCCACGACGACGCTGAAACGTGCTTCCACATTTCCTTCCTTTGATCGGACACTTTGAACAGCTCGGGGTCAGGAAGTTGTGACGGTGCTTTTTGTCCCCTTCCTGAACCTAAACACACCTTCTGCATCCTCGCAGCTTCTCCTCTGATCTCCTTTTCGTCAGCCACCTCCTTCTCGCTCAGCTGATCTCAGACCAGATCTCAAGTGCACTTTGTGTTTCAGGCTGTATAGAGTGGGCGAAGTGGGACCTCTGAGATCGTAAAAAATGTATGGGTCTAAAATAATTATTTGCTGGTCCCAGTCGTTATATGCCCCGAATTAGAAATATGTTGTTTGTGGATTTAAATGATCATTTTTGTTTGACCGTTTATTGTGGAATTGTTCAGTTTAAGGCTGTAGAGGAAACACAATGAGAAAGATTACATGTGACGTCACGTCATCACCCTTTCTCACAGCGACTCAGTGTCGATCAAACCAAGATGTTCCTGAAAGTTCCGTTCCAGCAGGTAATTGGCTGTTCATGCTTACGGTTCCCGTCCAATGAGAAGACGAGGAATCGCTGGCTCAAACTGACGGATATCATTCGCTGTCAGTTCACAAAGCGGCCTCACACAAAACCTACAATTATCAAACTTCTTTGCCATAAATCGCAGTTTTTTTTTTTGCATGACAAAACCACAAACAACATATGTGAAATTCATGGCACAATTCAAACGGGACCAGAAACTAATTTCGATCTTGCCATAGGAATACATTCATATTGAGGTCCCATGTACCGGAAATAGAAAGGCGGGACTTCTCTATTTCCTGGCTGACTCACCTTCTCCTCCTCTCTCCTTGCTCCTCCAGCTGTCCCGGTGCCTCGACCTCCTTCTCAAACGCAGCTGTAATCACGCCTTCCTCCTCCTGCCAGAAACCTGCCAGCCTTTTTTTCATTCTGAGGCCAATTACCTTGCTCCAGTGGCAAACTAAACATTTAATCAAGCAGTGGAGAATGTTGGGGGTTCTTCTTACATCTTTCTACTCCACGATATATACAGACGTCAATAATTCAATTATTTGTTCACCCTAAAAGGTCTGCTTTTGATTAAACAACCACCTACATCAAATGATCCTTAAATATGTATGAATCAATAACTCAACAGTCAGAACAGGTTTTGTATAATGGACACTTTCTTTAAGTTTTCTTTCTTTAAGATTCTTTAAGTAATGAAACACTTGTACAATGTCATTTCATTGGTCAATTCATATTTAAAGTTAATTTTCGGCGTAGCGATGTAGGATACAGGATATATATATATATATATATATATATATATATATATATCCTGGACATTATAGACAGCAGAAAATAGACTTTAAATCTGAAGACACGGGAAATATACATGACACACACACATACACACACACACACATACACACACACACACACACACACACACACACACATACACACATACACACACACACACACACACACACGCACACACACACACACACACACACACACACACACACACACACACACACACACACACACACACACACACACACACAGGCTCAGGACCAGCAGCATAAAATCCGACTTCACACCCATTTAAGCCCGAAACAAACTGTACTCTTCAAACTATAATCAAAAAATGGAGATCACAGGAACGAGCTGACCCGGGACCTCGGTGTCGAAATAATTTCATTATGTTAAATCACTTTAATCATAGTCAGTCAGCTCTCTCTTTAAAGGGTAACAGGGGACAGAGGAACAAAGAGTTCAGTCTGCGTGTCATCGCCGATGTCCTGATGCCAGTTTCCATCTGACACAGAAGAAAAGAGTCTTTCTACGCCATCCGCCGCTGCTCGAGATGCATTCCTGCATGCATGTCTGCAATAAAGGCAGATACAGTCATATGTATAAGCCATTGCAACACAATTCCCTGTTGTCCCCGTGACACTAAAGTGGTCTCTGCTTCATCGGCATCATCTCTTCTCTGCCATGCTGCAAAAAAAAAAGATGCTTTTTTTTTTTTAAAGCTCTGAGAGATTCCGTTTCCAATAACGGAGATAAGAAATAATAAAAATAGAACAGATGTTGTGGGTTGAGGAACGACAATGGCGCACTGCAGCATCTCGTACCTGCTATTTCTCACATCAAGTCCCGCGTTGCATCATTGTGATGCATGACCTCCATCACAGCAAGCTCATTATCACCGGATTCTGAAACTTTAATGTGTTTTCAACGTTGTCATTTATCTTAAACCACTGCAGGGAAAAGGGGAGGGATGGATGTGTGTGTGTGTGTGTGTGTGTGTGTGTGTGTGTGAGTGTGTGTGAGTGTGAGTGTGTGTGTGTGTGTGTACGGAGGGGAGGTCACCAGTTAAAATGTGATGCTTTCTCCCACAGCTGCTGTTTAAATGCCCCTCAGAACGATGCAGGGTACGTTCTGTATCTTGGAGCATCTGGTTCCAAAGTGTATTGTTCCCGATCTTGGAACCCGGAGGCTGTAAAAAAAAATCTGCGCGTCAGCAGTTAAAAGGTCTCTTTACAGCTGGCCCCATGATGGAGACAGGCAGCCGCAACTTCAGTTTGTTTTTCTTGAGTCTAAAAATCACTCCATACATTTATGTTCACATCCGCCCTGGAAGAAGCTTCAAACTTGAAGCTGAAGCTTCTGACTCAACATGACATGAGCATCTGGTTTTCCCACAATATTAAGGATATATATGAATGTCTGCTGTTCAACATTATCCATGAAAATGTAAAACAGGTTTTCTTGTGTCAACGAGCTTTCAAAGTCTGTTTAAAGTGACTTTTCTTTATGTTCCTTTGACGAACGTCCATCTTTTTCAAAGCGTTTCTTTAATGTGACAACACTCATCACTCATCATCATCTCTCCTCCTCTTCCTCTCCCGAGTCAGTCAACTGGACCACGAGACACAAAAGAGAGCAAACGTCTGATTTATAATCAGGCCGCAATTATCTGATAATAAAAGCCATTACCAGAGGAATGTCACCCATTAACCGTACCAATTGTACGTCCTCCATACATCCAATTCAGCGCTTCATGAGCCATGGCGACTTGAGAACATTGTGTATTTTGGGTGGAATGAAAAAAAAAAGGCAATTATAAAATGCTTGTGAGAAATTATTTGAGGGCTTTATGGATGAACATAGTGATGCTGCATTGTTTAGGCTAATAAAGCGGGACTCCGTATGCAATGTTTCTTAACATATTTCCAGGAAAGGACATTTTAATTCATAAAAATGACATAAAACATAAAATGCAGATACAGCACAGTAAAAAAAAGGAAACCAGCTGCTTAATGAAGGTTTTTAGTCCAGAAAAAAGGCTAATTATAACACAGCAAAGTCTAACAAGAATACATTATAAGGTGGCAAAAAACAACAACGTATAAATCGATCATCGCGGCCAAATGGAAGCATTTTGAAGAAGATGTGATATTCTCTTTAATTAATTGGGTCCAGACTTTTTAGTTGTGGTGTTGCGCGGAGGTCAGCGTCAAACAGCAGTTTGAAGCCGAGCCCAGGGAAACAAAAGGTTGTGGCCTCATGCGGTCTTCCAAAAGGACACAAGGCTTCTTTGTCAAGAAGCCCAATGTCCTCCTGAGCCCTGCTGGAACTACGGGGTTCACCAGAGTGCAGCGAACCGCCCCTCTAGTCCCAAACACCTCCAGGGCTCCCACCGGATCTCACCCCCCTCCCTCCCCGCCGCTTTAGTATAACCCTGTACAGTGTGTTCCCGACATACTTCCCCCTATATCACCCTTGGCTGAACCACACAATGTTTGTGTTGTTGGCTGGCTGACTGAGCAGAGCCGTCGTTACTGATGTCTTTTACACCTGTACGATGGCGTCACACGTCTGCTGTGAGGAAACGGGGCTCGCTTTCCCTTGCATTTTGCATACTGAACAATAAACATTTGCAGCCCTAAACGGTTGAATCCTTAAGGATTAATCAGAGCGTTCCATACATCTGGTATCTAAATGTGCCAGACGTTCATATTTTCCTTGCCTTCGTCCTCAGACGACCCTTGGAAATAACTCCCCCACTCATGATCTGTTAGCTCACCCCCCAAGCTTTATTAACAGCATACAATTTTGGCCCATCGAGTGATAAGCCTCCGTCCTAATGAGGGATTATTTGATCTGCACATTAGGTCATACTCAACTTTCAGATTTGTAAAATATTGCCCTGCATACGTTTTTAGATCGGGTCACCACTTCCACAAAGTACACTTTGTACAGCCTCCCCTTACACAGAGCTGACGGCTCAACCCAAAGAAACGTATAAATGTGGGCTTTATGGTGAGTTTGTGGAACACACAGGCTTAATTATAACTCTTTACTGTCAAGCTATAATATGAAGAGGAATGTAAATTGCAGAATGTCTTCAATAATCTTTTATTTAACATGTTTTTTTTATCTGTAGTTCGCCTGGAGGAGCCTCGTTTTGTTCTAATAAATGTAGTTATATCATAAACTCTAGTATGAAAGGAGGAGGATGGATGGATGGATGGATGGATAGATAGATAGATAGATAGATAGATAGATAGATAGATAGATAGATAGATAGATAGATAGATAGATAGATAGATAGATAGATAATACCAGAACTATAGAAAAGAAACCTAAAAACTCAAATATTATGTTAAAAAAGAAGTAAAAGTGCACATTAGTGATAAGTCCAGCATCATAGGGAGAGAATGAGGTATCCTGCTAACTCCACCTAAATGCATTCATAAAGAAATTTGTGTTTATAATAACAAAGCATAAAACAGAGTTAAAAAAGGCTAATTTACCTATTCAAGATAATATAAGGTGATGTGGAAATGACAGTAAAATGACAAGGAATGTCCATTTATGCATTCATTCATGAATACAAGTGGACAACACTGATTTAAAATATGATTGACATGACTGTTTTGCTGATTTGCCATCAGATATGGTTCAAGTTTTGCCTTTATCCAAGCTGTTTCCTCTCTCAGCCGCTCACTTCATGGTAAGAATCCTTCAAAGCCTCCAGCTGATGACGTTTGTGTTCTATTAATTAGCTGAATATGGGACATGGTGGAAAAAAAAAATCAGATTACAAAACCTCTGTAATCTTCTATTTATGTTCCCAATCACGCAGGCTATTAACAACAATAATTTCATCACCACGTAACATCTGAGCACATTTTTAAGACGCTTTTGGCCAAAGAAAGTCCCGACTAACGACGGAGGGGGGTCTGAAATGTGGAATTTATCTACAGCTTATCTGGCTCAACACATGGTTTGAATGTTTCGGTGGTGGTGGGGGGTGGATCTCCGTCAGGGTGGAGAATCTCCTGCCTGACCCGCTGTGAACCCGCCGCCATTGCACCGGGCTGTCAGAGCGAGTAGGCGCTGAGAAGATGCCAGCGTCGAGGCTCGACCTCCAAAGCGTTGCGTGACGGCTCCCTCCGTTCACCTCGCTCCTATTCTTACATCCCTCCCTCCTGTTTCTCCTCCTCTTCCCTTCCCCTCTCTCACAATTACACTTGTCCATCGCCTGCTGCTGTGTTTCTTCTGTTCCTGCCTCCTCCATTCTCTCCACGCCGGCTCATTATCTTGTCTCGCTAAAGCGACCCCTGCTCGGTTCAATTAGACCGGTAGTCTATCGGGGTCAAAGGTGAGGCGGTGATGTGGAGCCTGGTTCAGAAGCCGATGCAGATAATGTGGAGCTTGTTGGAGGTTTTGATTCCCTCACCTTTCTCCCCTTCTGGCTTCCTGTTCCAGACCTCCACTGACGTGCTTCAGCACATGGGAGAAGTTAGCCCCTCAGAGCCGTCTGCCAGGAATCTCTTTTGCTTGTTTTGGTTAAAGGTTTAGGGGAAAAGATCACGGTTTGGGGTAACAAGAGACTCTTTCTGGCAGAGAACGTCCTGAAGGCTAACTTCTCCCATGTGCCCTGATTAGCGCTGCATTATTTTAGCATAACTCATTCATTTTGATTATTGATCCACATGGTTTTTCTTTCATCACATGCACATGTCCGTCTGATACAGACTCTAGTTCCCGTTATTTTTCACGTTTCGATTTGTTTCTCTCCGGTAACTAAAAGTCTGAGGCCTGTTTCGGAGAATTCGGATTCAGCTAATAGTCCACTTCCCTGCCTGCCTGCAGCCTGTGTGCCATCTGTTATCTGCTCTACCAGATCGAATGACATTTGGCTGAAGCAATCAAGGAAAACTAAAACGTGGATTATACGTCTTAAATACGCCCGTCGCCTCTCACAGAGTCAAAACTAAACAAACCTTGGCTGGAGAACGACTTGACACAGATTGACTTGAGTGGAGCCAAACTCACATGAGATCCTTTAATGCCTCCGAGGAACATTTGGGATGAATCGACTCCACTCACATTGCCCAATATGCATTTCTCTGCATTGTTCATTTGGCATCTTTCATACACAACAAATGTGATTCACCACAAACCTATTTTTATTTACATTACATCTAGTATCATGTTTTATTGCCACATTTGAAAGTGTTTAAAGCTGTTCCCAACAATCAAAGATGGAGAAAACATCGTCACATCGCTGTATAATACATAAATTGGGTGCATATTTGCGTGCCAGAAGTTTAAAAGGATCCAGGCGCTTCATTTCAACACCACATACTGGTATGGGAGAGATTTTGGTTTCGGGGTGAGCATGTCCCGTCTTGTGCTTTAGGTCTGTTTGGACTTTTTCATTATGCAATAACCAGAATTATGTACTCGGAAACATAAAATGTGAATTATCAAAAAGCAGTTGGACCATCGACGTGATAAAAACACAATTCTGAGGGCATTAGGTTTCTCAGATTTCCAACACATCTAATGGTTAGCACTGTCGGGGGTGTGGGTTTGAATCCCAGCCTTCTGTGTGTTAGTGTGGGTTCTCTCTCGGTAATCCGGGCCACTTTTCCAAAACACCCAGCAGGTTTAGGTCAATTGGTGAGTCCCGTGGGTGTGAATCCAGCCAACGCCACCCTGAACAGCCGTTACAGATAGATAATGGATGGATCACACACGGGGGATTTGTCTTATAGCAATAAACATAGTGAGAATTAAAAGCAACAGTCAAGGAACATTAATAAAACCCAAACATTACAGTAGAAAAAATATAAATGTTGTCAAAAGATATGTAAAAGGTCACAGATTCTAGTATCATATCAAATCCCATGTTTGAATTTGTGCACAACTTGAATTATAATGCATGCATTATAATTAATTATATGTAATTAGTGGAGGTCTCAGGAATGTATGGTCAGCGTATAGATCCTCCCAGTTGCTTATTATGTTGCTGATGAGTTGCTTATTTGTCAATGCCTCAGACGAGCTGAAAGAGCTGTTTTGAATTAAATCCATCCCAGCTGATGTCCAGACCGATGAAATGAAGAATCCATTTTTTATGGATCTTATTCTGGGAAACAAACCACAAACTATAACTTAGCCTTCCATGTTTTCAATCGCAAGACATGATCAACTTTCAAACAAACACAGGACTTTCACCCAGGAGATCAGTGTTGGAGTTTGTGGCACGTTTTCCATAAATGTTATGTTGTTTACGATTTACTTTATTTAAAGCCCAACCAGGATGTTTTTCCTCAACTCAAAATGAGTGGTTTTGTTTGTATTCAGGATGTTAACGATGTGTTAGAAAGTCATGCCAAAGCGTCAGCATGTGTTCAACAAAACAAGTTTATTTCTGAATATCCTCTGGCCGGGATTTAGACATTGTCATAGCATTGTATACTGCAAAATGCAATGCTTCTGATGGATTTACATTTTTCTTTTTTAAAGATAATGTGATAAAACTAAAATTTTTACTTGCAAACAGGTTCACAGGAAGACATTTAAGGCATAAGGTCAGCCAAAAAAGGCAAGGTCAAAAATGACAAGCACTTGAAAAATGCTGGTCTTGACACAGAGGTCAAAGGTCATGGGTGAAACAAGTCAGGCCGGGAACCGTAGACCCTGAAATGAGAGGAGAGGTGCAAAACCAAGAATAATGAAATTCAAAAACAAGAGGAAACACAAGCTTGAAGAAGATGAATCACTTTGAAGTCCCATCGATGAACGACGATGATTTCTTTTTTTTTTTTTAAACGCACTTTTGCTCGCCGTCTTCAAAGCAGGAGACAAAGCGAACGCCATACAAACACATTATCGAAGACCGGAGCATCAAAAAGATTTATTCATGTATGTTCCTCTCCTCAGCGTCAGTCTGTATGAAGTACAATAGCGCCCCCACTCCTCCACCTCCATCATCACCCGTCACTCTTCCCTCCACTTGTTAGTCATCACTCGGAATAACAGTTCATTTGAACTCATGAACGCAGCCTACGTCTCCCTCATCACATGAAAACCACCATTTTCCTGCTCAGATTCACTTTGAATACTTATTTCTATTAGATTAGTTTGTTTTTTTTGTCATTTTGAACATTTTGTCCTCTCATTTAAACCACACTGGTGCCCTTTTGTGTCATCTTGTTTGAAGGTTTTCCACTTCCTCCCTTGCCTCTCCCTCCAGCATCTTCGCTGTTATACCCTCTCCTCCTCCTCCTCCTCCTCCTCCGCCTCCTCCTCCTCCACCATGTTGATGCCATCTGAGGTTGCAGGCCCAGGCCGCCGGAGCTGCAAATTTACCCAGCAGCACACGTCACCAACAGGGGAGCGCAGAGCTCCCAAAATAGCCCAAACAGCAATCGGTGAAGGGGGGGCAAGTGGTAGTTACAGAGGACTGATTCTGACAACAATAACAACAACAAAAACAACAACAACAAAAAAACATTATATGAACACCCATCATTTAATATGTCGCCCACGTGCAACCTCTGCCGGTTGAGTTCCTGCGCCGCTGGAGAAAAAGCCGACGTGAATTCTTGAATTAAATTAATCTGGAATGAATTAGATGAATAATAACACAGCTGTTGCTGAGGGCTTCTGTATGACGCCAGCATATATATATATATATATATATATATATATATATATATAAAACATAGGGCCAATGCAGAAGCATACACGATGATGCGATGAAAAGACATGAAAGCCTCGACTGATGTGAGCGATGTGCTCCAACTCATCCCACTGATTTGCTTATTAAAATACCGCCAACACAATATTCACAAGGAGGATGACGGATCAGCTGGATGATCTGATTTACGCAACAGAAATGACACTTCTATTGTTGGAAATATGTACTTATGAAAGTAGATTTGGTTATTTATAATGATTGAGTAGTGTATAAGGGGTAGGATTTAATCACCGTATGCTTCTTCATCCTTCTTTTCCGACAATTTAATATTGATTTGATTGCTTTAACTATAGTTTTATTTGTTTTGAATGAAATAAAACCTTCATTCATTCACTTGTTGTCACACAAAATTTAAATGCTCAGAAACAGACCTTTTTTTTCCATCCTTACCAAATCTGTTGTTTATTGAAATGAATGAATGATTTCTAGTCATTTCACAACCAGCTGTAACTTTTATTCAATGAGATCTTTAGACTCTAATTGCAGGCTTCCGTTGCATTAGGAGCAACGGACATGCAGTGTTTGATTAAAAGCAGCTAACAAAGGCAACATTCAGGGTGTTTTTTTTCTGGTTTCATAGTACGGCCTGCATCGTACCGCCGCCACAGAATCCTGCAGCCCGCCGTTGGCTCGGACAGCGAAGTTAAAAAGCGTTGGGATTCAAAACCCTCCGCCATTTTATGTGTGGCCAAGCCATTAACGAGTGCAGATCAAAGGCTGTGAACTACACAGAACATCTCGCAATTGTTGTGTTAGGTCACCGCCAATTAACACAACTCGTAAAAAAAAACCTGGTTTAAAGGGCGATTTCGCAGTCGTAAGACAGACGTCAAAGTACGCTAAAAAAAAAAGTACACAACTTCATTCCCGCCTAGTTTACGTCGTGTAATCCAAAAGGCCGACGACCAGAAAACGATCTCCTCGTTTTGCCCGATGTGACCCCCCCCATTCATCCATTGAGTAAATCCTGAAGCAATTAAATCATTACAGTTGAGTTCTTCATAATAGAGCTTTATTGCACTCATGGCGGGATAAGCATGAGCCAATGACACATGTATAACAGATGAAAACACGATTTAACACGCGCAGTTCACGAATGTCGAGTTCACACAACGAGCAGCAGGGGGAGCAAGACGCAAAACCGGAACATGTCGGCTCTTAAAGGGTTTCCACTTGATATTTGGGATAATCTGATTCAGTTAATTATTTTGTCACACAGAAGGCTTGTTTGTCCCTCTAACGTCGTATTTGGAAGGGAATATAAGAGGTTGCTGCTCGATTCAAGAGGCTTTTGCTAACCGAGCTACGTCTCCGGGAATTTTGGGGGCGATGGTGATTCCTTGCACTTTCAAATTAAAACTCAATCGCACATTCTTATACATACACTCACATAAAAATCTGTTTTTATGACCAAAGCTTGGTGAGAAAACAAGTGTTGTACTTCACCTCATGACAGAAAAAAGGAATTCAGCATAACCCTTAAAACCTGGACCGGTGGAAGGATTCATGCTTTTATTTTCTATATTGGAGATTGGACAAAACTTAGTTACTTACTTCCTGCATTGATTGCTCCATTATACAATTTCCTTTCCTATTGCTTTATTTTTTTAGCATATATCTTTCGCATGTGTTGGGTCACAAGCATTTGTGCAGTAACAAAACAGAATAATGCAGTTTTTCCATTATTTTATTGTGGAAGGCACAATATGCATTTTAATGATAATCTTACAAATAAGTTAGACAAAATATGATTCACCCCCGCAGTAGAGGAACCCTGATTTCACTGGTGCCCCCCCTTACTCCAACACTGGAGCTGATGCCCTTAAAACCAATGAACTGTCAGTAGCTGTACTTAAAATGCCGTTTGCTTTCTGGGTAAAAGGAATTCTATAAATGTTTGACAGGAAGACGGAATGAAAACAAATGTGTTTACAGACGTGCTCCATCTTCTGATTGCAGGCAATTTGCTTAGTTAGTCATAATAGCAGTGAAACCCTGATATAGAAACAGTTACTGACTAGATTTACAGAATAAACCTTTAATGAAGCCAGTTCATCAAAGTTTAAAATTGTCCAGCTATTGATCTGGACGTAAATCATGGACGATGTGAACACATGGACGGGTATCCTTCTGTAAAGTGTACGTGCTGAAAAAAAAATCTAAACCCCAGCCTTTAAGAATCTCTTAAATGCAGTCAAACATAGCTTATGTTGTGTCAAAAACTGTTGAGGTTTCTGGGTGCGTTGCTCTTCAGCTGAAAAACGACATGACTCATGCATGTTCTCTTGTCATAGATGTACAGCGAGAGAAGATAAACCGGTAACAAGCTGGCCAGCGAGGCCATCTAGTGGACAAAGGTTTGCTGGACTATTACATTCCCCCTGAGCATATTAGGATACATTACCCTACCTAACTTATTATAATAATTATTATTATATACAGCTGTGGAAACACATATAAATACACATTTTGTTGCCAAATGTCTTTGTAAAAAGCAACATCTGCAGACAGACTCCAACAGAATATGAGTCTGGGGCCGGTCGATGCTACTCGAGCCCTAAACGAGGACGCTCGACGCCGTCAGGTGCGGCGCGGAGGTAGCCGGTGAGAACTTCGTATGTAACAAACACCACCATGTTGACGGGGAACGCCCGCAGCCAGTTGATGCCTAAGCTCCTGAAGAACACGCCGGCTCCCTCCACCCTCACGGTGTCCGTGACGCAGTGCAGGAAACCCTTGTAGCGCTTCGTCCCCCGCATGCCGTCGACCTGCAGGCGGGCTTTGATCACGTCCATGGGGGTTCCTAGAGTCCAACCGACCATGCCTGCTATTCCACCGGCCAGCATCACGCCACTCCAACCTGGAAAAAGACACGGATGTCACTGACAAATAAAAAAAAGACCTGATTGGGAGAATTTGAATGGCCTCACAGCTACGGGTGCAACTTTGCAAAGAGCAGTCAAAGTGCTGACAGAGTTAATAGCGTTTACCTGAGATGCACAATACGACATTAAAGTGGCATTCCGTAAGATTTTCTATCAATTTAATTGTCCATATCTATCAAAAAGTGATTTAAAGCAATGGTGGTTGATCATGTGACCCACTAATGAAAGTGCTTGTTCTTGCTGCTTTGCCCAGAAATAGGATCTAGTGTCTGTGTGGCGACATTCCCGCGCAAAGTTAAAAATGAGTGACGGTTGGTCTCCCAGGTGGAGCTACTCATGAGAATGCTGCGTTTACTTGTAATCGGAAATCGGTAACTTCCAACTGCTGAGTCAGGCTCCCTCTAGTATGAAGTGTTTGATACATTTCATTCTTCTGACTCACAATGGAGGATCAACAGGCAGAAAAAGAAGACCATTCAACTTCCAGTCCAAGAAAAAGAAACAACTAACTAATGGACGTGAAGAAGGAAAGTCATCAAGAGGCAAAGTGATTGAAAACCACAATCCTCCTTTCAGTGTGGAGCATCTGAAGGCATCACACAGATGAGAGACAGTCACAGGGAGAGGGAGATGAGTCCCAGAGGCTCGCCTGCAGTTCCATCAACCGCCAGAGAGGCCGCTAGAAGCAAGCATCTCAAATCTTAGGGACTGCAACTTAATCTTGTACAAAATGAAAAGATGCTTATGCCAGGTTGTAGCAAATTGCAGTTTTCCAGCTGTAGTCCTGGGGCAGGTTGATGGAATAGTAGCCTATAGCTTCCATGTATCACATGATTGTGACGTATACAAATGAACACATTACTCTGAATGAAAAGTTCCACATTGCCGATACAGAGCAGAGCCTTCTCACGGGTGAAAATCACTCACTTGGTCTTTTCTTGCCGCTGTCCGTCAGCCACTCACAGATGGTCGTGTAGGTCAGGAAGTACATGGCGTACGACGGCCCGTCCCTCAGCATGAGCGGCACCACTCCTCTGTAAAGCCCGGCAAAGCCCTCCTCCTTGATGATGCTCAGCAGGCAGTGAACTGGACCGCGGTACTTGGGTTGAGGCAGTTTGGTTCCTCCTCGCCGGGACTCCGTCTGACACTGCAGACGGACTTTCACGATGTCACCTGGAGACATCACTGACGTCTGATGCGTGAGGAGAGATGGGACAGTTAGTCTGCATGGCTAGAAATAACCAAATATATGTGGATGGAAACTGTGCCCGCTAAAATCCTAACCGTTACCTGAGCTATCCCCCCTGCCAGACCAGCCAGGAGGACCTCCAGTTTGGTGTTGGGACCACCGCCGCGCGCCTGACTCAGACACTGGAGGCAGTTCCTGTACGTGCCGAACACCACCGAGGAAGTCATGGAGATGGTGGTGACGGGTAAGGACATGCCTTTGAAGAAGCCGTGAACCTGGGGATGAGTGAAGAGAAGTCAAATGATCAATTAAATTGTCATTTATCAGTGTGTTTATATCGGGGTGGGTGGGATGGTTGGGGTCACCTTTAGTTTTACTTCTATTACTGCACGTCATTTCTTGTTTTTATTTTTTTAAATGTTATTTTATTGGCTTTTTCTCCAATGCTTTTAATGTTTTATGTAACGCACTTTGAATTGCCGTGTTGCTATAGAAATAAAATCGCCTTGCCTAGTTTATTCCTCATGTAATTTTGTAATGTCTGGGTTACAATGCAAAGCTGGACATTCATTTCCTGTCAGTATCTGTTACTTACTGTGGATTGTTAGCAGTAAACGCTGTGACATAACATTGAGATGGCTGATAACGAGTATATTGTTCACCAATGTGAATTAACCTAATGATTATATGTTTGTTTTCTGTACGTCCAAAGAAAATAAAAACATGTATCACAACAAACAATTGTCTTGCCATTCTGATGAATAATATCTGATGCAGTGAATGAAAATGTGTAGTTCACATCTTGTTACACTGCTAACTAACCAACGGTGACACATTTACCAGATATTGGCTCCGACATTATTCTTCCTCAGCAGGCAGCACCTGACTCCCATGTGACAATTACTTCTGACTCAACAGCAGCATTCTGTAGCAAACACACTCGTAAACAACAACTTAGCACCATATAATCTACAGCACTCACCCCTTCTTTTGAAAACGTCCCCACGACACACTGCCATACCCCCGTGAACTGCTTCTGGGTTTGGATGCGGACCTAGAAATGTGACATCTGTTTAGAACATTATCACACGTTACACATTATTATTGTGCATTATCAGTGTACCTTCACAGTGTCCAGAGGGTAGCCCACTGCAACCCCACATGCCCCTGTGTGTGTTTACAGGAAAGAGTCAAGGACACAACAGGAAAACACACTCAAGGATAAGTGCAATTATTTTAGCTTCTGACAGGGAGGTCAGTTTTTTCCTTTCATAACTTTAAGACATGTTTTAGGCTGAGTTTATATGATTGTTTTGGTTCTGTAAGGGAGATGATCACAGGCATGTATGACACGTGTTAAGTGTGCACAATGACAGCTCTAGGTCACCCGGATTTACGTCTACTTAAGTAATTCTGGTTCATTTAACAGCGTGCATGTACAACACGTACAAGAGGACAAGCACAGGAAAGCTTTACGAGACGCAGTAAGGTCGTGTGGAGTGTAATCTCCTCACTGTCATGGTTTTATAGCATCATGCTAATACTCGAGCTAGCCACGTAGCTGTACTTCCAGGCAAGCTCATGCTAACGTCACGTTACAAACTGGACTAGCGTTAGCTTTTACCTGCAAATGATCCGGACACGAAATCAGCGATATGCATCCCGTTAGGTGGTGACTTGACCAACAGGGTCACACGTGACGTCCCATTCTTATCCGTTGCGTGGGCAGCATAATCGTAAAACCCCGGAGTGAGCTGCTGCTGTGTGACGTAACGCAGGGGCGTGACCAAACGAGTCGCTCCCGACTTTAGCCGAAAACAGCCGAACGGTTTTACTGTATTTAAATGGGCGCTTAGTGTAGAGTAGACCAGCTGTGTGTGTGTGTGTGTGTCTATATATATACTGTATATATATATATATAGCTCATTCCATGAATGCATGATCCTTACAAGTTGTACCTCGTTGTAAAGGTGACTAATCAGGCTTTCCAACGATATAAAATACAATACTTGTTGAGCTTTGCAGCATCACCAGCGCTGAACTCGGGGGGAATAAGTTGACGGAAGAGGAAACCATCTTTAGCCTCTCTGGCATATTTATTTGAGACAAAGCAGTCTTACACGTTGTCTTCACAATGCAGGAATGAACTCGGAACTCAATGATGCTGCATGACCCTTGACCTGTAAACTTGCGCCACACTGTGGGGAACATGAAATACTGCACCTCAGTAAAACAGCAGTAAAAGCACAATAAAGAATGTATCTTAAGAATACCAATTGGTATTATTAAAGGGGAGGAATAATCAACCGAAATAACGTTTCCAAACTTTTTTTTGAGGAGTTTTTATATTCCCTCGGGCACCACTAGGGACATTTTTGTCCATTTGGGCAAGTTTGTCCTTTTAATCTGGTTATAATTTTGGCTGTGTTAGTGCATATGGCACAAGTTTTTGTAACAAAGTGTCTCTCGACAAATTTTAGAATTTAAATTTTAATCTATTAATCTATTTTTCTCAAGAATGAAACCCTAACATTACAGAATGCATCACAGTATTGCCGTCGTCAACTGCGAGGAACCTGGGTGTAATCCTCGATGACCAACTATCCTTCACCCCCAACATCACTGCTGTGGCCCGATCCTGCAGATTTGCCCTCTACAACATCCGCAGGATTCGGACCCTCCTCACAAAGGATGCAACACAACTCCTGGTCCAAGCACTGGTCATCTCCCGCCTTGACTACTGCAACTCTCTCCTGGCCG
Organism: Eutrigla gurnardus; assembly: GCF_963514095.1. Taxonomy (NCBI): domain Eukaryota; kingdom Metazoa; phylum Chordata; class Actinopteri; order Perciformes; family Triglidae; genus Eutrigla; species Eutrigla gurnardus. The sequence continues at coordinate 5,380,486 of NC_139927.1, forward strand.
GACTACCGGCCTCTGCGATTAAACCATTGCAGCGTATCCAGAACACTGCAGCACGCCTTATCTTCAATCTACCCAAATTCTCCCATGTGACCCCCCTCCTCCGTGACCTCCACTGGCTCCCTGTTGCAGCACGCATCCAATTCAAGACGATGACACTGGCCTTCAGGGCCATCAATGGAACGGCACCCATCTACCTTGAAACACTGGTCAAACCTCATGCCCCGAAGCGAGCACTTCGCTCCTCTACTTCAGCTGGCCGGCTGGTACCACCATCGCTGAAATCAAACTAATGTGGCTCAGCAAAGTCCAGACTCTTCTCTGTTCTGGTCCTCAGTGGTGGAACGAACTCCCGATTAATGTCAGGACAACAGAGTCATTTGCCATCTTCCGAAAAAGACTCAAGACTCACCTGTTTAGACTTCACCTCGACTCTACATAGCATGATTTTTTTTTGTATTGGAAGTGTGGGAGAAACCGGCGCACCCGTAGAAAACCCATATTGGCCCAGGCTGGTCCAGATCATTTGATCGTGTTTTTTTTTTTGTATTGGAAGTGTGGGAGAAACCGGAGCACCCGGAGAAAACCCATATTGGCCCAGGCTGGTCCAGATCATTTGATCGTGTTTTTTTTTTTTTGTATTGAAAGTGTGGGAGAAACCGGAGCACCCGGAGAAAACCCATATTGGCCCAGGCTGGTCCAGATCATTTGATCGTGTTTTTTTTTTGTATTGGAAGTGTGGGGAAACCGGAGCACCCGGCGGAAACCCCTTTATATAGGAGGGACGTGCACTTTACATCCTTTTGATGGGTGGAAGCTGGGACTTCAGAGAGTAGTTGACTTTTGGCCCATCAAACTTGTGGGGTTTCTCCAACGTATTAGGGTCTACGATAGAGATGTCCTTTGGGGCCTGCCCATGGCGTCTATTCAACAAAGGCATTGTCGAGATGTGGAGATGGTGTGCTGCAGCACTGTCTTGACTATCCTTGACTATATAATTTGTTCTTTCCCATATTTCATTGCCTTCCAGCTTCTTTCTTATTCTCCTTGTTTCAGCCGTGGAACGGCAGTGAAATGGCTCCTTGGTACCCGCAAGGTGGTCACGGGACTTCTGTTTTTCGGTCGCATCTTTTGCAACTAAAGACACCTTAGCTGCATTGGGGATGGGCGGGTGAAGGGGATTTGTGGACTTGTGGTGTTTCACCGTATTATGGTCTACGACGCAGACGTTCTTTGGGGCCTGCGCATAGCGTTTATCCAACAAAGGTGTTGCCGAGATGTGGAGTCCATGCACTTCAGCACCGGCTTGTCTATGCTTGGCTGCAGCACTGGGTTGTGCATCCTTGGCTGCACGACTGGCTTGTCTATGCTTAGCCTCAGCTCGTTCCTGTCTCAGCACGGCTTCAGCATATTCACGTGACTGCGCGGCTTCAGCATCTTTCTGTGACTGCACGGCTTCAGCATATTCCCGTCTCCGCTTGACTGCAGGACATTCGTACCCAAAAACCCATGAATCACGGTTCTCCATCTGTATGCGCTTCGCATGTTGGTCTGAGTGCGTGAATATATCGAGTAAGTGTTGCTCCTTGGCTACAGCAACTTTCTTTCTCTGCAGGGCCACGGCACATGTTTGTTTGTACCGGGCTTGGGCATTTTCCTCTCGTCTCTGCTTGGCCTCACCTGCTAACTTTCTCTCCTGGGCCAAAGCAACATGCTGTTTCTGAGAGACCACCTTTAATAGATGTTCCCTCTCGGTCGCAAGAAGTCTGTTTCTCTTCACCATTGGAGGGACATCACGCCTGTTCATGATGTCCTGTTCCCGCTGGGCAGATTCCTGTCTCGACTGCTCCACAGCTAATTCAGCATCAGCATTCACCTGCCGGGCCTTAATTAAGGACCGTTTCCGTTCCTCAGCCCGTTTGCCTCTCCGTTGGGGAAGGCGTGAACCAGTGAGAAGCACAGTTTCCATTGCTCAGTCCCTTAATCTCTTTCTCTAGTTGTGTTTGTCAGACTCCCTTCTTAAGTGTGTGTGGATAAATCCTATTTCCTGCTGTATGCTGACACTTTTATAGACTTTTATGGCTTTGATGTGTGATGTCACTATGACATCACAACATTGTGTGCCTTTGATCCTAGAATGTTCATATGTTCCAGGAGCAAAGGCACACACAAAGGCACAATCAAAACCTCAGAATTTGGTGACGTCATCAAATTCTGGGGCTTTGATTTGCATATTCTCATTTTTTTTAAACTTTATTTAAAAACAAAAACATTTAAAGGGATAGTACAGTAATTTGTGTCCATTTCTCACACTGATGGTCTGAGATATATAGACATACATACTGTACTATCCCTTTAAATGTTTTTGTTTTTAAATAAAGTTAAAAAAAAATGAGAATATGCAAATCAAAACCTCAGAGTTTGGTGTCGTCTTCAAATTCTGGGGCTTTGATTTGCATATTCTCATTTTTTTTTAAACTTTATTTAAAAACAAAACATTTAAAGGCATAGTACAGTAATTTGTGTCCATTTCTCACACTGATGGTCTGAGATATATAGACATACATACTGTTGCCCATAAAGTTTGAATATTTTGTTGTCAGACACAATCCTCTGTTTATTGCTATTTAAATGCAATGATTACATTATGTGTCACAATTATACAAATGAAATTAATGTATGCATAACATTTGTTTGGCGCTATAACACGATATCATATCCCGCAGCTTTACGTTTGTTGATAATAACAAAATCGAAAAAAAAAAAAAAAAACATTTTTGTGAATGACGAAACGGATTTGATCCGACCGACACGAGCATAAACATCACACGGCACAGTGACGCATTTCAACACTGGGAGCCCTTGCGGTATTCAGCCAATGAATGACGTGCATTACGCCCGATGGCGGGTGTCGGCGTCGTTTCTTTCCTCTGATTGGATGGACGCTCTAGAGGCGGGTGGGTGGGAGGGACTTACCCACCCGTTACTTCCTGCGGCGCTAGCTTGCGTGCTGCTACATAATAAACCTCCTTCATACAGGCAGGGGAGAGGGTGTCCGCCTCGACTGTAAATGCCACAACGGTTCACTGAGGTCGCGTAGCTAAACAGGAAGAGTTTTATCACGATTCAGAAAAAGCTAAATACATCAAAAAATAAAATACAATTGTCAGCATTTGTGGACTGTCCGGTCTTAGAGGAGGAGGAGGGTGGTTAGCTAGCAAGTGCTCGCTAGCATAGACGCTAACCGAAAGTGTCAATTAGTCCATTAGCGAGATTAAAACAGCTAGAGGACGGTGGCTGTCTGTGGGACAACGACGGAAAGCGGCGCTTTGGGAAGATAGCGTTTCATAGAGTTGTCGAGGGCATCTCCAGTCAACGTTAGGTAACGTGATATCAAGTAATTCTTCAGCAAGGTGACGTTGAAAAGCGGCGATGGACTTCGTTGCTGGATGCGTCGGAGGTAAGTTGTTTAGCCATAATATCTTGTGTTTTTGTTGGATGAGTTGACGTTAGAGTCACCTTGATTTGAGACATTTTATAGCCCTTATTGTGACACAATGCCTCCCCATCTGTCATATGACAATGACTAACCATCCCCACTAATGTGATGCAACTCTATCACAAGATTACAAGAGCATCTTCCAAATTCCACCGCACACAAAAAGCCATTGCTTCAAATACCGCAGGTTGCATTTTCCAGTTTGACTTTGAGGGTGTGTCAAGTTGTGATTTTAAAAACGCCATACAGAAGGTTAGGTTATTTAATTTTTAACTTAATTTGGATCTACCACGTCTCGGCATTGCATCACATTACAAATGTCTACATGGGGAAGGAATGTATTACATAAGCTAACCAAGGGTGCTCCAACCTTCAGCATTTTGAGAACCGAAAGGAAACACAACACAAGTGCAACCCGAGCTTCCCACCTAGGATGGCTTGGCAGTATGAAGTTTCCACACACACACACACACATGCACACACTGACTTAGATGACATCAATGACTAATACACCCCTTCACAGACCAATCTCTTGCAGGCCGTACAGCCCCCCCCCCCCCCCCACAGTGAAGAAGGTAGAAATCAGAGAGCCACCTCCAGTCACACAGGAAGCGGGTTTCCGGCCTCTATAAGGATGGTTATGATTTGTGCTTAGCTTATCATTTTTCAGTTTCCGGTTGCAGAATTGTTAAAACAACTTAGGTGCAACGTTGTCGCCTGCTTGTTTTCCTTGCGTTGAGGTCAATGACCGCTACTCTTCGTGTCAAACACATACCTGCCTGTGTGCTTTTCCTGGCTTACAGCCGGGACTCCTGATTGGCTCTCTTTACAAATGGGTCAGGTGCCAAAAAAGGTTCTTATCTCGGATTAGCTTGCTGCGTTTTGTTTTGTTGTGGTAAATCTAGTGGGCTCGTGACTTTTCATTCTACTTAAGTAATATGATTACCACTATTTCAATTATGTTCTCCAGACTTCAAACTGTATAATTCTTTAATTGACATCTGGAATATGTTTTTATTTAAACAGTCAAGAATACATTAAATAAATAATTAACCTGCACAGGCCAAATGTGTGCATCGTTTAACTATCAAGCTACCTAACTTAATTTGAAACAAATAGAGCAGTAAATTTGCACACTTAATGTTGAATAAATATTGAATTTGATCATGTGTTTATATTCTACTATATTCTCTTTATTTTGAATTCTATAGATATATCTAATGTTGATATATATGGTCACTGTATTTACTGTTTTTTTTAATAACTGGCTGCTGTAACACAATCATTTCCCAGTTTGCTTGCCAACGTGTAATGGGCATTTGTCACAGTTTTTTGTTTACTAAGTTATTTCAAAAATTATAATCATTTTACATATCCTCTATGTGGAATGTGTAAGCGAGCGTAAAGCCAGCATACTCATTTTTTTCCCCATTTCATTGCACTTGTAGATAAATTAAAATAAAGTCATAGCTACCATCATATAAATAAACAGTATGGTAAAATATCCGAGGGTTGACAGATTTGCATTTTGCCGACGGTCATATCTGGGACACCCCCCTGGTTTATGGGCTAACTCTTCATGCTGTTTGTTCTCTGTCCAATTGTTATCAGCTTTCAAAAAGGAGAGAAGTCCAAACTGGCTTCAGAACTTGGACATGTGCCATTAAAATCCCAGGATGTGTGACATTCAAAGGTGCCCTAAAAAAGTTTTAGAGGGTGAATATGAGCTGGCTCAGGCTCGACGAGGCCGTGTTACGCTGGAGGAGATGGCAGCATGCTCTAAAATTACAGTGCCAGAGTTTCAGTCCTCAAAGAATGGGCAAATAGGCCAAAACCTGTTAACTAGGCCCACTGTGGTCCAGATTTCTGAACAGAAAGCGGTAACTGTCAGCGTAATGAAGACTCGGCAGATGTTCTCACAGCTGTTTCCTTTGTCTCCAGGTGCTGCTGGAGTCTTGGTTGGACACCCATTTGACACAGTTAAGGTGGGCAAGTGTTTATTTTTTTAAGGTGTTATAACGGAGCTTTAATTCACTTTTTATAGGTCCTTTTATTTCATTTCTAACATACAATTATTTAATTTCAACATATAATAGGTGCTAAGTATTTTTAGCATGTAGAATATGTTCACTGTACATCCAGACAGCCAACACTGCTTATTTTCCTGCTCCTTTTCGTCTGTTGTGGATTGTAAGTCACAGGGGAATCGGTTTGTTTATCCCAGGTTTAAGTGATGTCTGAAGAGTGTCTTCTTTTCCAGGTGAGGCTGCAGGTCCAGAGTGTTGATAAGCCTCTGTACCGTGGGACCTTTCACTGTTTCCAGTCCATCATACGGCAGGAGACGGTACGTGGCTTTCATGCTAATCTGTGCATGCAGTAATATTAGCAAGTGATTAAGGTATTCAGCAAACTTGAGGTAAAGCTGTAAGACTGCTGCTCACGATGACGCCGATGCAATAGTTATATTTGCCAGAACCTATCTTTAGCAAGGTCCAGCCACTGTGTCTGTTCTCCAGTTAAAAGAGTCAGAGAGACCTGATAGCAGAGTTATGTCACTCTTGGTGACACCTGAACTCGGCATAAAGATCAACTACACAGCTTTTCTGATTTTCAAGCTCAGTAGAGTTTTGTCATCCCCTGTTGAACTGATTAATATGGACTTTTTAAAATGATTTACCTGTTGTAATCATTGGGGTTTGTTTTATATATATATATATATATTATCTCCCAATCAATTAGGAGAGCTTTGGTCCAAATCACAGGATTTGTTATTCAAAATAACTGAATACATGGCTGAACCAATCAAGTTTCCATTTTCTTAAATCCTTTATTTCCTGAGAGTGGCAGCTCTGTAGCTGATTGTTCTGAAAACATTGCATGCTGGGCAACCTACTGTTTCAAATCATGCACAAAAGGCGACTAAACCCGTGTTTTATCCATCTGTGACAGTTAAATGACAGTGTAAATAAGGATCTTTTGGTGCCGTGTGAAAACATCTGGTCTAATGTGACGTCTCTGACCTATATCCGCAGGTTTTTGGTTTGTACAAAGGCATTGGATCCCCCATGATGGGCCTTACATTCATCAATGCTATAGTGTTCGGGGTTCAGGGTAACACCATGCGGCTGCTGGCCAACGACACCCCCACCAACCAGTTCCTCGCTGGTGCAGCAGCTGGTGCCATCCAGTGTGTCATCTGCTGCCCCATGGAGTTGGCTAAGACCCGCATGCAGCTGCAGGGAACTGGAGAGAAGAAGTCTTCGAGGAAGTTATACAAGAATTCCCTGGACTGCTTGGCACGCATCTACAACCGGGAGGGGCTGCGGGGTGTAAACAGAGGCATGGTCACCACATTAATCCGCGAGACGCCTGGCTTCGGAGTGTATTTCCTGGCCTACGACGTGCTGACGCGCAACCTTGGCTGCGAGCCGGACGACCGCTACATGATCCCCAAGCTGCTGTTCGCCGGCGGCATGGCTGGCATCGCCTCCTGGCTCTCCACCTATCCCGTGGACGTGATCAAGTCGCGGCTGCAGGCGGACGGCGTGGGCGGCGTCAACCAGTACAGCGGCATCGCCGACTGCGCGCGACAGAGCATCCGGAGAGAGGGCTACATGGTGTTCACGCGAGGCCTCACCTCCACGCTGCTACGAGCCTTCCCCGTGAACGCGGCCACCTTCGCCACCGTCACCCTCATTCTCCTGTACGCTCGGGGGGTGGAGGCGGGGCCTGCGGACTGTGAGGCGGCTCAGCCAGGCCACCACACACAGATACAGCAGCAGGCCTAACCCTCCAAGCCTGTGACGGGGCGGAGGTCTCACCCTCAACATGGGCACTTTAACAGAGCATGGAAAGAAAAACATATTCATACTAACTCTTTATTACTGTCGGCCTCACGTCAGGCCCCTCATTCCCAATTTTGAATCAAATAATACAATCTTGTTTTTACTTTCATGTCAAAAAGGAAAGTGTATATATTTTTTAGCAATTATTTAAGTTTCAGGTTGCCAAGAGGATAGTGTTGCCTCGATTAACATGAGCTTTGTTGAGTGTAGACACTGAAGGTTGGTCTCCATTTCATATATCATCAACTGCACCTGTATATATCATCGCTTTTATTTAATATCTTTTTTTTAAAATCTATATTGGAAACATTTTCCTGCCTTACATATTCTGAAAACATTTATTTTGTGTAAGGAAGCTGAACCCGTATCCTCTGAAGAGCCGAGCGAGAGATGTAGCATTTGAGATGGAAGTATGCAGAACTTTGTACTCACGTTTGCTTTCAAACCAAAAAAAAAACTACTGCAGCTAAAATCTAATCCTCATTTAAAGCACTGTTAACCCATACAGCACGTTAGCACCCGTTGTCAACGGCAACCCACTGGTCCGAAGGGCTCTTCGGGGGCCGGATGTAGATGGCGTTTTGTGTCTTGTTTGGTCGTCTGTTTGGCATGTTGTGTTTCTACCAAACAACGTGTAGTTTTGTCACTGTAACTTTACTGCTGTATTAAAGGCCTGATCCAGAAGTGGTACACGATGTCCCACTATTTTACTTTTGTAGAGCACCTTTTTTTTGGTTGGAGGATATCAACAAACTGTTATTAAAGCCTCTAAAATACCCTTCGGGTGCGTGAAAAACGTTGTATAACTTTGGTTATTGTTCATTAACCAGAAAGGCATTCAATGTCCCTGCGGAGGATTTTAAAGGTATTGTTTCCATAAACCCTGAACTTCAAATGTGAATGTGTGTACCCGTAGTTGATCTGGATTGGAGCTTTAATGCAGCCAATTTATTCGTTAAGTTATAACTTTAACTTATATTGTACAGGTCTTGTTAACGAGGGGGGATTGTCTCCTTCCTGCATGTGTGTGGTCAGTGTCAGGTTTTGTTTTCTTCCTTATATTTTATGCTCGAATGCTGAATATCTTGCTGTAAAGCAATCAAAGTTCCTCCCACACGAAAGCAGTAAATCATCAGCAGATGCTGTCTTCACCCCCCCGAATGGTTGTCTGCCTGAAGTTGTGAACCTCGCAACAAATCAAGCTCATTGGTCAATGAATGTCAGATTGAGAGCAGGAGGTCGTAGATGCACTTAAACCTCGTTGAATGTAACGCACCTGTGTTCACCTGCGGGTGTTCTGGTTGGAAGGACTTGATTTCAGTGGTTTCTTGGTATTTAAATGTCACCGTATTGACTGTGTGTTCGTTGCTGCTGAGAAACTTGAAAATCTCCATGGCTGTACCGGGGTTTCACACCGGACGATGATGAGATGTGAAAGTAGGGAAAGTACAGAGGGATGTTTGTTATGACTGTAGAATAAGAATTCAATAATTCCCGTGTGACTGTGAAGTAGATTACATCTGGATTATTGGTGCCATTTCACAGCTGTCATCTAGTCGACTGAAAGATGCAATATGGACTATAAACTATGAGATTGTGTTGAAGTGGTGGTGTAAATATATATACATATATAACATATATTTTTCAGTCTGAAGTTAGTCGTGTGGTTTCCCTGAATGTCTTGATGATATTTTTGTAACATGCTCATACGTTTGTCTAGATTTGTCACTGAGGATCTGTTAAAAATGGCTAAATAAAAGAATTATTCAGCAGCTGTTTTACCGTTTTATTTTCAATCCAAACCCTGCCTGAACTTGTTCTCGTAAATCCAGTTTACCACATTGTTTTATAGTTGTATTGTTTACACATGGGACAGTGCACTCCTAAAACGCAAAAAAACCCAACAACTAAATCTTAACTTCCTGTTTTGTTGCAGGGTCGACTCAGGATCTCGTGTTTCCTGGACGTGTGAGGCTTTAGTCATATGGAAACTCATGAGCTCATGGTTTAAATGGTGTGTTAAAGGAACAGCGTGTTTCTACGGTAACCCAGAACGGCTGTAGATGGAGCCATCGTAGTTGTCCATACCTGTGTGGCAGTGAGGGAAGTTGCACAGCGAGATGCCTTATCTTACAGACTTCAAGTAATGTGGACCAATCGGGGTAATGTGACAAGCTAAGGGGCGGGCTAAAGTGTTTGTGTGTGTCTCTGTTTGACACAAAATGCTCAATTTGATTGACAGTTAGTTGATCCAATCACCTGCCAAGTATTTTTTTAACGTGCCCCTTTTTGCAAACAGCTTCCAATGACGGCTTCTCAGGTGGTTCTACATAAAAAATAAACATTTAAAAAATGTCTGGTTGGCCAAGATACTAGATGAGCCTACGCACTGCACCTTTAACATATAATGAACAACTGTTCTGGGTTCAGCTGTACACACCTGCTTAATGTTGGGATGAATGGAGAACCTGTAAGTGAGTGATCACCAGCAACAGAGGGCAAAAACTAAATCAGTCACCGTGAGTTATTGAGAATCTGTGGGGTGCATTAGGGATGAAATCAGGCCTCTCACATTACACCCGGGCTTTATTTACGAGCGGAGGAGTAAGAGTGCTTAAATAATCCGAGGGGAAGCCGGTTACAGTTGAGTTTGTCAGCACAAATCGTAACTCAACACTTGCATTTTCTAAGTGGGTTGCCTGCTGTAAACCTTTCCATGTCTTTGGATTTAAGTGAGTGGGAGAAGGTTGGAAGGAGTGCTGCTTCTGGTTCAAGTGAAGACAGACCTACAGAGAGGACACTGTTGGTTTAAATCGAGCGCCATCTGCTGGTGGGCAGCAGTGACTGCAACAACATCTTAAAGGTTGTTTTAATGGTGTCGTATTGGGGTCAGAGGTGCAGAACAGATCTAAAATTAATATTTTATATCGACATCAGACAATAGACGAAGTTAAAAGGAACATTAAGAATATAGAGAGGTGTTTATTATAAATGCAAAAACCCTCAGTTAAATGACAAATAGCATCCATGTTCTGTAAGACGATAAAGACTAGAGGGGGAAAAACCCAGTCCGCCCTCTTTAAATAATCTTGTCTTTACAAATAGTGTGAAAACAAAAGACACACCATAAATCAGCACAGTTTTTCTTTTTAAGTTAGACATCGTTTCACGAATAATGAATCTCTGAATGGCTTTTGTATTGACGGCGTGTCCCAGGTGTTAACCGAATCCAGCGGCGTTGTTACATGCTGATTTACAAAGAAGGCAAAAAAAATCAATGATTTGATGAGGTGAGGGCATTTTCACCCTTTTAACGGCAAAATCGAGGATTTAATTTGCACTTTAATGAAGGATGCTGCACATCACAGCTTTCGGCAATTCCCTGTGAAACGAGGCCCTCTGTTTAAATGAGCCCAAATACATTGTTTTAACGTCGTCTTCTTCCTCCTCTCGTGTGGAAATAAAGTTCCTGAGTAGCCTGAATTTAAAACAGCTCTATTTGTTGGAATACATACCGATCCTAGCTGTTAAGGGTCAACAGTTTAGGGATGTTGGCACATGCAGGAAGCGTCTGTTGAGTAATGTTCAGGGTAGCAGCCTAACCCTGAGGTACCTTTTCACAGCGAACAGGATGGCTGGAAGTGTCCACGCTGCCGCCAGGCTGCTGCTGTTATCTTTTATCACAACAGGCAAGTAAAACATTCTCACAGACCGTTTTTATAATCTAATCTCAGACATCTCGTGAAGCCTCTGACCCTGTTTATTTATCTTCCCCCCCCCCCCAGGTGGAAATGGAGAAGAAGACGGGCTGATATTTGCTGGAAGGACTTATGATATCACAGTTCCGTGTGAGGACGCCGCGTTCTGCTTTCATATATGGCGGCTCAGCACAAGCCAATTAAGTAATCACGTCGCCATAGTCAGCAATGGAGAGATCCAGACAGCTCAGTCGGAGGATATGGTATCAAAATGCAACCTGCAAATCAATGATCTCATGGCGGAGGATGTCGGAGGTCGTCGCTGCCAACAACGTCCAGATGTCATCTTACCTCAAAGTAAGACCTGACAAGATTAAAGTGCTCTGTGGATTAAAACAGAGTTAATTTCTAAAAAAAAGAGCATTTTTTTGTCCTTTCTTTCAGCCTCCCCGGAGATACACCTCATGTCCGGCCAGACTGCGTCGCTCCAGTGCATCCTCCTCGCCTCCGTGGAGAAGTGGGGTTGCTCTGCGGAGGAAGGCGAGGTCAGCCTGACGTGGATAGATGAAGACGACAGCGAGATACAAGAGGACTCACGACATCAGATTACACGGAGGTCTTCTTGTGATACCACTCTGACTCTCGTCCTTCAACGTGGCGAAGACAAGAAGTTCAGGTGCCAGGCGACTGTGGGCGATCAGGTAGAGCCTTCGGTGGAGTTACGGGTCAGATTCCCAGGTCAGTGAGTCTAAGAGGTCGCCTCCGAGGTGTTGAAGGCAAAGATTTAATACCAACAAATGTTGTTTTCTTTGCAGCTCTTAAAGGGAGAGGAAGAGCAATCACCATAGACCTCGGACCTGAAAAGCAAGGTTCAGTATTCTTCTTAGAGAGATTTTTTTTCTTTTTTAAAGATATATCTAAAGGTTGAACCAATGCTTTCATTTGTAGTTTAATGGACTCAAATATCTACATTGTTTTTACATCTTCTGCTTCTTCTCATGTGGATTTTTTTTTAAATTCTATGTCACATTGAGGGAAATCATTATTATTAGAATGAGTATTATGGAAAGAACTACATGGTTTGTGGGGCCTATTGATTGATGCCCAAATATTAAGAGGCACTAAATATTTTCCAGTCAATTTCAATAAAAAAATGCAAATTTCTTTGATATTTTGGGAAGGAAACGTATTCAGTGTCCTTCCAAGCCTTCTTTTCTCAGCCATCTTAGCATGAGCTAGCTAACTTCATCCATGAAGTCAAGAAATAAGGCACATTTTTGTCATTTTTAGATTTTACTCCTTAATTTCCGAGCTTTAGCGTCGCTGATAGGCGATGTCGTTACCTTTGTTTACATGGTTAGTTGAGGTAAGCTAACCGGCTACTGGTTCTAGCTTCATATTTAGTGCACAGACATGAAGAGATTGGTACCAGCCTTCACATGTATGGTTAGATGAGGATTTGGAGGACTCAGCCATGCAAAACCAGATAACATTTTCTTGCGTTTCCAGACGGCGACCAGGACATGGTGGGCATCGGCGTGGGGGTGGCGGCATGTGTGGTTTTGGCGGCGCTGGTTGCATTGTTTGTTGCGAACCGAAGGAGAAGCAGTAAGTGCTGTTAAACTTCCTGAACCTATAGAAAAGGGTCCTGTTGAAATCGTCTCACAAACTGTGCACAGATTAACCCATTCATACGGACGTTCCAGACACTTGCATCACGTCTCTTTGCACATCTGTACTTTGTGTTCTTTGAGGCAATCATCTATGTAAGAAGTGCTACGAATAGCCCACAAGTTGTGTTTTCACCTTTCCTCATATTATGGTAAATTATTTTACAATAGAGTCTACGCATTTGTAGTAAAATGCCAATTTTGTGTATCTGTATCGTAGACAGCCGGCTGCAGAATGAGTCTCTTCACTCGACCGGTACCAACAATGTGAGTCGATTCTCTTTTCGAGAAGCAAAAAGTCTCTTTTTTGGCATTTTTATGTTCATGAACGTGGGTGTCCTTGTGTGTCTTTAGGTTGTCAATGCAGACGATGTGATCTACGCTGACATTATCTTTCCCGTCGGCCCAGTCAGGGTGTGGGTCACCGAGAGCGAGACCACCGAGTACGCCTGTGTCCGATAAAAGCAGTCTGCTATCCAACATTTCATCTGCATCGTGTCCTTTCTTTGTTTGCTCCACCCCAAATCCCTGTCTAGGCTTCTCTTACCGTAGTTTTGCACTTAAAGGTGTTTTGCAATCTACCTCAGTATGTTTGACTGCTCTTGTTTTCCCTGGATTGCGATCTGTACTCACTGATATCAGCATTACTTGTCATTTACTTGTCTTTTAATAAAATAGATTATTTTTAAGTCTATTAAATGTGAAGTTATTTTATTACAACACAACCATTACATCGGTTGTAGAGAGAAATATGTTCCAATCAATTAACTTTGGTTTAACCTTGTGTTACATTAAATGATACCATGTTATTTATGGTTTGTACAACGTCAAGGTTCAAAACTGAATGAATCTGGACCTTTTATAAGTTCAGGCCAGTAAATCTGCACAAAATCCAACAGCTGTTGAATACAGTGATGTAAGCAAATTATTATTCTGACTGGGACTCATTGATTGGTGAAGGAACACAAAAGTTGTTGTGTAAAATATTTGTATGCCATTCTTTAGTGTCTATTTTGGCATTCACTGAAAAAAAAAAAAAAAATTCAGGTGCACCGACACAAACCTGCTATTTTGCCTGTGCAAAATAAAAAAAAGTTAGTTTCTCCAGCTCTACTTTCCTCTGCCAGTACACACAGTCACACCTGCAGAAACACACACACACACACACACACACACACACACACACACACACACACACACACAGCAGGTGAGAGACTGCCGGAGCCAGCCCCAGTGTTGCCCTATTTGCATTTTAAATGCTTGCAGCCAGCCCACTACTGTGTTCACAGTGCAGCGCAGCACAGCTAATCTACACACCTAAGGTGTGTGGTCGGCTACAGCCAGGAGTCTGGGGGGGTTGATATAGACGGTGAAGACACAAACATTGACAAGAAAGGGTGGGTGAATGGGGAGGGGTTAGAGTGAGAGGCACTTGTGACATCACATGACATGGAAGCCAGATCCTGAATACGTCCATTTTCATGATTTCATCCAAAAACAGGACATCAAATTCAAAGCAGGCAGGTTGATTTAGTCTGAAGTTTGTTTGGAAGGACTTCATGATATATACATATTTTCCACTGAACTTGAGGGTAGATTGTTGTGGTGGGAGATGTCTTGTCTCAAATAACTCAAGGAACTACGGTAGAAAGAAAATAGTTCCTACATGAAACTGCTCACAACAAGATCTTTGAGTTACCTGGTCACGTTTTTTTAATTCAATCAATCAAATTAACTTTGTTTGGCGCTTTTAGCTCTCTCACCAAAACCATCTAGATTGATAAATAGCACTACAGTTAAGGAGGGAAAGTATGGATTTTGGATTCAGGGGCCTTATGAATAAAAGTGAAAAAGGGAAGATGATTAAGACAAAAGAGCAAAAGTAAGATTTGAAATGCTTCAAAGGATATAAAAATGAACTCAAGCTGAGGATCTGAGTATATTCAGTGTATTAGTACAATACTGAGACTACAAGGTCAAGCTAATGTGGTTGTATTGAAGTATCTCTATTACTAGAAATAGTAAAAAGGGGGCTTTGATACTGGATGTCTTCTTCATGTGAGCTTCAATGAAATCATTGACTCAAAGTGTGCAGACACTTTCTGTGACCTTTCCTTACAAAACGGGTCACCTTCCTCGTTTCGAAATATAAAAAGAAGGCGTTCTCGCTGCTTGCATTTAAACAGACCGTGACATCGGAAACATTTGAAAGACGGCCAGCGGAGGAGTCTCTCTATCGAGGGCGGAGCTTTGATCCACACACGCTACGGATTACTACGCCTTCTAACGGGCCGGTGTCTGTATGCGTCAGTTATCTCCACTCACAGAAAGAGTGAAGGGGCTAAAAATCAAAGTGGGGAAATTGTGTCTGTTCTCTTGTCTAACCCCCCTCCCAACACACACACACACACACACACACACACACACACACACACACACACACACTCTCTCACGCTCACACACACATTGTCCAAATAGCTGATAAGCTTTAGGTCAAAGCCTTGAACCCCAGTGAACTCAGGCACCAGCTTGTCTGCCAAGGGCTTGGAGTGGACAGATCAGTGGGGGCCAAATGCTGCTGTCCCCTGGTGTGTGTGTGTGTGTGTGTGTGTGTGTGTGTGTGTGTGTGTGTGTGTGTGTGTGTCTACAGTAGTGGGGGGTTGGGGGACAGTTGCTGGGATTGTTGTGCGTGTGTGGAACAAAAGGCCTTGATTACTGAAATCCTGCAAAAGGCCGGAGAGGAGGTGTTAAAAGTGATACAGTGGAGAAGAACCAGGCAGACCTGGAGCCCAGGAGCCTCTCCTGTCCCCTCATAGGGCTCAGGTCCACACCCTGTCTGCACACATCCACTCTAATCCACAAACCCTCTCCGGGGTGCAGATCGAAGAATAAATACCCCAAAAATGTATAAATTAATTCACACTAAAAGAAGTCAATTTCTGCTGATTGTTCTATTTTTTTTTTCAAATCAAGGATTTTTTATGTCCAGCGATACATAACCACAAAATATATGTATTACAACTACTAAAATAAAACTAACTCTTATTGTTTGACATGTTTGACAAATAACCTTGGAAGTGACCTGTTGACATCTGCAGCTGACAAAGGAAAAGCAAAAACAAAAAGCTAAAAGGCACAGATACCTGTTACCCTGACGGGGCTGTGATGGGCCGCCGACACATTGGCTTTTGTTAACACTTCACATTGAAATTGACCCTGGCTGAGGAGGGGGAGGAGGAGGGGGGAGGGGCAGGGGAGGAAGGAGGTGTCTTGACGCAGAGACAAAAAAAAAAAAAAAAAAAACGACGATTAACAATTTCCTGAAGGGAGGTGCTGCTCATCACTCCCAAAAGCTCCGCCGCTCACTGACCGGAGAACAGCGCACTCAGGAGCACACAATGGACTGAAACTCCACCAGAGAGACCAACGTCACCAGCCGAGAAACCAGCCAACTTCTTTCAGGCTCCTTTTCTTTTTCTCTTTCTGGACGTTCAGGTAGGAACAAACATGTCTCTGATATACTTAGCGCTGCTAAATTAAGGTGCGCGTTTTATTTCCCGTTTAATTATAAGGGAGATTTAATTCTAAGGGATATTTATTGATAAGTGCGATATTTAAACTCCACTCAAACCGCTTTGCAGGTTTTGAGCTTCTGAAAAGAACAAGAATCGGGGGAGCAGAACACAAAGTAGGCTAGGCCTTCTGGGTAACGACTTTCAATTTGATCTGAATTAAGTTAAGAAACGCAATAAGTCACGTTTTGCAGCCGCGTTGCCGTCTTGGGGGAAAGACTTGGTGAAAAACATCAACAACATGCATCGTTTTTTTAAATTCTCACATGTGCAGGAATGAATCCATTTCACTGGATAGGGAGGTGTGTTTATTTTGTTCTGCACCAGCAGCTCTCTGATTAACCTGCAGCTGTTTGTAGAGCAGTAATCTACATAATCTATTCTACAGGTAACAGAGGCCTGGACATATTTCCTAAGCTTGTTACCTGTTGTTTTATTTCACTGAACTTCTCAGAATCACTGAGCTTGCCTCCATTATCTTTTAACTTCCCTATCTCCTCCCCCTCCTCCAGCTCTCATCAGCTCACCAGGTATGATTCAGAGGAAGGAGGTTGTGTTGTCCGTCCTGGAGGAGCTCCAGGAGGCCACGGAGAGCTCCGGTCTGGACCGCCTGACCGGCGTGGCCCTGGAGGTGGACCAGGTCCTTGCTCCCTTCCAGCTTCCTAAGACCCCCTGTCAGGATTTCCCAGACTGGGCTGGCGTTGATGACGTGGCCCACGGCTTGTACCCGCCCGATGCGCCCGCGGGCCTCCTGCCTCTGAACTGCAAGGGAGAGGGCAACCTCCTGTTTGACGCTGTTAGCACGCTGCTAGTGGGCCACACCGGACTGAGCTTGGAGCTACAGGTGAGCAGTGATGCTTCATAATCTCAGTGTATATGGTATAAATGTACACAATGTTTTTGGTTCGTCATATTAATGGTGTTAATGTTGCCCCTCCACAGGTACGGACGGTTGTAGAGATGGTGCTGTGGAAGCGATACTACCTGTCTGGGATGATAGATTCCAAAATGATGCTCCAGGCCGTTCGCTTCAGCCTCAGCGCCGAAGAGTCCGAGGACATGCTCAACCTGCCTGTGACGGTCCTGGAGGCCATCTTCGACGCAGACGTGAAGGCGTCCTGCTTCCCCGGCTCCTACGCCAACATGTGGCACGTGTACGCGCTGGCGTCGGTCCTGCAGTTCAACATCTACTCCGTCTACCCAATGTTCAACCCCAAGATCCGCCCCTATTTCCACCGCCTCATACGCCCTAGGACCTGGCCCAAAGACCGCCAGACGTCGACTCTCCACGTCATGTGGTCCGGCGAGCTGCAGGCCGAGGTGCTGTTCACGCCGAACCACTTCGTGGCGCTGGTGCCGGAGAGCGACCTTGCGCTCGGGAGCCCTGACAGCGAGCGAAGGGCGTCGCCCACCAAGAGCGAGGAGCTGCCGAACCAGAACCGGGACCCGCAGCTCTCTTACCCGGGTCTGAAGGACAAGTACAACATCACCAAGAGGACCTTCTACCGCTGGAAGAGGCAGACGCACGAGCACTGCAAAAAATCCACTGCCAGGTATGAGGCAAAGTATTTCCTGCAGGCGTGCTACCTGGAGGGCAAACTCATCCCGCTGCACCAGTTCAAAGAGTTCTTCCCCGAGATCTCAAGGTCGTCGTACTACAACTGGAAGCACGAGCTCCTGAAATCCGGAGGAAACTTCTCCACCTCGTCGTCGACTGGCGAGATCAGCCCCGGAGAGAGCACGGAGCAGGAGGCCTGGTCTTCCCCCGAGGCGAAGCAGGAGGAGCCTGAGCACGAAAGCGTGGCGAGTATGTTCGGCCTCGGCAAGCTGGACCTGGAGCGGGCCCAGAATGTGGCCCACATGCAGGAAGCTAAGCGCTGTCTGCAAAACTGCATCGCCATGAACGCTTCCCTCCCCTTCAGGATCTTCAAAAGGAACTTCCCGGGGATCTCCAGGTCAACGTACTACAACTGGAGGAGGGAGGCCATGCTGTTCAACAGTGGCTACAAAGGTGGCGGCAGCAGCTCAGACAGCTCGGACGCCGACAAGAGCCAAAGTCCAAAAAGTATGTCGCTGGTTCTCCCCAACGCCAACCAGGCCTTCGCGCCCCGAGCAAGGATCTGCAGGCGAAGACACCGGAGTTTCAGGCTGGCGTACATGAGTAAGAAACAGCTCAGAGACGCTGCAAAGCTCCACGTGCAGAAGTCCAAATGGTCCCTGACTAAGTTCAGGCTCAAGTTCCCCTCCATGTCCCCGTGTTTCTACTGGCTGTGGCGTAGCGGGCAGAGCGGCAAGAAGAAGACCGCCCCGCAGAGCGCAGTGATCGGCCTTCCCGAGAGTCCGGAGAACGCCGCGGCGGCCGTGGACCTGATCACGGAGAGGAGAACGGAGAGTCAGCACACGCTACCCTTCGTCGTGAGTCCTACATATCTAGAAACGTCCCACTTTGATGCCCCACACCCAAAGCACACCGTTCACCACGCCAAGGCACCCGTAGGCGAGCTGGCACCCACGTATGAGCAGATGTTTGCCGTGGATGTCGTGGCTCTGGCCAACTTCAAGGCCAAGGCCAAGCTGTTCCTGCAGCAGCGCTTTGAGGAGAAAGCCTTCCCCACTTTTAAAGAGTTCCGGTCTTACTTCCCGTTCACCCCGCGCTCCACGTACTACATGTGGAAGCGAGCGTTGCATCACGGGGTGTCACTGGTTCATGGGTGAATGTACAAAGATTTCATATCGTCACAAAAGAAAAGGGCTTTCGGAGCTGTTCAAGAACTTCTCGGCCACAGAAACCTGTGCATTTCACGGTGAACGTACTACCTACATATTGCTGACTTTGCATTTTTTTTCCTGTTTGTGTGTGTGTGTCCTCAAAGGCTGCTAAGTACACTGGTTTAGCATCTAAATGGATTGTGTCCTTCCTCTGCCTCCGCATTCCTCCCTCCTGGACATTTGCACGTGTGTGAAAAGAAACAGTCATGGGTCAGTTTAAACCCTGCATATTGCCCTCCAGGCAAAAGGCAGTTCAAAGCTGCAGTTTAATTCCTTTTTTTGTTTGAAGCCGTTCCCTCTTCCATTCTCTTTTAATCCTTGTTGAGCATTGTACTTGGAGGGGGGGGACTTTTTTTTTTTCTCCTTCAGTTTTCCTTGATGTAAGATTGTTGATGCTAAAATGTTTTTTCTTTGCGATATTGATCAGGCTGATACCTGGTGGTTTGATTTCTTTTTCTTTGAATGTGAAGAGTAGCCGGT
This sequence comes from Eutrigla gurnardus, assembly GCF_963514095.1. NCBI lineage: Eukaryota > Metazoa > Chordata > Actinopteri > Perciformes > Triglidae > Eutrigla > Eutrigla gurnardus. The sequence continues at coordinate 5,400,016 of NC_139927.1, forward strand.
ATTAGTTTTCTCTTTCATATTTCTACTTTTGATTATTGAATCTACACACATTTTCTGCACCAAAGTTTTAGGTGGTTGTCTCAAGGTTTTTGGCATTTTCTTTTTTGATGACCTACTTTTTTTTAAATGCCTCTTGAACTGTGAGTTTCGCATTCTCATTCGCTCACACTGTATTTGCACTGATATAATTCCCATGACACTGTTGAATGTATTGCCTTAACCACCATGCACCTGTTTGGTTAAGTTTTTTTCCAACAAGTTTTTGTTTTTTAAAGAAAGTGTACATGATTTCTTTACTTGAAAACTGAATATAAATGAAGATATTATATTTTTTGTACCACCTTCATTCCAAAACGACCCGTTTCCTTGTAATATCAGGGAATATGTGCCTTAAATAAGCTACGTTTGTCTGCTGTTTTTCAGTAAAAGGAGATTTACTTCCACTTCTGTCTGCTCAAATGTGTTTTGTAACGGTTTCTGTTTGTACATATTTATTTTTCTTATTCATTGCATGGCTGAAATGGGTTCTGTTGCTAGCGGCGGCCTGCGTGGCAGACAGTCTGTAGTTAAGGAAAGCTGCGCTGTTAGACTGCACATCAATAAACCATCGACCAGCATTAACCCTTTGGTTTCGGGGATGCTTGAGAAGTTCTCATGTGTGGCTGGTGTTTAATGCTGCGTCATCAAGCCTGACAAATTATTAAAAGGCACCAGTTTGTTTTATTCTCGACAATATCTAAAAGCAAGTATATTCTTCATCGATTGGTCTTCCTTCCGAGTGTGTGAGCTGCCTTTCTGGCTGAAGTGAGGCCACTCGGACACTCATCTCACGCCTCATCGGCTGCATTTGGATTTTATTCTCTGGTTGGATATATCGGGACAGTCCAATCCATCCCACATTAGTAGCAGAGGTCTGTTGCATGTCTCACGCCCCCAAAAAAAGTCTGGACAATCCCTCTGTGTGTAACTGCATCCAAATGTGCAAACCAGGTCAATCCGAGCCAGCGGCTAAAGAATAGAAATGAGCTTGGAGACTGGTTTTTGCTCACTGTTGTTTCTCTGTTTAGCCATTGTGCTTATGCTAATGAAGGTAATGGTCAAGAGTAGGTGGGATGGATAACAGAGAGAGAGAGAGAGAGAGAGGGGGAGGGGTTAATTGTATGCATGTAGAGGTGAGATAAGGCCAAGAACATCCAAGAGTTTAGGGGGAGGGCAAGAGGTGTGGAGGACAGACCATCGTTTTGCTCAGGTGATACCAGCGACTGCAGCACGTAATGTGTAGAAGTTTCCAGAGATGTGTTGAAGTCTTTCTTGTTTTCACCTGTTCAATCGTACAGGACTTTAGGCAACTTTGGTTTCTATTTAGTCTCATTTCTCCTAAATCCAACATAATTAAGTGCATCATTGTTGTAAAACAATTTCTATTCCATTATTTTTTCATACCAAATCCAAATTTCTTCTGAAAATACCTTTTGAATCTAAAATTTTAACAAAATGCAAAATACAACCCACAGTGCTTGTTCCATACAAACAATTACATTAATTTAGAAGTCAAATATAAATGAGTAATTTCTGAAAATTCCAGCTTTTTAAATGTAAAATCTCCTTTTACACCCCTGTTGAGCTGCACTGGATGGACAGAAACGCAACAAATTAATTTTGTACTAACAAGACTGGAAGTTGGCAGATCCACTCGATTGATTTTTTTGTCACCTCAGTGGGTGATGCATCAGGTTAGAGATAAAAAATGTTCCAAGAAAGTCTAATTGGAGTTTTAAATCCAGTATAAAGGTGTATAAGATGAACTGATCTCTGCCTTCTGACACTGCATCCTTCATATCAAGGTCAACGTAATCCACCAGGAATCGTTTTAAGGTGGACTTGAAAAGATGGGAACCTGTCCTTCAAATGTAATGAAGTTAGGAAGTTATATAAGATTTGATATGAATTACAGATAATATAATATTTTAGGCAATGTGTCTCTTTCCACTTGAGTAAACAAGTTGCCCGTCAACTACTGACAGGCAATTAAACAACACTAAACATTAAGAAGTTTATTTCCATGTTATTGCTTTCTAAAGAATCTGACCTTGGAGAAAATATTAATGCAGTCTCTGCCCTTTTTTTTTTCTTTTTTTCTTCTCCCCGTTTGTCATCTCCATCTTCATTAAGATGGGTGGAAATCTCACTGGCGCCGAGCTACTCTACATTGTTTATCTTAAAAATAGCATGAAAATAATGAGGGTTGGCAGGTGGGAGCGGAAGTCTTCAAGGATTAGCATACTGCAGTCGGTTCTGAAAGACAGAGCGATAAAGCAGAGAGGCATCTCAAGGATGCCACATTTTCCTCGGTAAACAAAACAGACCTGGGAGACCGCTGAAGGTTGGCGCTTTGCTGCCAATTACCCTCGTAGCTGCCGTGGTGTGAACTCAGGAGAACTGATATCTGACCTCCGTTTTGGGGGGAATGTGACGAAGGGGAGCAGGGCCAAAGCGGAGCAATTTCAGCCTATAATTCCCTCATAGTGACCTCAACTCCAAATGTATGAGAAATATGTCTCACACATTCATATTCCGATCAACAGGTGTGTTAAAGAACCATTCGTCTCATATGAGGCCTCAGGAAGTTTCTCCACACTTCCAAAGCTCTATCCAGTTTGTCCACTAGGTGGCAGTGGTCGGCTTCATAAGACAGTGTTGGATGCTCACTTCTGGCGCACACACACACATAAACACACACTGTGGTTTGGACAGAAAATCGATGTATTACTGCATTGCTCAGGGTGTGTGGTGCAGATTTCTCTGGCGATAACTCCATTAATAAACATAATCCAACACTGCAGCCTGTTATGCAGAATGCAGATAACGTCTGGGGAAACAAATTGTTTAATGACGGATTAAAGAGTGCAGGAAGGAGACAAAAGAAAAATAAAGAAGGGACATCTATGAGCTCTATTTGGAGATCATTTTGTACCCAAAGCACAATCTCAAACAATGCAGAAGTATCATAAACTCTCTTTCCATCCCAAGTTGATGAAAGCATCATTAAATGCAGTTTATAATCAAGTTAAATTGATCTCGCCTCTTGATTTCCTACCTAATAACAAAGACTACATTAATATCCTCATAAATCTGTGGTGGAGGAGCACGTCCTCTCATTCAGGCCACTTACATTTTTTTGTTTCAGCAGTTTTTCTCTTGTTGAACTTGGATGGATTACTCATAGTCTGTGACTCCCGAACAAACAAACATCCATATTTTCGTCATTACCAGCTGGCGCGGCTTAGTGTGATTCAGCATCATGTCGCATTAGCTGCAGCACGCTGAACGTGGAGGGCTTTTTGTCAGCAGCACAAGCAGATGCACATTTTTTTCCTGTTTGTTTCTGCTTCTTGGGTGAAAAGATTAAACCCAGACGGTCACACGGGGACAACGTGACGCACATTTGACTGAAAACGAAGTGGATCCATCTCCCTCGATGCGTCCGTCTTGTCAAATGGAGTTCTGAATCGTCCATGTCAGTCAGAGACGAGAATTTTCCACGAGTAATGTGCAATTCTTATGCTTAATTATGCATAATGTTGTCTCTGTGAGCACGCTCGGGCCTTGAGGGCTTTCTGTTAATGCAAACCTGAGGAGTTAACTCAATGAGAAACTATTATTAACTTTACTGCTGCCTCATATTGCTCTGATCAATTTCCTCTGGCGTTCATTCTGAAGGGATTTACTGTAGTTTGGCTGGCGTTGCTCCCACACAGCCGCTGATCAGAGACCTGGGCTGACAACCCCTGACTTGTTTTTCCTGCATCAACTGTTTCACTCTTTGTTTGCACCGAATCAATATCTCTGTGGTTCTTATTTTGCTGATGAATGAAGACGGACTGAGAAATGTGTGTGTGAGAAAGAGAGAGTCTTGTGTATTAACAAGAGCAGTTATTGCAACCCTGATCCCGATTGCTGCTCAAGCACCAGACAACACGCCAGGAGATGATAATCAGGGATAAAAGGTCAGGTAAATAAAGACCGTGATGGGTAATCCATGTTTTCGCGGTCACGTAATCCTTTGTGCGTGTTTGTTTTGACGTCTAAAATATGTTCACTTCGGGCCAAAGGGTTTGATCCCATAATGCAACATCCAAACAGCGAGTCGGAGAGCAGAGCAGCTGTGGAGTTCAATAAAGTCGGATCGGACGATAAGGAGGCGGAAGGAAACATCTATTATCCAGCTGTTCATCCATCCATTGTGAGTCGGGAGCTCTTGGTGTGGAAATATGGCAACAGGGAGATTACTACCTTGGTTACTGTATGTTGCAAACTATTTATTGGTAAAGGATAACACCAATATTACTCTATTTTTTACAGTATGTGTTTTCACTAAAACCTCACCTGGTTTCACAACATTGCACATCTGGACGGTTGGTCCACATTTATTTTTTGCAATTCGCTTATTAGCCTTTGACTTAAGAGTTATAGTTGCCACTTTCCACTTTGTTCAATATAAAGATACAGCCAGTAGCTTGTTAGCTTAGCGTAACTTAGCTTAGCACAGGGGCTGCAGGGGAAACGCTTGATGATGAAAGAGTGTTTTTTTAATCTTCATTTTTTTTCTAAATTAAACAAAAAACAACAAACAAGATTTAACATGATTAATGAAATTAGATGTGCTCACAGTGTAACAGATTATCTTCTTTCTTCTTTTGCATTATACTTTTTTTTAGCCTCCTATTTTAGTTCTGTGATCAGTTTTGTTTTCTAGCTTTGGGGTTGTCTGTTGTGTTCCTTGTTTCATTCATTAGTTTAGTGTTTCCTGTTTTATTTTGATATACTCGCGCCTTATTCGTCACGTCTGGTGTAACTTCCTGCCTTTGTGTGTTTTCCCACCTTTGTGATTATCTGCCCCGCCTGGATTAGTTTCACCTGTGTCTCATCGCCCTGTTCTCCTTAAGTATCCGTGTGTTTCCCACAGTTCTGTTGGTTCCCTGTTCTGTTGGGTCCAGTTCTTCCCTTGTGTTGGTGGAGCTCCTCGTATTTCTAGTTTATTTCTTGCCTTGGTGAGTTTCCTCACTGTCTGCCTGAGGCCTATCATCTTATTAGCCCTTTCCTTTGTTAAATCACTGTGATCATCCTGCTGTCTTTGAATCTGAACCCGGAATTCCCAAAAACATGACAGATAGGCAAGCCCTGTTTATTTTTATAGTACATTTCAGCGAAAAAAAAGGCAATTCAAAGAGCTTTGAAGTGCAAAATATATTTAAAAGCAAGAAAGAGAAAATAAAAAAATAATACCCTCCTAAAATACAGTGCAGTGTAAAAAGAGGGAAACAAAAGCTCTTCAGCCTTGGTTTTAAAAGCTAGCTAGCTGTTTCCAGTGTTTATTTAAACTAACCATCCTGTTGGATTCAAATTAACCATACAGACATACAACGCTGGTATAATGATCTCATCTGAGTCACATGACGTTCCCTCAGCTGCTTACAGGGCTCGGTGTTACCGCGGCCTCCTGGGTGAAAGCCGAAAGGCGGGATCAGCGGCCCTCCACGTCCACTGCTAATGCCCTCCTTTGTTTCACCCATGTTAACAAGAGTCTTATTAGTAACCTGGATGAGACCTCCCGTCATAGCCACGTGTGCTCTCCTGCCAGCCGGGTGGGTGGAACACAGCTGTTGGTTTTTCCCTAATGGCTAATGTCCTGGGTTTGTGATTACAGTGAAAGCACAGCGACCGTGAACCATGAACTCATTCCAGGCCGAGCTTCTGTCTGCAAAATGAGGAGATAAGAGCTAATTGCTAGATTGAGTTTCAGTAGAAGAAAAGAAGGGCGACGTATGGGAGGGGGGGGGGGGGGTTACTGTGAAGTAAGGGCAGGAAATTACAGTTCGGGTAATGACTGCTTTAAATGGGAGCGTTTGAATTTGTGACGGCAATCTCATACTTTGAAATGAATCGTTTAAATGAATTTAAAGTAATCCAGCATGATTCCTTTTGTAATTGCCCTTTAAGTTTTCACCTTGCGAAGTGGCTCATTCTCTTCGTTTTCAGGTCACCGCCATGTGTGCTGTTCAGAGATCAGCCTCTTTCACCAGAATGCAGTCAAATTTTAAAAAGCTCGAACAACGACTGCCCTGGAACTGAGCAGCAGCTTTTTAGACAGAAAAACACTCCGTAAAAAAAACCTTGAGTGTGCCGAATCAAATCCTCCTTTGTGTTGCTTTCACTCATTTTTTGTGTAGGAGGTTGAGTCATCGCGACTTCTTTAGTCATACGGAGTGTCAGGCTTCATGGCACTTCTGGGTTGTAATAATGAAATACATTTAGGGAACTAAGCAGATCAATGAAATACATTTCATATACATGCATGGAGGGTTTGGACACATACAAGGTTATGACTTATCAATAACCAAGAAATAAGCTATTTCTATTTCTGCATTGCTGATAATGAAAATAAAACCTGTGACGTGTGTTGATCCCATTAAAACCACTGGCACGTATTGCTCTTAATGCCTCATTTCTGGGTGTGTAATAAGTCCCTTTTAATTAGGAAATCTAATCTAATCTTAAAATCATTACCTATTAATAGGTGCATCTACTTAAATCTAGAAAATCCCCTTGGAGGTTAAGGAACTTAGAGTTATAATTTGTTGGATCGGAGTATTTAATGCATTGTGTGATGCAGTGTATGTGGAGCTAAATGAGTCTTTCTAAAGGCTCGGTTATGCTTCCGCGTAGTGATCACGCAACGGCCACGCAGTTGCTTGGAGACCGTGATGGTTCTGCGTTGGGTTTACGTGTCGAAATGCAATTCAATGCCACACCGGTAGAGGGCGCTATGTTTTTTGTAAAGCCTGACCGACCGACCGAGACTCTTGACGTATATCGTCGTTAGCCTCGTTATAGCCTATTTGTTTACTTTCCGGCTTTAAACATCCACAATTTTTCAGAACTTGGTGTTTTATTCCGTTGTGCAAAAGCAACAAGGTGCAAACAATAAAACGAGGTGCAAACAATAAAACAAGGTGCAAACAATAAAAGTAGCCTATTAAAAGTTTAAATGGCGGTGTTTATGAGTGGAAACCGGAAAAGCGGTCTCCAGCGGATGTAGTTAGCGGACCAATCACAGCCAATGCCGCTGCGTCTAGGATTTTTGGGAGGTGCACCGTCAGGCCCTTGCGTTGGACGTAAGGGGGGTCCGCAAGGACGTAAGGGGTCTGCAAGCCCCCTTGCGTTGTGTCTATGCGGAAGCATAACTTGAGCTTAACTGAACCTTTTCTATGCATGAATGAAAACATCTTGTGCTTTAGATTGTCTCCACCATTAGCTGTATATTAGAGCCTATTTGCCTATTTCACCATGCCAGCAGGCTGGATGACAATGGATGGTGTGATTATTGCGGTTTGAATACGCTAAAAATAACGACATGCTGATGAAAATGTGAGAAAATTAGCCGTACCTTGCAAGTACCCATATGGTGTGTGTGTGTGTGTGTGTGTGTGACTACGAAGTGTGCTGGAGTGAAAGGCAGGTTCCTCTCACCATGCTGAATTATAGCTGTGTCACTTCCAATCAGGTTTGTAATATTTCACACAAAGGCAGAGGAGTCCCAAATCCTCTGTCTGAGTGCATTTGTTCTACGGCTCGCTTTAAAAGCAGAACTCTTTGATTGTGTCTGGAGGATTGGACCATGATGCTTGTCTAAAAGAAATAATAATACAATTTTTTTAAATATATTGCAATACCACCATGAGGAGCATGCTTGCAAACCCCGAGACCTCAAAGGAGGCTTTTAAAATGAAATAAAAATGTGATTTTCAGATCATTGTTTCCTGAATTCTGTTTAAAGAATGAAAAAAATATCATTTTTTTATATTAATTTTACTTTTAGTTCTCAGGACAGAATACAGAATGCCTCTCTGGCTTCACAAATTCATTTTACATGAGTCATTCCTTCACTTCGAGTATGTGCACTGCCCCCTGTGGCCATCTACGGAAGTGTTTTGTAGTTTTATAGCCAGAAGAGTCACGTGTCAGGAACGACATTTGGAGTTTGGTGTTTCCTGTTTTATTTTGATATCCTCACCTTATCCCTCATGTCTGGTGTTACTTCCTGCCTTTGTGTGTTTTCCCGCCTTTATGATTGTCTGGATTAGTTTCACCTGTGTCTCATCGCCCTGTTCTCCTTAAGTATCCATGTTTCCCACAGTTCTGTTGGTTCCCCTGTCCTTCATGTATGGTGTTGGCCGTGTTGGTTGAAACCGATGAGATTGAGGTCCCGATTGGCCTCTCATTTACAGGAAAACCCTGTTTTTATCGCAGAAAACGATTATTTCTCAAAACTCCGGCCAAAGTGGAGATTTCTGATAACGCCGGTTATGTGTTGCCGTGTCATCTGGGAGAAACGGGGTTTTAGGTTCTCAAGCGTCACAGGGAGTCGCTCGTGTTATTCGTTGTTGTTGATTCTGAGGATTCTGATTGGCTTGCATGGCTTTATCCTTCTCCCTCCACTGTAGGTTTGGCATAGTTATAATGGCGCGCGACGGTGGATTTATGCGGGTTGAACGATGTTGTGTGCATGATATTTTTGAAATATTTTTGAAATATTAGAGTCAAGGCCTTAGAGTCAAAGCGCTTCTACAAGCGGTTTAGTGCCAGTTGTGATTTAAAAAAAAAAGAGGGTTGAGAAGCTTATGGGAACCTCTGATGCCCCTGTTGGGTTCATTTGGTCCAGAGGAGCTACATGGGGAAATCGGTTTATTCAGCACTTTAATATTTCCGATCTTTGACGCAATTAGCTAACTGATTATTAGTATCGGGCTGCAAATCTGCATGTTATGAATACGGACTGACGGGTGGAGGACAGGACTGTATTTAAGCCACTCTGCTAATGTGCAAGGCGTCTGATTCAGGCCTTTATAAGTGTGGAAGCACCGTCACACACATTTTGAAAGGGCTTAACGACCTGACGAAGGACACAGTCTGATAAAAGTCCAGCCGTTTTAACAGCTTTTGATGTAATAATGACAAACTGGCAACAATCCCAGCGCTGACGTGCAGACATGCAGATCCCTTCCTGAGCAGATTCCACCGTCAGCAGATGCAATTTCATTTAGTAGATGAGGCTAAAATCACATCTGCTATCATTAAAATCCTGTGGTTTGTTTGTTTGTACACTCCAATTGAAATTCCATTGACTTCCTGGAGAGAAAAAACAAAAACAGAAACAGTTGATAATCTCCATTCCCACATATTTCTGCTGTGAGATGATCATTCTTTGGATTTCATGCCAAAGCTTTGTGCATGTAGGAAGAGTAATGCTCCTTTATAGAAAGAAGTTGATGTCTTTTTTGTTTTGTTTTGTGTATAACAATGGAAATTATGTGTTTGTTGACACATTGCTGCATCAGTAGGTTTCTGAGATTAATGTTGCATTTCTTTTTGGGGTTCTCTGATGAGAAATGTGGCCGTGTTGAAGTCAGTCACTTCCTCCCCACTGCTGCACAGCTTCTCCAGTTTGGCCCATGAACAAATATACACGGTGAGATAGATTTAATGCAGAATGATTGCAGACAGTTCGAAGGGCAGGACGGGCAAACAGACTTGTCGGATTGATCTTGAAATAGACTTGAAAGTCTGAAGTTTCTTCATTTCTGATGTTGGCTTTTGGAAACTGCCTGATATTTGTAGGTAAAAGTGGAGTAAAATGAGAATTATTCCTTTCCTCTTTGCAAGTAAGAGCAATGCTTGAAACAATATTATATGCAGTCCATTAAATCTGCACCACAATTGTGTTTTTAGTAATCTACAATACACCTGCATTTACAGCTACAAAGCAATCACAAGCGCCTCTCTGCTGGCTGAAAATCAATTACTTGTTTTCTATATAAATACAGTCGCTATGGCTCCCGGAGAGGGGAGAACATTGAAGAGGAAGGCGTCTCTTTGTTTTCATTAACTGTAAATTAAAAGGCGTTTTCCCCTGCAGGCTGGAGCTTCAATCCGTCTTGATTTATTAGCTTTGGAAAGAAACTCTCGGAGCCGTGCAACAGATGACCAACTGATCCCCTGGGCCAGGTGCTTCATTGGAAGCGTTCGGCGGCGGCGGTGCTCTCTGTTGCGTCCAATCGCCAAGGTTTTTATCTGTCGGAAGAATATTGACTGCATTACTCATTATCAGCCGAGAGTGTCTCCGCAAGTAAACCCACACTCAATGAAGTCGGCCGCTCAAAAGCAATTCTAGAGAGGATGTCTGGCCACGAGGCGACGATCCCGGTGCAATCATATAGCCTACATCTCGCTTTTCTTGTCTTAAATCATCTCTCTCCGTCCGTCTCGCCTCCTGGAGCTTCAGAGCTTTTTAATCAACTCTCCCTTCCTTGGTAAAGGAGCTTGAAGTGTGAATACGTCTGGAACGGAACAATGTGTACATACACATCCACACAGGGTCGGACCTTCGCACACGTGGGTGGATTATGACATTTGCACCAAAGCGGACCAAAGTAATGTAAATGTATGAATTGGCCTCAAATGTAAAGCTACAGCCATCAAAATGTGCTCTAAAGGTAACAAAAACGCTGCCAACCAGCACACAAGGCTGCCAACTTTTCACTTTGGTTTGGAGTAGATATTAAACTTTCCTTCAGATTTGACAGTCTGAGTCATCCTGAACAAAATTCCACTGGAGATTTCAGCCAGCCTCCGAAGCAAAACAAGTATTTATGTTTGATTTATGAGGGTTTAAAGATGTTTCAGTGTGTTATAATCTGAGCTGACTTTCTCTGCTACTAAATGGTAATCGTCGGGGACACGAGCCAAACATGGAAACCATTAGTTCGGACTTCCTTGCCGACTGTTTTATTTGGTATAAAAATGTGAGAAATGATGCTGAAATGTGAGTTTTCTTAGTTTCTTAGCTCTTTCTCCCCTTTTCCAGTCTGCATGCTAAGCTAAACGAAGCTAAGCTGTTATTGGCGTGGACATGCACAAGAGTGGTATTGACGTCCTCATTTAACTCTAAGATGAATGTTAATCAGAGTTATTTTAAAAATGGAACTATTGGAATCACCATTAAAGTTTTTTTTATTGTTGGTTGTTAGCAAAACTTTATTATAGCCTCCCTGGGATTTCATTTTGATGACTTTTCTCTGCCTTTCAAAAGTCTTTTAAAAACTAGATAGACTGGACAAATGGAGTCTGATCCTTAATGAGATATGATACATCTGCTGCCTGTATTAATAACCTGATTTCCCCACAGAAACCACTGAACACTTATCTTGTCTTGTCTTCTACCTGACACTAAATAAACAGACAAAGTCTGGGAAGCGTGCCATGAAGCGCTCCCAGGAATTTCAAACACAAAAAAAACAGGGTAAAGTTTTCTTTCATCCGGTTGGAGTTGTGCCTCATGATTATGTCTATCTACTGCATTTGTGAACACTGAGAAACGTGTGATTTATTTGTGCTGCATATCCGCCGAGGCATCGGCTCCTTCCAAAACAGCTCAGAGGAAGAACAAAAGAAATGGCTTGAGATAAACGCAGAATAAAAAAAGAGAAACTAATTACTCTGTCTGTCAAAGGAGTCTTAATATATATATATTTATATATATATTTGTTTATTGTTCCGAAGTCTGATAGTTCAAAGGACTAGTCAGACTCAAGTGTCTCTGTGCTACAGGATGCTACGTCTCCGTGAATAGCATCCTCAGAATGTCACCGAGGACGGCGAGGAGAGGCAAACATACAAAGCTGCAGAGAGCATTAAAAGTGAAGAGGAGCACTCGAATGATAAACGAGTCTATTGTTGCTATCGGAGCTACAATACAGACTGTCACAATGCTTCCTCACGAGTAAACCAAACAACCAGTGGGGATAGGATTAGCAGGATGCCTCACTCATCCATTTCACAAAGGTTGATGTCTGAACATGTACCCGTCTTCCTCCACCAACACTAATCCTATCTCCGGATGACTAATATCATTATATAATACATCAAAGGACAATACAATATGTTATAATGCATTATCATATAAGATATATAATATATTATGAGACAGTATACTCCAATACAATATGATATATTGAGATATAATGGGACGACTCCAGACAATGCAGAAGTGCTAAACGTGCATTCTCTTTGCTGGCCATCAGGGGGCGACTCAAGAAAAGGATGGCATGGAAGTCTATGATAAAATTACTTTTGTGTTAGATCCGGTAAGGTTGCCATTCTGCCGCTTGTGTGCTTCAGATCCAACCGTCGCTCCTCCGCAGTTCCAAATATGGTCACTTCCTGTCTACTGGTTTCCAAGATGATGATGAGCAAAAATGCTGAACTCGAGGCTTCAAAACCGGATGATGAAGTTCAGTGTTGGGTGAGAGAGAGAGAGAGAGAAAATAGTCTACTACATCAAAGCGTCTTCGTTTTCACAGTGAACAAGCTTAATTCCAATCAGGGGAGACAAGAAAATGAAGAAACCATAAATGTTTATTATAAACGGATGATGCAACCGAGGTTGTTTTTTTTGCTTTGGGCTCCTCGCTGTCAGTCATTGTTGAGTCTCATTAAGTATTTACTCTCTATTCAGACACGGTGTAATTATAAATACTGTTTTTATGTATTGAACATGAATAAATTGTAAGCCATAGGCATTTAAAAAAGAAAAAAAAAACACAAGCCTATTAGCACAGTAGCTTATTCACATGCTGATAGTTGTCATTTTTATTTGCTTATGTTTATCGACCATGCTGGTAATTATAGCATTTAATCTGTTAAGTAGGGATGTTGGTCCATCCATCCCTCTCTCCATCCATCCATCATCCATCCATCCATCCATCCATCCATCCATCCATCCATCCATCCATCATCCATCCATCCATCCATCCATCCATCCATCCATCCATCCATCCATCCATCCATCCATCATCCATCCATCCATCCATCCATCCATCCATCCATCCATCATCCATCCATCCATCCATCCATCCATCCATCCATCCATCCATCCATCCATCATCCATCCATCCATCCATCCATCCATCTGTCCATCCATCCATCCATCCATCCATCCATCATCCATCCATCCATCCATCCATCCATCCATCCATCCATCCATCATCCATCCATCCATCCATCATCCATCCATCCATCCATCCATCCATCCATCCATCCATCCATCATCCATCCATCCATCCATCCATCCATCCATCCATCCATCCATCCATCCATCCATCATCCATCCATCCATCCATCCATCCATCCATCCATCCATCCATCCATCCATCAGTCTATCCATCCATCCATCCATCCATCCATCCATCCATCCATCATCCATCCATCCATCCATCCATCCATCCATCCATCCATCCATCCATCCAACCATCCATCCATCCATCCATCCATCCATCCATCCATCCATCCATCCAATGGGTAAACCTTCACCCAAAGCTCACGTTGTAAAGCTACATGAAGAATCCCCTGAAACACCAACTTTTGGAGGTTTGTAAAACATAGTTCATCAACCTCGTAGAGAAGAGGTGGGCTCCGCTTGAACACGAACCGCCCTCAACTTGCTTCAGTAGAAATGGCCTCTGTTCAACCGTTTGAACTCCAGCTGCGGAGCACTTAAAGATGTGATGAAGGCGTTTATTTAAAGCAGATTGACACCAGCTGGGAATGAGTTTAATGGAGTGAACAGAAATATTGTTGTTCCAGACGATCAGAGCGCCGACGACGGGGAATAAAACGTGGAATGGGAACATAAAAATCCTTGAAAATTATTGCAAATCTTAATCAACTGTTTAACAATCGACAGATTAGACAAATGGGCCTGATTAATGTTAGTTAGATGTACGTTATCTCTATAGTCTGAATATATCTTTCATGTTAGCTGTGAACTGTAAAACTCCTATAGCGAGTGATTTGTATTTTCATAAACACGAGATATCATTTGAAATCAGCCAAGGATGGGGAATTAGCCCTTTTTTATTTAGACATATCGTATTTTCTTTTGCAATTTCCAGCTTTAATGATTTAGTATTTTCTTTAAGAGAGAAATATTCATTCATATGTTCTGAATAGACTTAGATCCCGACAAAAGCAGAAATTATTAATATCGTTTTATGTATTAAAAATGAATAAATTGTAAGCCATAGGCCTATTTGAACAAAATAAAATGTTTGACAACACAAGCCTATTAGCACAGTAGCTTATTCACATGCTAATAGTTGTCATTTTTATTTGCTTATGTTTATTGACCATGCTGGTAATTATAGCATTTCATCTTTTTGACTCTAACGAGGGGGAAATGACCTCGGCTCGGCTTTCATTAGTTTCTGTGATTGCCTGCCACTCAAGTTGGTCAGCGTGCAAATCTATGAAAACAGGACACACTGTTAAATTTTTCCAGCTGCCAAACGTGTTTGCGATCACTTTCATATCCGGCGTTATAGGCGAGCGTCGGATGGGAGATGTGTAATGAGATAGACTATAAACATTATCCTCGCACCATCTAATCTGCAGCGTTTTCATTCACTGGAAAACATTTCTCCTTCCTCTTTGTTTTCCACCATTTCTCCTGCGTTTAAAACACCTCTAAAACGTGGGGATGATTTGCAGGAAGAAAAGATATTCTGATATAAAAATACGAAAAGAAAATTGTTCAGCATATATAGTTAAATAGGTGCACAGTGTGACGGGGGGTGTGATCTAAAAGTGTTTTATTCATTCAGCTTGATTTCAGTCTCCTACCAGTTCTCCTTCTCTGAAGGGTTCACATGCTTTGTGAATAACTTTGATCTTTTCCAGGATATTTTCTCACTAATTATCAGGGTAAATTCTTAGAAAACATTATAATTCTAAGAATGTTCTTCGGATTTCGTCACTGAGATGAACTCTCTTTTTTTATCGGAAGCTGAATAGACCCTTATCTAGCATGAGGTCTGCGTTTTCACTGTCAGATTGGTGGAAGCCGGGTGGGGCATGGAACTAAATTGATCCCAGATTTGATGGAAAAGTCCTCTGTTGCTCAGGGGGGATCAATCCAATGTCGCCTTTTGAAGATATAGAAACACTGTTTAGCATTCAAAAAGCGGCTCGCTCTGAGAGAACAGAGGAGTGCAAATAAGAGAATGGGTTCATTTCTATGCCCCCATGGTAACACAAATGCAACCTATCAAAAAAAAATAAAAAAATAAATCCCAGACACGGGCGCAGCGAGGGGGCCTGGGGCGTCAATACCTGTCCCTAAACCTGAACCGGGAGAGTCTGCCTGTCTAATTGGCAATCAATCTGCACACACGGAAATCCAGAAATCGCAGACCTTCCTTTCCTCATCGTGTGACTGTTTTTGGGAAACCGCAATAACGACGAGGACATGATGAAAAGTGACAGGTGCTTAATAATTAGCAACACGCTGCTCCCGATGCTCTGTGTTAGCTGCACCAAACGAAGTGTGGTAAAATGCATCCGTTGTCATGACGAAGCGAGCACAGTGTCGAGGAGAGGCTGCCCCCTCCTTCCCCCCTGAATTTCGACCACATACTTTATCAGCCTCAACAGGGAGGGACTATTTCCCCTCAGGGACACGTGATGAAATGTGAGATAAACGCACAACTTAAATTTTTGTGATCTCGCTGCTGCACGCACGCAACCCGCAGCATCAAAAGTGGGATGCTCAGCGTCTATCGGCCCCCTTCCAACGCTGGATGTGGAGCTTAGCGGAGCGACACACCGGGAGTGGAGTGGGGGGGCGGCCCTGAAGCGGGGCTTTATACAGCAGCAGGCCACCTCTGCTCTAAAGCCAGAACGGTATTGATGCTAATGGGCCCGCCACCTGCATAATCTCCTTTAATACCTCCACAACCCCACGGCTGTTTACTCTCCCGTTAGGTCGAGTTATTCTTCCACACAAACAACATGTTTGTGAGGAGATGCTCTCTGCAGCCACTTGTAGAGGCGGGACACGCCGGCTACCGACGTCGAGGAAAGTTATTGTATTTTATGAGAGAAAAACAGCCAGATGTTTATGATTATGCATGTCTATGTGCTGAAAAACAAATAATCACATAAAGACTTTGTCCAGACTGAACTATATGAATCTGTAACTGAGGCTGCAGCCTACAGGAAACACCATTCATTTTAATGTGCGAGCATTAGCACAGGTAACACATTTTTTCGCACCATAAAACATCCCGAGCCTCAGGACAACCATGACGTGTGGTTTGGCTCATAAATAAAAAGAAATAATACTGTGAAACACAGTCGTAAAAGTCACAATACTCTAAGGTTATAATTAAAGCAGCGATAGTCGATATCTGTACATCAACAGTGTTTGAAAGATTTCATTCCTACGTTGAATTATTATTATCGTCTTCGGCAGATGTTTTCAGCTCTTAAAGCCGTCTGCTACCAAACACTGGCACTGTTAGCAGCTAACTGGCGAGCGTAGTGAATCATTTAGCAAGCTAAAGAGCCCAGCATGCGCTCCCAGGAAGGGTGTTTGTGGGAGACCAGAACGGAGAGCCGTGAATAATGGACTTACATTCCCCCGCGTGGCCGGAGACACAAATCCAAATGAATGCTAATGTCGCTGCGTATTTGCCGGATTACGTGTAAATATAAGCAGCTGAGAATGTCAGGCGGGAATCGTTCTTTACACAACTGATCGACAGCAATTTTCTGTTTAATCATTTATCGGGCGAAATGCCACGTTTGTTGATTCGCTGCTTTATATCTTTGAGGTTTTGGAGAGATACGACTTTGGGAAATCATGATGGGCATTTTTTAACACAAAGATTTATCTCTGATAGGTTTGTAGTTTTTGTCTGTCTCTTCAGGAGCTAAATAAGACTTTTTATTAGCGAAAGGGAAAACCGGAGCTCCACTACGCCCAACATGCTCCGCACCCTTTCCTTCACGCTGAGCTTATGCCCATAATGTATGGCAAAACAACAACTGAGTTGAAAGGATTATTCTCCTAACTCGAGGCTTGGCTGTGATCCTGCAGAGTGAAGTCCGTAATAGAGCCAAGGAGACAAAGTGTTTTGTTCCTAATATGAAACTGAATGCAGTAATGAGACACGGGAGCTCATGGCTTTTAGCTACCAAGTACACCAAAAGGGCTTGTTTGGTAAATAATCTTTGAAAAGATGAAAGAAAGTGGGGGAAACACGGCGAGGAGAGATGTTTCATAGCGCCTTTTGTATGATTTGAAAAAAACAAACCCCAACAGATCCTTAGTTTAAATGTATTCTTTATTATCAGGCTGATCTGTTCGGTGCAGACAGAGAAGCATCTTGATCCTTGTATTGATCTTTGTGTCATATACTTTTCCCTCCAGCAAAATCCCAATGGCTCTGTGCTTCCAAACTATTGTTGGGCAAGCTTTCAAAGTGCTGCTGGATAATCAGCGCCGGCTGAAAATTGCCTCCTCCTCACCGGCAGAACTGGTTTTCTCTCATCTTCATCAAAGAAGTAACACATCTGAGGTTCAACTTCTGCAGAGGTAAAAAAAAAACACCCTGCTATAGCACGGGATAGGTTTTAGGCATTTTAACATTGGGGGTCTGTGGGGAAGGACTTGCTCCTCAAGTGGCTGTTTGAGGTACTGCAGTTTTTGGCACTTCCTTGTTGGCTTCAGGAGGTTTGCTGCTTGGTTAGACAACAACATCGGCTTAAAGCTACTTCTCAAGCCATGCAAAACATACGGATGGCAGGAACTGGACCAAATATGGTTGAATTAAAAAAATGAACTACAACTAAGAGATTCTCACACACGGTTACCATGCCAACGTTTGCTAAGTAGCACCAAGCTGAGTTCCTGCAAGGCCCTGTAGATCAGTGAGCAGGCTATGTTGCTGCTGGGAGTATGATGGCTGAGTTATTTGATGATCATTTAATGACATTATAATTACTTTGCCGTGTCAATGTGTCTCTGTAATTGTCCCTTGGAGCTTTCAAAGAATATGGCTGTAAGAGCGTTCGGAGGGCTGTGCTGAATAATCCGAATGAACGTGTGAGAGATGAGAGAAATCGAATGCGAAGAAAGTTGTTTATTGCAGGTGATTCAAAGGGGAAGTCTTCATTTTATTATCATCTAAGCTCTCACAATGATTTTGGAACATTTTGTTCAGTTTAGAGACACCATGTTGTCTGAAATGACAGTTGTCTTAGTTACAAGCAGGACATAATGCTATATTTGTGTGTGAGGGGGTTTACCACCACTGTGTTTTTTTATATAGAGGTTGCCCGGAAACGTCCCAAACACATTGAAATGAAAAGAAAAGAGAGAATACAGGCAGAGCTTAAGAGTCTTTGCAAATCCAGACACCATCACACACTTCTAGCGGGTCAAGTGATGAGTGAGAGGGATTATTTTCCACATGTTTTTCAAAGACAATCCGACTGATTTTGCCTTTAAAAGTTGCGATTCAGAATTAAAATAGAAACGTTTGCCTGGGTCAACAAATGTCTTTTTGAAAGTGGGAGAAGAGAACATGCTAGTGCCGCCGCAGGTCTCAATCCTTCAGAAAAGTGACACAGAATCGGACGTTAAGGGTGTTTACATCGCCGCTGTCATCGCCGGGGCGACAGAAACAATATGCCGCGCTCTCGGCTATCAATCACACATGAACAGTTGTGTGTGGGTGGAGAGGTTGGCGACCCCTTGGACTCTGACACTAAATCCATGGTTAAGATTACTGGCTTCCAATGTGTGGCCCCTCGCTGAGCCACAGTGGAAGATTGCACATAAATCTCTGTGAGAAAAAAACAATAAGGTGGGCTTGTTCTTCTCGTCTCAAAGCTTTTCATCCTCAGTTCTGCAAAACACAATCACCCACACAATCACACAGGCCGAGGCCACGCATACGCACTGGGAGATCAAACCTTTCATACATTGAACAATACGGTAATCCGTGTGTGTGTGTGTGTGTGTGTGTGTGTGAAGGTGTAAATCGTCACACTTTTTAATGCTGAAGGACCCGGAGAGGCAGGAACTCGGTGACGAGCGGCTCTGAAGATGGAGCTCGTTACCGAGGAGGATGTGTGTATGAATAGACTGAACTGAATTCGATGCTGAGGAGATGCCTTATCATGGCTGTGGTCAGGATAACTCACACACACACACACACACACACACACACACACACACACACACACACACACACACACACACACACACACACACACACACACGTGTGGCTGCAGTCCTATACAAAGACACACACACACACACACACACACATGCACACACACACACACACACATGTGGCTGCACTCCTGTTCTAACACACACACGCATACACACAAACACACACATACACACACACACGTGTGGCTGCAGTCCTATACAAAGACACACACACACACACACACACACACATGTGGCTGCACTCCTGTTCTAACACACACACGCACACACACAAACACACACATACACACACACACGTGTGGCTGCAGTCCTATACAAAGACACACACGCACACACACACACGTGTGGCTGCAGTCCTATACAAAGACACACACACACACGCACACACACACACACACACGTGGCTGCACTTTACACACACACACACACACACACACACACACACACACGTGGCTGCACTTTACACACACACACAAACACACACACACACCTGCACTCCTACACAAACACACATTTATGCAACTCGAGATTGCATTCAAGCTTTTTCTTCCTTTTGCATTTAATTTGCACTCAGAAGTGTTAAAACAACATATGGCTCTTCCATTTGTATGCATTTATTGCTGGGAGTGCTGATGACTTAGAGTGGATGTAATGCACATTCATTGGCAGCTTCCACTTTGAAAGTCCACCTTTATAAACACACAGCAGCATGTTTATTTAGTTATTTATTAAGTTCACTGGCACAAACATTGTTGAAAATACATGAAAATAACATTTCTATGTGAAAAAAAAACTAGTTATAATCTAATATAACACATGGTGCCCCCCACCCCTCCCCCCTTTACTCAGCTCAAAATGGTACAGTCTGAATTCCCTCTACTATGAAGTCCAATGGAACTTCCTGTTTCCTGTTTGGCAGTTTGGACATGTGACCAGCAGGTAGGATGAGAGGCTTTCTTTGCAAGCTTTTCTGTTTTCTATATACCCACATGGGTTCAAGATGCTAAGATAACCGGCTACACAAGCTAACACAATAGGACTACAGATCTACTGTGTTAGCTGGAATAGAACTACAGAAACTAGCCTAGTGTATGAACTACTGTTGGAAGGGTTAGCATGATTTACTACTATGTATAAAGAAAAGCAGCAAGTCCTCCCGACCAATAAGCTTGATCTACAAAATATTGTAGTATTTTTGCTTGACGTTTGACTTAAAACATCAGGGAACACATCTTAATATAATTCAGATTATTTTGATATGATTGGTGACATTAGAGGGATACTTATTGTAACATTAAAATGAATACATTTAATATAATGGTGTGGTTTTTGCAGGGATCTATACCAAACAAAGACGTTTGATATTTAATTTAATGGTTTCTGACAAACTAAATTGCACCTCCCGTGAATCTGAAAATTGCAGCGGCTTCCAAGAACTCCCATTAATTGCGCGACCCCCAGACGTTTTCCCTCCTTTTGCATAAAAACGCTGCTATAATGTATGTTTAATTCCACTGTGCTGAGAGGTTTTATGTAGGTGGGAGTCTGCTTGTCTGCCGCTACCAATCCATTTAATATCCCGGGGGAGGGGGGGGGGCAGAAAATGTGACATTAAGCTACTTATGAAAGTAAAGCAGCCTATTATAACAGCAGTATATCCAAATGAAATGTGCTCACATGCGTTGATATTAACATTTTTCAGCGTGTGTGTGTGTGTGTGTAGGAGCTGCCCCCCCCCCGTATATACAGTATGTGTGCACAGAGTCTACCAGGACCCTCACAGAGCCAACAGAGCCAGACACACCTCTGTCTGCCTGCTAATCCGAACGCTTCCCACCCCTCTCCCCGAGTTAGATATCAAGCATGCCAAATGAACACGCCACCCCCAGTCGATGAACTTCCATTTGGAAGCACGAGGCATTAATGCGAGGCCTCGCTGCACTCCGAGGAGACAGAGAAATGACAAGGCGGTGCTCCCACGGGGCTGCTCCTCAGATGATGGATTTGTAGTGAAAGCCGAAGTCAGACGGAAGCCGAAGCATACTTTTTCATCACCAAAGAAATGTGTCAAAGTGTTCCGTACCCCAAATATGATCCCCGCTGTTTCCTAAATAATAGAAGACCTCCGCGAGGCTGCAATTCGCTCTTGATGATAAAGCATGAAAGGATACTCAAATGCAATTTTTTGGTGTGAAAATGGCAAAGGGATTCACAGTTACTAGAAACATTAAAAACAACGAGCGCCATATCTTTAATGTATGTTTTCAATAAACGGTTTGAACGGCCTCCTGCCATCCCATCTGTGTTAAGGTGGTATTTTGAAGTTGTCTTCTCAGCATCCCTTGTTTTTTCACCTTTCAGGTGTAACACATCCACTCAAAGTTTGCAACATGCCATCTCTGTGAAGTGCCTGTAAGCTGAATTTACATTTCTAGTGAACACATTGAAAGTCCGGTCACATGTTTTTCATGCTTAATGACCCGCTCGCCCCTCTGTTCCCTCCAGGTAATGGATTGTGTGGGGGGGGGGCTCCCTGCAGGGCAGCGATGGGCGGAGCCGCTGGAGCGATAAACCCGGTATGTGCGTTCTCTCTCCTGCATTCTTTGCTACAATCAGCGGGACAAAGGAGCAGGCTGACCCGGACCTTTTACCCAGAATCCCCACACTCTCTGAGGTCACGAAGCTGTACGTTTCCCACTAAACGATAAACTTCGTCTTGTCGTGTTGCCCCCCTGCAACGGCGAAAGCTTTCTGTTAAGGCGGCTTGGTTGTCGTCTTGGAAACGGGTACCTATGAGTCAAGTTGCTGGTTAAAGGGAAAATATCATGACAAAAAAATGCACAAATATTTTAGTATCTGGAGCGCAAGCCGATCAGAGCAGACGGGGAGGCGATGCTTGAGAAAATAATGTGTTTTTTTCACATTTTTAAAACTTTCCAGCATCGCCTCATGATTTAAAGCCAGTATTGTAGCATCACTACGATGTCCTTTATGGCATATACGGGTGTGGATATAGCAGATGTTTTCATCCTCTCACAGACCTTAAATTAACCTTTTACTTTCCTTTTACTGTAACCAGAATGTGCTCCTAACCTTAACCCAGACCTTTCCTAAACCATATTTCCAGCATCGTTTATCAAGCTCAACCTTGAACGTTGTGCAGAATTGTCCAATATTGATGTTCTCCGTGTGCCTTTTTCTCTCTCCAACAAACGCTGGAGGGAAAATGCAGCACTTTTGCTCTCGTGTGCGCACTTTGGGCACGTTGTGCTCAACATACAGTGTCCCTGAGAGGCTCACAGCAGCTGTTCATCTTTCACGGTGGAGGAGCTTCCGGCCAAGACGCTATCGTTCTCGTACCAGCGGCTGTGTGAAGGCAGGAGGGCGGGCGCTCTGCCAAGGACTGTGTGGCAAACTTTCAGGGGTGCTCTGTTCAATGCAACAGTAGACATCTGTGAGGCAGCGCCGCTGGAATCTCTTAGTGTCTGTTGACACGGAGTGGATCTTTCCGAGGGTCGGTGATGAGTTTGAGCCTGATTTACTCGTAGAGAGGAAATATGGTGATGATATGGAGTCACTTTGAGTCCTTATTGATTCCTGTGGACGTTTTGAGAGGCTGTGTTATGTAGAATATAATGATTTTGATCTGTATGAACTAGAGGTGTAGCGATTCATTCGATGCATCAGAAGAAGATGCAAAGATTCACACCCCTAGCATGAACGCAGGCCCTCGGTGTGTGGATGCGGGGTTCATGGTCCTCCTTAAAGCGCTGCAGGAAAAGACACATTTCATGACAATGGTTCAAATGTGTTATAACTGGTTAACTTGGGCCTGTCTTACAACATATGGGACTTGGATTTACTTCCAGAGCATCAGGTTTGAGGCTACAGAGTCCGATTGTACTGAAGATATCACCATCAGATTTTAACACATGCCCTCCATTTAATTGATCACGACAATCAGCCGAAAACAGAATGAGTCACGTCTGCTCGTTGATGGCGTTTTAACGGATTTGTTGAATATTTGTCCTGTTCTTTATCAGCGACGACATGACTCTGAGCTGATTCCAGTCAACAACACGCAGTTTCCATTAAATAATCAAAAATAAAAACCATAAACGTCCCCGGGCTTTATTAGATGACATTTCTAGATTAGTATTAAAGCAATTATATCAACACAGTGTGGGTTTTATTCTGAATGAAAAGCTGTTAGTTTGAATTTCAAATGAGTAGGAGATGCTGTGGGGCAGACACATATTGTAAACATGGAGAACAAAACAGCGGCGGAGTTATTAGACCCCTCCCCCCCCCCCCCCCCCACACCTCAAAACATCGGATTAGGAGTGTTCAAAACGAAGCCTCTTAAATTGGTGGAAATACTCGAAGCGTTTATCTCGGACACTTCTTCCGTGTCTTTATTCTGCTCCTCGCACGCCGCTGTGAGAAGGGCTGGCGCTGGCGTTTGGAAAAGAAAATGAACGGGAGCGAAAAGGCAAATCCCCCGTCCCCTCCCTCCCATCCCCTGATTAATTAGTTCCAAGTTATCCATGAAAGTAATACGCTGATAAGGCCAGGAACAAACAGAAGCCAATTACTCGTGTTTCCCTGTGAGCTCAGAGCTCCCGAACACCAGCAGCACTGATGGAAAACATTTAAGGCTGGGTCTTGTTGGCTGATTGGACAGGTGTTGGGGGGGGGCGGGGATGATGGTGTTTTGGGGGGGGTGGCGGGGGTTGCGTGTCTGCCTGGCAGCACGTCTTTTCATTGCCAAGCCAAGTACACACCCTTATCAAGCTGTTCTCATCGATGATGGGAGATGAGACCTCGCATAAAAAAAGCCATCTACAACCGCAGCTGTGATTGAAGGGAACCTTGGGACCTGAGCTGCGTCTCAAGGACCTGCAAAAAGATGCACGACACACACACACATACACACACATGCACACACGCAAATGCACACCATTTCCTAGTCTCTCTCTCTGTGCTTTCTCATGTTTTACGCTGCTGTGATCCTGCTGCTGCTGCAACACCATCGATACATCGATCCCGCCTTTGACCCGGGATGAGACTTTTTTAACCCAAACAGCTGGATTCCTCCGCCCACAGCATAATCAAAAGGATTGATCCGCAGCCCGACCAGGTCTGCTAATGCACCAGAGGGGCCTGGAGATCTGTGTGAGCACTCAGATCCTACAGAACCTGAGAGTGTATTTACTTAGAATCACTACAGTGTCCATTATGTCCAAGCTGGAGTCTCACTCAAACACGCGTTTAAAAAAAAAGAAAGAAAAGGAAACAGCACATCTATTGTCTGCCTCGTCATCATTCACCGTCCTTACAAACATAATAATCAAGCGCAATCAACCGTCCTGCAATCAGCTTCTCATTCAAATCTGAAAAAAGCACCTTTTTATTCCCTACCTCCTCTTCCTGGTGTAGGCGTGTCCACGCTCCCGGGTCTCAGGGGGGGGCGTCTACAAGCAGGGATTGATGTGTCATCGGAGACGAGCCGGTAAACTTGGCAGCGTCCCTGAGGCGGGGGGGACGGGGGGGGGGCTGTCAACAAAGCCTTCACAAGGACCGGCTCGCCATTGGATGGGACCGTCGGGAGATAATTGACTGTCAATTAGGGACGGACACAACGACGCGAGAGTCGGCAGGAAGGCAGTAAATCACTACCTGTCTGTCAGGCCGGCCTCGCCCCCCCCCCCCAGCCTCGCCTTCACTCCCTTCACTCTCTGCCTTCGCTTTCTCTCGCCCTTCTCCCCTCGATGGTATTTACAGTACGCAGAACGCCGCTTCCACATGCCCTGGCGACCTTTTCCCGCTGAGCAATCGCCACATCAAGACAACTTGAGTGAGTGGTCCCCGTTTAAAGGCCCTCCCACCAGCTGATTGTGCCATGTCTTCCTCTGCTGAAAATGCCAAATGGCCTCGGTAACATTCCTCAGGTTACGCACAGTGACTCCATGCAGCTAACCCCCCCTCCCCTCACTCTCTCTTATCTCGCCGTTGAGATCCGAGCGGACTCGTGGCACTGAAGCAGCATTTATCCTTGTAAGCTCTATTGAGTTGCCGGCTTTTGTCTGTGCTTACAAACACAAAGGCAGTGCTCTGAGACAGTCGATAAGTTTAAGAGCTATTCAAACAGACCAGGTTATGCGGGGGGCTTCGGGACGGAGCAGTCCGTCTCCCGGAAAATTAACTTCCCTTTTTTTTTTTGTGCGCCATCGCTTGTGGTTTTGAGTTCTAATTTGTTTTAGTGTGGGATGCTGATCCTCATCAAAGAGGCTCGGGCGCTAAAGCAATTAGCCAGGCTCACAATCAGACCGTCGAGTCCCGCTGGAAACAATAAAATAAAGTGTTAATCTCTTTAGTTATGAGCTGGGAGGAATGAGGAGTGTATTATAAAGAAGAGAAATCACACCTCTGGCTTACCTGCTGAGGCCGACATCATGTGACTCACGTTTGAAAGAAGAAATAACGAGTTGAGTGCCGGCGGCCGCGGGAGGTCTTCTCTCGTAGCCGGGTTGTACTGTTAATGATAATTACAGCGTATTACTCAAAGTGTTGTTGCCTGTAGTCGCATGCCAGGCCTCCCATCCGGTCCGCAGGAAGGCTGTAGTAAAATAAAACTCCCGCCGAGACGCTGTGAAGTCAATCAAGCGCGAGGCGACATCCGAAGACGAGGAGGTCCAGATGTCATTTGAAGACGCTGTAATCTTTTAGTGAATCATTAATGTGACGTTTGTCTGGCTCGAGTTAAAGCAAGTGGACAGATTTATTACTTGAGAGCTTTGCACGTCATCATTCTTACCGTTTAGGTGACACCTTATGACCACTTTATGAGTCGATCTAGCATGTTTTGCTTATTTAATTGGCTCACACACACACACATGGAGTGAAAGTCAAAAATCCTTTCCATGGTCTTCCCTCGGTTTCGGAGTGGTATTTCTTGCAACCTTGACATTCAAAAGTCAGTTTTGCCTCATGGACATTCGATTGCTCTCAATTAACGTGTGCAAATTGGTCATAAATGCAATGGATGCCCGTGTTTCCACCCCTGAGGGTATCACAGCTTCAGGCAAACCGCTGGTTTTGATTAGCAGCAGACTCTGCCACACGTCTGCCAGTGTGAAAGATCTAAGCCCCTTTAACTGCTGTGCTGGATTCCCTTCTTTTTTTTTCACGTCTCGGTTAATGAAATAGCATTTTTAATCCAGCGTGTGACACCCGGAGACGGCTGCGGCATGAAAAGCATTCATTTTGTGGAGAGAGTGTACATTCTGTCCATTTTATCAAAATTTAAACTGTGTACTTTTTTTTTTTTAATGCGTTTCCTTCAGCCGAAGCGTTCCCCGACGCTTTGGAGCATTTTTATCACATTTCCTGCTCCTCTTTTTCCCGAGGAAGATGGCTTTTGAAATCCTTCCCTAGTTGTGACTGCTTGGAAATGTTTATGAGGCAGAAAAACTCTGAGCACGCACAAAAGCCAGTATGGAGGGTCAGAGCTTTTTTTTTGTGTGTGTGCCACAGATTCTATATCTGTTTGTGTGCCTAAAATTGTGGAAAGATGTTTAAAATCATCTTTCATGTTTGGACTTTTTGCTGAGTGCATATAGAAGAAGAGGAAACAGCGAGTCTGGCTCCGTCCAAACAACAAAACGAGCCTGCCAGCACTCCTAAAGCTCACTAATTAACATGTTATATCTCATTAGGGCTGCCACGATATCAGATTTTCACCATTAGTACTGCCAAAAAAATTCACCATAGCAATATTATCTGTAGAAAATTATACAAAAATGAATGCTGTCAATCCAAATTCATCCATGTCGTGCATTTTTGGCAAATTAATTCCACTAGAAATAAGTGTAAGGAGCTGTTTTCAAACTGCTGAATTATTTACATCGTAATCTCATTAACATGACGTCAATATTATTATTTTTTTAAATATCTCATGAATCTTTAATATAGGTATAATCTCTATAAATCCAAGCGTTCTGATTTCAGATGGTAGTGTGTGTATTTGGTTGAACGCTGAAGAGGCGGAGCAGATTAGCTGAAAATGCAATCTGTGAACCCAGCGGCCGTCGTCTCTTATCTCTTGTTGCTGATTGGACCGTCAACAACGAGCAGCACATGGAAAAAGGAAGACATGGCCAGATATCTGCACCAGAACCCCAGATGCTTATCCGCCGTCAGTCCGATGGCTTCTGAGATTGTGAGCGATAAAAAAAAAAGTCTAAAAATGATGATTTGAGCTGTAGATTCTAGCAGGTGGACTTTTATTACCTTTGGACTGTCATGCTAGCCGTTTCCTCCTGTTTCCACTCTTCATGCTAAGCTAAGCTAACATGCTGTTGGCTGTAGCATCAGATAGAAAAAGCATATTTAACAAAAATGTTGAAGTATACTCAAACAAAGCAAAAGCTTCACAAGCGTTCCTTTCTAACAATCCGCAGGCAAAGCTGAATATCGTAACTTGCAGCATGAACTGCTTTGTAAGCTTTTTTTTTTTTTTAAATCTTATCTTCCAGAAAAAAGATATGTTCCCCTGAGCTGCCCAGCTGCTCGCGCTGACCGACTTTGAATACTCGCACACATAGATTCCTCTGTGCAATCTCATGTTTCACGCCCTCTGACTCGCTCTCCTTTGCTAGCGTTTGAGTTGATAAATAAATCTTTAGCGAGGTATCTGGTTCTTCTCCGGTCCCCGAGGGCTGCAGAATCCATAACATTAGCTCCACCTCGCCCCCTTTCCCCCACCCTTTCCTTACAGACAAACCGACAAGTGCAGAACCGAGATAAAAGCCGCATTTATGTGAAAACATTATTATGGGAAAACACTTTCCTTGCATTTGAATGGGTTTTTTTCCCCCTGGAAACGTGCAGCCGATACTCGGAGAGGTGTGCAGAGTCATGGATAAGAGAAAGTTTTTTTTCTGAGACGTTCCCAGGCAGACCTGCATTATTCACTCACTCTTCAGCAGCAGTAACAGCCTGATATCTGGCTGCAGAAAGGAAACGGCCGCTGCAAGGTGAGGAACCACCCGATGCCGAGACAAAGACACGTGCAAATAATTGCACAATTAAATTCCTCCTTCTCCCCTTGACTCCAGCTGCCCCCTAGTTTATTATTGTGCAGGCACTTCTGTTCTCACAATAAACTAGCCTGAACTCCAACTAACAGGTGTAATGTATGACTTCAAATGATTACATTTCACATGCACATTTCTAACTATTTGTCATGAATACTGCAGCCGTCTTCTAATCGTATTATTCAGCCTTCGGGCTGAGATTTCTTCCCTCAAGGTTTCTGCTCTGAAAGAGATGTAAAATCAAATACGCCCACGAAGTATATGCAGTCTAAATATAAAGATGTGAGGAGAGGGATAGGTAAAGCTCTAAAGCATTCACTTTGTAGATGGGAATAAGTTTGGAATGAACAGAATGCTTTTGTGATCTATCGCCGTAGCCTGAGGGACCGCGATGGAAATGGAAGCTGAATCAGCCTGGGGCCGGGTTAGTCCTGTCATCCAAGATGAGAACGTTTAGAGAACGTAACATCTGCGTGCCTTTTTTTTATAGTTTGGGGCTTTTGAGACATTCGGTTTCCTCTCAGCAGAAAAGCCGCCCCCCCCCAACAAAAGTCTTGCAATACAAATCCACCATCTATGTTAAAAACCAGCACCTGCTCACCGTGCTATTTTTATAAAGTGCCTGAGTCCCATAAGCTAAATGAGCCTCTTTATCTGAGGTTGCAATCTGTCCAAAAACCCTTTTTTTAATGCCCCGAGCAATTCCATTAAAATCTAAAATTAGCATATCTTTTATTTATTTATTTTACTGTCACATCGATGGAAAAAAACCTGAAGCAGCATCACGTACCACGCCAAACACCAGAAGGTTAACCGAGTATTGATAGAAGAATAAATGATTTGCATTTACAGCTGCAGGGGAGATGATCTCCGAGGGAGGAGGCTCATCGCTTTGCTTTTTCATTTTCCTCCGCTCCCTTCCATCGGTATCAAATCCCCATAAGGTGCCTAGAAAGCTCTTTATCTCCTCAAACTAACCTCCGAAGGATTTAGGAGGAGTTTGGAACCTCAGCATTCTCTGTATTACGCCCACAAATCGTCTGGCAGGCTGGGAAAACAATATGATTGCATGCAAAAGGGGAATTCTTAACACTTTGCAATCAAATTCGTTCTCTTTCCAATCCTTTACACAAGCTGTCATCTTCAGAAAACAACAACCTGAATTTGCTGCAGTGAAAACAATGACAGAAAACAATCAGTGGGAGACATGTGCTATGGAAGCTGTAATCAAAACAACAAATTGTACCACGGAAGCCGTTCCTTTTCCGCCTAATCCGCCGGCGAGCGGTTGTCGTGTGTGGGCTCATGAGGCGGGAGGTTTCCAGGGTATTGCATCATCCTTGAGTCAAATGCAATAACGCTAAAGCTGCACATGCAGGAAAAAGTGAGTTCAGCGTGGAAGCATGAGGGGATGCAAAAACACCAGGCTCACCTCTCTCCAACCAGAAAACCTCCAGAAAAGGTTGTCGGAATGAGTCCCATCGACAACGCCTCTATTCACAACAACAGGGCCACGTCTTCTCACTTTTACAAATTATTTTTAAAAGGGAGCAACATGAAATTCCCTCTCCCTCTCGTGCAAATCCGACCGAACACCGGGAGGACCAGCGAAATATTTTCTCATGTTTGCTCGGGCAAAGTCGCCGAACGCCGGGAAACACAACAGTCTTCTTCTTTTGATCTACGGTGCTTATTAATTCCATCTGCGTGTGTGTTGAGCCTGTTTAGCATATCCCAGTGAAGGGTGTGTGTGTGTGTGTGTGTTTGTGTGGCGTGCTCTTTGTTTTGTTTTATACGAGCATCTTTCACCCCCGATGACAAGGCGAGCATCTCGACATCTATCGTGCCGCAGCGTTCTCTGACAAAGACATCAACTTGTGACTCACTCTTTATTCACTGAGTAATGAAAGCTTCCTCCCCAGCTGCCGCTGCGTTCCCACTCGCTGCTGTTGCATGTAGGCCGCCGCGCCAGAGCAACCATGTTAGCCCCCCCCCCCGCCGCCGCCATATACCTTTTTGGAGTCAGCGCTGACGCAGCATAAAGCCACGATTAATAACTCACGCTGACGGTTAATGTAGTTCGGATAAACAACTCAGATGGATGTTTGGAAGTAACAGACATAGGGTTGATTGAAGTTTGTAAATGGTTAATTAATGAAGACACTTTTCAAAGTAAAGTACAGGCAGCTAAACAACTTAGCTAGCATAAGTTGCTAGCAAAAGTTACTTAGCTAGCATAAGCTAGCACAACTTAGCATATGGTGGTCCCCCCTTATCATACTTTGTAATGATGTATGTTTACAATGCTAAGCCATTGAAATATTATTGATGTTTATTATTATTATTGTATTCGTGTTAATGTGTATTTTTGGACACAATCGGACTAATTATAATGATTTTATTGACATTTCATTAAACTTAAGTTTTTAAGATTTTTTGAATCCAGGTTTTATTGCCATTACTGTAGCGTTTAAATCTATAATTACATTTTCTTCATTATTATTATATTCAATAGTTTGCGTATGTTGGTTCCAAAGACAGCGGAGGAAGGTGTACTTTCCTGCAGCAGTTATGAGAACACGTTTCAGATCTCCCTGAGAACCGCCTACACTCCGTGACTCAGTCTGAGTTTGTGCTTTAAGATACCTCGAAGCACCTGAATTACTGGGCCAGTTCTCTCAGGTAAATTGTTACTTGGGATATGAATCCAACTATAAAGCTTCACCTTATATAAAACAGAGAAAAACATGTTTTGCTTTTAGGAAAGGACGTCCTTCCTTTCTGATTTATTCATCATTACATTTGAACATGTTTTTATTTGCACTATGTACACGTTGCCTTCACACAAGCTAGAAAAAAAAAGAAGAAACTCCTCCAAACAAAAAAATAATGTCATTTTCTTGGATTCGGCTTAAGAGCATGACACAAAGAGAGCACTATCACTCTGGCATTGAGAGAAAAACGTCTTTGTTGCATGGATGCGTACATTAACTCATCACAATGAGGAGGAAACAACGGCGGTATTGAAACCGACCGCCGTGTCACATTGCACAATACCAGGTTGCCAAAGAAGCCAGATAAAAACACAGCATTTCTTTCTTTTTTTTGTTTTGAATGACACGCTACGAAACACAAAGCATGTTCATCGTTATCAGCAATAAAAGTTTCTCTGAGAGATGAGGAAGCGGACGTACACATCTATCGGTATAGTTACAGTGATGGTCGTGATGGTGTGCGCACGTACGCTGATGAGATACCGCTGTAGGGCTCGGATCGAACGCCGTTGTGTTGACCAGAAACTCAATGAGGTGAATAACGGGGGCCCCCGAGCAAACACAGTGAAACCATTCAGCTTCGGCTGCCTTGATGTTTATTCACACAGGCAGACAAAAATATAAAATTCAGGGAAAAGCGTGGATTCTTAGCTGCGGGTTTTATTCAAGCAAAGCACACCGGAAACCCCTCGTGGAGAATATGAGCAACGTTCACTCTTCGTTAGTTATTTTAAAATGTTCACGGAGCCGAAGACGTGTTAATGGATTGTTTACTTGCAGGATTTGACGGTGACTAGCGATGCCAAACGTGGCTTATTAGTGAAATTAATGTGTGCTGTGCTATTTTAAGGGCTACGCTCCAGAGAGTGTACAGAAAAAATATTCATTACAGGGAGCTAAATTACAGGAGCTGTTTGGGAAAACCAAGTTTAGGGTGTCTCGAGGTTTGAACTAGCATCCGACTGACTGCCTCTATAAACTAAAATCTGCCATTAATAAGCCCTTCGTACGAAGATAGTCGGTGAATTCGCTCGTCTTTCAACTTCAGCAATAATTCTTGAAATTGCAAGGGAACGAATTGAGGTGCCTCAGCGTCTTTATTACTGTCACACGTCCTCCATTTTTAATAGCAGGACTGGGGAATATGAGTTTAAGCATTGCAGAAAAATATCAGCCCCCTTCACAGCCTGATCAATTTTAATCGCGGCCATTTTTTTTTATGATCCGACGAAAACAAGTTCTACAGCCAATCAATCATGCATAGCAGAATACTGCTGGCATAGCCGGGAATCATGGAGCCATGCAAGGAATAAGTGATCGCAGCTAAATCTGAAGCTGTCAAGACTTTAACACTTTGTTTATACGTGCAGCCCCCGAGGATACGCAAGACCTGCCTTTTTGATGACATTATCTACCTGATTTATAAGTTCTCGCCCCCGTCCCCCAATGGCTGTTCACTTTCACACCGCCTTGCCAGATGCGGTGTTTTTTGACTCCAAGCACTGGCTTCCCCCTGAATTTTGGAACATCTGGCCACCTTTTTTCTTCAAAATGGCTTTTAAATGAACATTCCTTAAAGCGAAAATGAATCAAAGTGCCTTTAGACAGCAGGGAACACAATGAGACAAACATAACAAACAAAGCACATTTTCACTGGCGAACCGTATCTGGTGTGAGCAGATTTCGGTTGGATTTCAGGGCATGTCTTTGATGGATGGACATCAGAGGTAAAAGACGGGGCCTGAAGCTCCATTGAGATTCTTGTGATTCATGCCGATGCATATTGTTCAATGAGACAGAAACGGCTTCTGATCGCGTTTGATCTTTTTCATTTTTTCCCACTCTTCCTCCTCTCAGAGCTTTATTCTTCTTTGACGGAAAATTATAATCGGTAGTTTTTGGGTTATTATTTTCTCCAGAAAATGAAAGCCCTCCTTTGTCACGATTTAAGAAAATGTGAGAGTGATCATCTACTATGAGGCAGTCAGGCCGTGAGACAAATAGCAGCCGCCGTTTTTCTTGAGTGGATGAGGCTATTAGAGAAAGTCCTTGGTGGCAAACTGAGATGACAGGAGACGCGAGACTCCGCAGAGAGGCTCCGGCTTTAACTGCAGCTCAAATGACGATGTGGAGTCAGTTTAACAGTAGTGTGGGGTGATTTCTAACCCTCCTCAACCTCTGCTCTTTAATAATTGCTTAACTGTGTCTCTCCTACTCGGTGTGTCTGTAGGGGAACCAGACGAAAGAGGATGAAAGCCAACAGGGGGGGTAAAGTCAATGGTATGCAAACTGCACTCCAGCATGGGCTACTTCCATTTTCTCAAACCCGTCTCCATAACAACAACAAGAAACTTTGTCTATCCCCAATTCCCCCTCTTCCTACCCTTCAGCCTGACCTCTCTCCAGTCACTGTGGTTAATCTTGGCTGACAGAGAGTCTGTAGGGAGAGAACGCTGGAAAGAAACGAAGGTGGAGGGAAAAACTGTACATCCCCCCCGGAAAAAACTTTTCTCCGAAGTCTGCAGGAGTAATGGCGTTCCCATGAGGCGGTTGTTCTCTTCCTGGGTTCCCCCGGGGGGTGGCGGCGGCGTGTTGGAAGGCAAGGCGCCGCTGCTATATGTGTCCCGGTTTCGAAAGGTAGGCAATGAGAGCTACCACCACCCCAACGTACACGCCGGTGCCTATAGTGATGGCGAGGGCGGCGAGGAACAAAGCACGTCTGGAGGCGATGTTGGCCAGTGGGAAGTCACCTTTGTTCACCGCCTTGGTGGTCTGGGGAGGAGAAACATGCAAGAGAAGAAGAAAGTCAGATACAGTTTGGAGGGACCTCGAGAGGAAAGAGGTGACCTATTTTTCAAACGAAGCGTAAATTACAGAAGCTGTCTCTTATTTCGGCGGCGACGTGAGGAAAACATTCGAGTGGAGGGGGGGTAGGCTGATCGGGCAACGTGGCAAGACCCTGGAGAGCTCATCACGCATGGCGGGACCAAAAAAAAAAAAGGCAATTAGTTTGAAAATGTCAAAGACTGGATGTTATGGTCATATCGGCCGCTAGCACTGAATCATCAATGACATCTGAGAAAAGGCAGATCTATCATAATTTCTCATTAACGAGAGGGAGCAGCAGAGGTTTAAGCTATAAAACAACATTTTGACAGAGCTGCTATTATTTTTTTTCCAGACAACCGCCATCATCATGACCCAGTTACCAGGTAGTTAAGGTGAAACTGCAGGGGGAGGAGAGGAGGGAGAAGGGAATGTAAAAAAGCTCAGAACGTTGATCCGAAGAAGATAGAAAGCCGGTAGTTGCTCGCACGAGGCTGCTACTCATTGCAGCAACGACGCAACAGCAACTTGACTTAAGCTTGAAGAATCACGTGAATGCTTATTTAATACATCACACTTCCTCCAACGCCATTGCGTTACACATCACGCTATAAACATGCGATTGTAGAGGCTCAGACTCCTGACGCATACAGGAACAGAGAGCAGACAGGCTACAGCAGGATGAAGCATGCCTTTGACCTGTATTCATTCAAAATCCAGCACCTTCCCGCAGGTTTATGAGGCGGGGGGGATATATTTATTTTGTGCTTGAGAACAAAGCTGCTGTGAAAGGATCAGTCCACTCTCTAACTCTGAGTTTTTCTTGTCAAAGAGTCTTTTTTTTAAAGTATTCAACACTTTTAAGACAATTAAATGAAGTAACACTAGGAGTCCCTTTTAATGAGCGAGGCAGCGTATCCTACTGAGCCGACCTTTATTAATGAGCTTGATGGGAAGCATCGTCCATATAAATGATGCCAAAAGGGTTCTCGCCTTTTGTACCAGATAACGGATATGAGTACTTTGCTTTAAAGTGCAACACTGAATAGTGGTTCCTCTTGTTTCTTCCTGCCGGTTGTTGATGTGTTTACACTGTTGGGTGTGCTGCGTGTCCTCTAGCCATCTTAGTATTCGAATGAATACTCGCTTGCCAGGAGGGAAATGGAGCGAAGACAGACTCCCGGTTTTTGATTTGTTGTTTTCGTTCATATGGCTGGATAGAGTGCAAATTGTTACACTGGCTTTGTTTGGACGTGTTATTGGACTTGTTGCTTTTCCATCTCCATTGTCTTCTCCTCAACTCATTTCTGTTTGTTTAACCTTAAATGCCGTCACATATTAATCCATACATTTATCCCCCTAGTTGAGACCCAACGCACAACTGTCATTTAATGCATTTAATGTATAACTTCTATAGAATTCCGAGGCCAAGGCCGTCTCCTTTAAAATATGCTTTTGTTTTGGAAGTGGAGCTCCAGATAGAAGGCAAAGTTATGTTTCCTATTCAAGCCAGAGGTTGAGAGACTGTTATAGTTGGAGTTGGATGCAGAGTCTGATTATTTTTGTGGCGGTGAATAGAAAAAAATAAACACCAAAGCAAGGCTCCCACACAAATCCTTGTTTCGACCTTTGATTTGGCTCACAAGCTCTCCGACGGTGGGTAGAAGTGGCTAAATGAGATTTCTTTGCAGGATGCCTTGCCTTTGCTCATCGTGACAAAATGAGGACTTTGGAATGGAGCCACTGCTTTGCCTCATTGAGAGGAGCCAGTTATTTTTAGGTTCGCTCTACATGAGTGTGAGGTTAATGTAACACTCACTCGGGAGATAAGTTAGTAAATCTTGGAGGAAAAAGTAATACAAATGTCAAACTTCTTTTTTTGTTCATTTATGTGCCCGATTTTCAACTAAACATGTTTTTTTGTTTTATTGTGAATATAATTACTGGTGCCTTCTCATGCGTATTGTACCTAGAATAATAATAAAAGAAATATTGTATTATTCATAGCCTCTGCCCATTTGCACTACAGTCATGCAAACGGGCCCAGAGGAGACGCCCCAGACTGCTAACTAACTCCCATGTAGACTCAGTACCTCCCTATATGCCTTTCTGGAGATTTGTGTCTGCATCTTTGAAACAAATCAATTCACCAACATGAATACAAATAACAAGTGGGTTGTTTATTATAAGAATAATAATGCAGGAAGAACAGATGCCTCTCTGTTAAAATGTCCACTTGTTTGCTGTAGTCTTGATTCTTTTGCATGTCACCCTGTTAGTCTTCAGGGTAGGGAGACTGATTAGACTGATTAGAGATCAGATTTACAGATTTTTTCTGTGGATAATAAAACAGTCTCATCTGTGCTATGGGCACAACGATGGCTTCCTTTCTCCAGCTTTGCATCTCACAGCATCTTTAAGCACAGCAGTACTATCGACAGGAAAATGAATAAATAATGAATGTAAAAAAAACTAAATTTTCCATTTTCTGTAATTGTTGCACTAAAAAGACGTGGGGGTCTTTCCCGCTGTGCACCAAATATTTCATTAGCACCGTTTTCAAGAGGACAAAGCGTAATAATAGTCCAGGACAAAGAGAACCAGATGGGAGTCACAGAAAGACTCTTTAGACAAAAGCATGGAAAAGGTCAGAAAAGAAAATTGAGACAAAGGACGCCCTCAGCTTCCGAGTCGATACTGTAATTATTGAAACAAAAGCACGCTTATGGAGGCCTTATGGGAAATTGGGTTGGTGTGTCCTTTCAAAACAAGATGTTACACTTTCTCCTTTTGACTCGCAAGGTCTTTAGGAAGCATGCCAAAGAAAGGAGTCCTCTAATGTGACGCTGGACGGTTTAATTGTCCTCATCGCTGGCAGGAAGCAGAGTTGAAGGGCACCTGCTGTTATTTCATACATCCACTGAAAGGAAATATTAAACCGATTGATTTATCAACCTAACAAATAATGTAATAACAGCATGTTGTGGCTCTTCCTCAGGGACATCTAAATATAATAACGCGTAATGTGGACCAGCGTAGCAATGTTGAAAGTGTGTGTGTTTACGCTTTGTATAAAGATCCACAGACTGTACGCCTTTGTGAGGGTTTTTCCTTGAATCCCCTTGAGAGGAAAATGGTTAGAAGCATTAACGCTTTATCTCCACAACCTTGACAAAATGATTGAAATGTGGTGTCATGGAAAAAAAAAACAAAAAAAAACAAAAGATAACATCTCAGACTCAGCCGTGCGGCGACGAGCTCTCGGAAGTCAATTTAGCACCCTTAACAGGTTTTTCTTCCAAATAAACCCATAAAGCTCCCAACGTCTCTCTGTCTATCTCTCCGTCTCTCGAACTCCTTCCCCCAAACGCACACAGACACGCCGAAACTGTTCCACAACAATCGGCTCGTTAATTTCCATCCGTTATGATGACTCGCAGGCCGGGAGTTAACTTCGGGGGGGTCTTATTTGTCTAATCGTGAGAGGAATCTGCACCAGCACAGATGTCTCCGAGCTGAGAGCAACCTTCATCAGCATCTCTCAACACAACACTCACCCTATTAGTGGCAATAATCGAAACTCAATTCCGCCTTCCAATCAAATGCTTGGAGCTAATTCCCACCCAGATACTCACGTTATTTTAGTCATTATCAGCTGTGTGTGTGTGTGTGTGTGTGTGTGTGTGTGTGTGTGTGTGAACGCGAAGCTCTATTTGCCAGAAAGACGTTACGCAGCATTAAAGGTGTGGTTTTCTGCAAATAGGATATGAGCATATTTAAGGCGGCATACGAATGCAGGTCCGGAGGGTTTGTTGGACCGGGTCTGACCTTCCATTGGGACAAAAAAACACGATCGATCCGCCGCCCACAGACTCCATTACAGCCGCTAAGCTGCTTGTCTGTAAATGTCCTCGGAGTTCGCGACGGAGCTGATGTGCTATCAGTTCTTAACTCATTCTGCCGCCCTTGTCTAATCCAATAACGCATCTGCATGCGGCAGCAGGACGGTTGCAGACAAGGTCTGAACCCCCCCCCCCCCCCCAAAAAAAGAACCCAACCCAAAGAAACAAACACATTGTGACAGACCTTAAAAATCGACATACTTCACCCTGATTGTTCTCACAGTACAGATGGTGCAGAAGTTCCCACAGATAATTAAATTCCAGAAAAGCGTACAGTATCCTCTCACTAAATCCTACAGAATTAATTAATTTAGTTGGGGGTGGGGGGGTGGGGGGGCTCCCTGAACGCTTAAATGAAATGA
The DNA here is from genome assembly GCF_963514095.1 of Eutrigla gurnardus. Taxonomy (NCBI): domain Eukaryota; kingdom Metazoa; phylum Chordata; class Actinopteri; order Perciformes; family Triglidae; genus Eutrigla; species Eutrigla gurnardus. Next base: position 5,438,116 of record NC_139927.1, read on the forward strand.
AGACCAGTGAAGTGGGTTATTGAGCTATAAAATGAAGCGATCCCAGACTCCCACTATATCTTCCCCTGACAGCTTCTTCTGGACGCCACCTTCTAAAAAGGAGGGAGATTGGCAGAAAAGCCATCCATCCCTAAACACAGCCATCACTTCCCCATAATTACCCAGGAAGAATCAAATTAGCTCCTGACAAGATAATTCACTGACTGCCTTCATCTGCCTCGGACTACTCGCCCCCGCAGATAAGTCCGCTAAATGCTCGGGCTTCTTTGATAAGAATTTATAGTCGAAGGCGGAACAATTTACTGAAAAGCCCCGTCTGTCTGCACAGTGTTTACGGGTGGCTTTTAGACGTACAGGCTTTTAAACACGTGCTGGATTTTCACGTTGACGCCGCCCGTTTAATTGATTAGCGACAAGAGAATTAGCGTTTGACTGATGCTTCATCGTCATTGTTTACCACAGAGGTGATCGGAGGGAGTCAAGTTTGGAATCCATTGCCTCGTCACGCCGTGACAGGTTGCACTCAAATCAGGTGGATTGTTCTCTTTGGAAAGTAACGCTCGCCTCTACGGTTCCTAATAACGTGGCTTTATCTCCCCATCGAAGGAAATACCTCTTGGCAAGGCATTTACCGTCATATTGATAAGCCATTAAGATGTCTTTTATAGCGCCAAACAAATGTTATTCATGAACACATTTTCACCTGAGTAATCGGAACACATAATGTAATCATTGCACCTGGACAAAAGTGATTCTGATGCATTTAAATAAGAAAAAAACAGGGGGTTGTGTGTCTGAAAACAAAATATTCCAACGTTATGGGCCACAGTGTATCTCAAATGTCCCAAAAGTACTAAACACCAAATGCTGCTTAAACTGCAGCTCAAACAGGGCTGTTTAATATGCAAGAGGTCCGTTGCCTTTTTAATACGTCTCCCCATCTGCAACTGGACTCAAATTCAATCCTCTTGAAAAAAATACAAACGCTGCTATAGTTCAAAGAGCATCTCTCGGTTTGGAGACGGAGCCTTTTTGGAAGTGATTCACCTTTTTCTTCCAGAAGGTGTCTCTCAGCTCGTTTGCAGAGCATCAAGCAGCCATTACAGATCGGCCTTGAGTTATTGATGGGTTGCCCGGTAAAAAAAAAGAGGCATTGGCAGGAAGAGAGTCCTCTTTTTAAGTGTGATACGCCTTCAACTTTTGGTGATGAGTCGTCAGGCTACGTTTGGAGATATGTAGTGTGCTTACATGAATTAATGAGGATTTGTGTGTGCGAGTGTGTGTGTGTGTGTGTGTGTGTGTGTGGGAGGATGCACCTGTTTTATGCTAAGACCCCATCAAACGGATGCAGTATCATCCAGCAGCATGTGTGTGGAGGCGTCTGCATTGTATGGATGTGTTGTTATGTGTTGTGGTGTGTGTATGGTGTGTGTCTGTCTTTCCTCACCCCCTGTGAGAAGTAAAACGCTGCGATCCCCAGAGGCCAGAAACAGCAGAGCATGGAGAAGATGGCCAGGCCCAGGTGGTCTCGCGGGGGGACGACGATGAAGTTGTCCTCGCTCTCGCTGTCGCTGGAGCAGTCCGTCTGCACGGGGGAGAGGAAATCAGGTCAACAAAACACCCACGAATGTTAGAATTCCTGAGTGGAACAAGTTAGTTTAGCATAAAGACTGGAAATGAAGGGAAACAGCTAGTCTAGCTACCTCTTAGCACCTCTTAAAGTCACTTATCAACATTGTGATCTGGTTGTTTTTGTGTGGGAAAATGACAAATTGTGTTTTCACTTGGAGCTAATGTGTTTGGCGCATAATCCCCTGGAAAAACACAACTTTTCATATACGCACTCCTGTTTCGATACGGATTAAATTAACAAGATGTGACAGTTTCCCTCTGTTTCCAGTCAGTAACTTTAGCTACTGGTTGACATGATTTCAGCCTATAACATATAACACAACATATCGAACAATTAATTTACATTAAACACATCATAGTCCGTGCATCTACTTCCTGTGAAGTTTTGAAAAGTTTCATCATTGAGGCAGAGTTCACTGTGAAAGACGACAGAAAATGTTTTCCTTAATCTGTCTGGAGGTGATGTTTGAGTCGAAGGAGAAAAATAATCTGCATTCACCGAAAAAAAAAGACAAAAAGCCATTTCGCGTAATGGGGAAACAAAAACATCGACGAGTCAACGTCGGATCATTTCCTTCCACGTAATGTCACGGCTCGTATTCATGGCCTTTTTGTGACGGCTCATTACATTCTCATTAGTTTTGAGATATGCAGATTCACAGATTGGGGCGTCTAAACAACAGATGGCATTTAAAAAAAAATAGGAAAAAAAGAAATGGAGCTACGGTTGAAAGTACATTTCATTCCAAATGTGAAATAGTTATGAATCAAACACACCTCCTCCCTAAAGCTTTATGAAACTATTTCACGCTCCGCGCATCATTCCTCACATGAAACTGAAACGCCTTCAGCAGAAGAGACACTCGATCTGCATGCCGCTTTTTTTGTGGGTTCTGGCTTCTGGAAAAACGTGGCAGACGCGTCCATGACAATTTCACAGTTTGTTGTTTTTTTGACGACCACATTTGGCCTTTAACGTACATATAAAAGCGTATTTTGCCCCACAACGAGGGGCAGAGACCGAGCATAGTGATTTATTCCCCGTGGTGGCGGAAAGAAATCGCAGATTGAGGCCACGGTTCCTATATGAACCATTAAGCTGCATCCTTCACACATCATCCTGTTTGGAGGATGATGCAGCGTGAGGGCAGAACATGAGGAATAATGAAAAGGGACTCGCAATCAAGACTTACAATATACTGTCGCGTGAGAATGCAATGTGAAATATTTCAATCATCACGTTTAAGATGACAATCTGGCAAAGCAAATGCTCCTCCATCATTTTCATTGAGCATTTTCACATTTTATATTTTGATGTCAGGATTTAAAGAATCTTAATCCCTGCATGTGTTTTGGTGGTTGTCGTGAACCTGATGAATTTCAAATGCAGAGATGACATTGTTTCCTCCTCCACTGTCGAGGAGTATGAAGTATGAGTATGTTACGATCGTATGAAGGTAGATCTAGAAGCATGTTGAGGCTGGACGGATGTTGCTGCCTCATTGTTTCTGTGCTGTTGCTCTAAAAAAGCATTTTGTCTCACTTCCATCTGAGGTGTGAATCCCTTTTTCTGACTTCTCTGAGTTGACTGAACTCTTGTGTAAAAAAAAAAAGCATGGGAATTGTTGCTAACACCTTCTATGACGCATATGTCTATAATGTATTATGAACAAAACGTATATTGCATTTTAATTGGTTAATAGCACTGTATTTATATTATTTATATTGTTTAATTCATCATATACTTCATAATTGGGCGCTTTACTTTAAATCATTAAAATGTATGCAAGAGCAACACAAAAAACATTGTAAAGCAAACAATGGCCACTTAAAGTAACTTCTAATCACACCAAAGTGCATTATAATCCATTGTAAGAAAAGATTATTCAGAATTATTAAGTATCATTATAACACAGGACCTCATAAGTCATTATAAAATGCTATAATTGTAATTGTTCTAATATATTATGAGTATTTATGTGCATTAAGGACATTATAACACATTCTAAGTATGTTCATAAGGAATTACAGACATGGGCGTCATAGAAAGTTGAGAATTAGGAGATCGGGGGGGGGGGGGGGGCATCTTTGTGGTTGTATAATTTGAATGCACAAGGGCACTACAGACTGCTCTTTGAAGAACCTGTGAGTCTGTTGTTCACAGCGCGAGTGTTTTATTTCAGTGAGCACGAGTGCCGTGTAGTGGCGTTTGCTTCATATTAAAAGTTAAATTACAGCAACTAGGTGAGAGGGTTGGGAAATGAATTTGCTTCGAGGGGCTGAAAACATTTTCAATTAGTTTTAATATCATGTGGCTGTTATAGTGATGTTGCCTGATTGATGGTGGGGATTAGTGGGTGGGTGTTTAAAATGTGTGTGTTGGTGGGGAGGGTGGGGACCCTTCTCATTAACGGTGTGGGAAAACGCACATTTAATCCAAAAATAGACATCCTGGAGGACAAAACAAGTGGATTAAACTAACTCAAACCGACTGAGCAAGCGAAACTTGTGTGCTGTCGAGCCGAGAAGCGTATGCATCCTTTAAAAGCTGCGAACGCAGACCCCTGCCCAGATGATCGATATATTTCCATCCTTCTCATAATGCAATGCAGAGGCAAAAAAGAAATAACACACAAGCATAATGCAGCCGACATTCTGCAATCTCTCCACGGCGAGCTCCCTGCCTCAGAGCTCACTGACTATCTGCACAGCCTTCTGGCTGTTTGGAGAATGAAACCATACATCATCTAGGGGATGCTAGCTGTTTGGTTAGCTCACGCTATACGCAAGGGGGGGGGCAGTCAAGCAGGCGAACAATGAGGTTGGCTAGAGTCGCCGCGGAGCTGCAGAAAGCGCCGCGTGTACTATACAGGAAGCTACACGCGGACCCGTCTGGATGCACGGCAGGCCCATTAATCACGGGACTTACTGTTGTGGGAGATCCACAGCAGATGAAAAGGAAAAGGCTGCAAAAGGTGCCTCATGGAGCAACTATTCAAGTGTGATGATGCTTTAATTTCCCCTCACATCTTGAGAATCGGCCTTTGGACCTACGTTTGATTTGAACGTTTTTTTTGTCTCGCACGTTTGGGCCGAAGGCCACGGATCCCGAGTTATCGGTGCATGTAAGCGCACAAAAAACGGCGCCCTTGCGTTTCGTCTTCGTTGTCGTGTTTACGGCAAATCCGCATACGATGATGTCATCGCCCCACCCCTCGACCCTCTAGCCTTCGTCTTCTTATCCCCGCAACGTTGCATAACAACAACAGCAACCTATTTGGCTTTCTAGGGCAAAATTATTCTGCTCCTCCGCCACTACTCTGAGCTAAATAGGATTCCGGACAGTTTGTATACAGCGTGCAAGCTTTATGCACTCTTCTTCTTCCATTTTTGGTGTGTTTTTGTAGCAGAAACAGCGCCACATAGGGCTGGAATGTGTACTACAGCGTGCCGAGTCGTTGACAATGGATTTGTTTTGAGATTTTCTTGACATGTCGGCAAAAACCAGGGAAAAAAGATAGTTTCACTACATGTGGATGAGCCCTTAAAGTAAACAGAACAGTCAACAACCTGACTCGTAATGAGCATGCATGTACCCCCCCCCCCCCACCATGTACCAGAAAGTCCTAATGACTATGCATGCAGTGCTGCTTGCTGCTCAGATATGTCTTGTGGGGCGTAAACCCTGTCAACATGTGGCAACAGGCTGACAGGTAATGAAGAACTAATAGATGGTTTCGCCACTCAGCCGTGACAGCATAACCAAGAGGAGGGCTTCTGTAATGCATCTGTTGTCATATTGCCTCCGTTACATACTGGGAATGTGCCCCTGTTGTTTCTTTTTTCACCCCCCGCTGTCCTGCCGTCCATCCTCCCCGGAGATTTGCATTTGTACTTTTTTTTTATTCCTTTGTCTTGGTGTCAAGTGAATGTGTCGTTCCTCACCTCCTGTGTGGGAGGCTGGCAATCATAAGGAAATGGCACGAGGGTGAACATGAATTTTAATGTTTCTCGGAATTGAGTCCCATGTGCAGGAAGCGTGTCACATTTATTTCATTTTTATTTTCATTTACGTGTTTATGTATTCAAACCGAGTACGTTTTCATGATTTGCTCACGACATGTAGAATACATAAATACGACATATTTAGGCTATCGTAGTAAAAGAAGCCTGTCACCGTTATTTTCCGGTGCCCCTTCAAATGAAGCAATAATAAATGTGCCTTGAGGATGTACCATAATCAAACCATTTTCTTTATGTGTCTTTGATATGCTTTTGGATTCCTGCTGCGAGAGCTGACTTCTTAAATTAAATGCCACTATATGATTTCCCTTATGCTAAACAATAAACCCAACACAGTTGGTGAGTCCAAAACAAATAAATCCATCTTTTGGATCTGAGCGATGCGTAGCGAGAGGACAAAGGACACTACGCACCAGAAACACGTTACTGAGCCAACTGAATCAAATTAAAACTCCCACAGAAATTAATATTGTCTTTTCAACCGTTTTCTGTAAACCAGCGGGTTGAGATAACATAAATAAATTGCTTTACTGTGCAGCTACATAAAAAGCTATAGAGGAGGTACGAGGGAGACGCTGGAAGAAACTACTTCACAACCAAAGGGAATTCAATTACTTGGCTGAATGCATAAGCAACGTTAATGAGCGAACGACATTAAAGATGCAATGCGGCACAAAATGACATTTTCAGCACATCTGCAAGAACAATTACTCATTGGTAAAAATCGCAAAAAAAAAGAAGAAACGCCGCGTGTGATGTCATCTCATGATAGCGTCCCGTGTCCTACATCTCACCTTTAAAAAATAAAATTAAAAAAGGGAGCAGGCGGGTGTCATCATGATCCCTGCCCTCTTGATAGGCCCCCCTCTCATTGAATTATATTTCTACGAGAGACGGGGCATGTTTCGCTTTGCATACGAGTCATCTGCAGGTCATCTTCGTTCCCGGTCTGGCACGAGGCACTTCTAGTTAAGATGATCTTCGAGTCGCAGCCTCCGCATCCTAATGCTGCATCAGTGCACTCTACATGAATGCTCCAGGCATTTGAACTCGGATGTGACTGGCGTTTTGTCACGAGATGTTTGTTATGAATCAGGCGTGTGTGATCGAGTGCTACCAGAGGGGGGCGGCCGGTCAAAACAAAGTGTTAATAAGGACCTTGTGATTCACACGGTGGGGTCTCGGCGGACCCCGATGAGGCCCGACACACTCAGGGAGCTCAGAGGGACACGCACTCACAGAGTGTGTGATCACAGTGATAAAAGCCTGGTTATGATGGCTGTCCTCTCAAACATGTATTCCAGTGGTCGCTACCTGCAGAATGAACGTTTGTTTTTTCTATTCCTCCCCTGTCTCTTATCGACAGGTGTGCACATTTTGGGACACTACCCATCATGCTTGGTGATCTCAACCCGGGTTGAAATGCACAAGCAGAACTGTGAAACGGTGATTAAATCGGAACAAAAATAACAAGACGTTCCCGTCCAACGAATGCGTCTTGAATATTTAGGTCGGAGCAGATTAAATGTAACAGGAGACGTGCTATTAGAATTCTTAAAGTCCCAGTCGGCAACATTTATTTGATCATATTCACTGAAGCCGACACTACGCTCCAATAGAACAACATAAATCATCCAGTTTTAGAAAAAAAGGCTGTTGTTTGTTTTGCAAAAATCGACAGAGCCCGGATCATCCCGTCCAATCAGCACGCAGGGCTGTGTTCGTGCACACACACAGCCCCTCCCCCCTCGGGTCGTACCACTATCACAGGTGGAGGGAAGTAGCAACAAGCTTCCAATTCCTCGTTAAAAACCGAAAGGAGGAGGTCCAAAACAACCAAGGAAACGAAAACACCGGTGGAAAAGAAGGCAAAAAAGAAAGATGGCGACATTGCCCATGATAAAACCAGAGTCAACATCGGACCCGCGTTTCAAAGGTGGCGTGATCTAAGGGATTTCAAAGGGCACGGAGTCGAGGGGGAGGAGCTCGGTGGTCGTGGGGGAGGAGCTCGGTGGTCGTGGGGGGAGTGCCCTCGATCCGCCGGACTGGGACTTTAAATTCATGAGTTAAAGTCAAGTATAGAGCTGCAGAAGGAACTTTCTGGGATATTTAAGTGTTTGTGAAAACAGAATGGGTTATTTAACAAAAAAACAAGAGTTTGAGGTGCTAATCATCTGACCTTTGACCTTTCTTGGGTGTCACTCCCCACCTCTCTCTATTCTCATCTCTTGGAATTCCTCTCAATTGTGTATCTCATATAAAGGCTTGAAATGCCTCAGAAATACTTTTTTGTGGATAAAATTCAACTCAGCGAGGTTTAATCATCATAACTAAGCAATCAAATGCTGTAGATAATAAACAATCTAAGTATTGGCTTTCGGACTGTATTTAACAAATCAAACCAGCACCTTCCTATATCTTGATCAGTGCCACTCTGACTGAGATCACAGCATCAGAGTGAACTAGCATCTATAATTTAGAGGGGAAATCGATTAGCATGTGCATATAGACTTTGAATGGCCTGTTTTACATATTCACACCCGATCAGAAGATGAGCTGCCAGAGTAATGGAGAGCAGGAGAATACGAAACTGAAAGGGAGGTTTTGTAACAGCTGACCGATTAGAAGTACGTTGCAAAAAGAACCTTATCTCCCTTTAGCTGGAATACATTTAAATCTAAATCCAACAGACGGATGTACAACCATTACATGACTGCCCTCCCCAAAAAAACTCAGATTTCTAACACGTAATCATCTCCGAAGGGCGGATATTAGTCAAAAACTCGTTCCATTACAGAAACGCCGCTCTCATTATTTACTTTTTAATACTCTGAGCTGCCGTCCAGGCGAGGATTAAGGAAGCAAGTTGGGCAGAGACACAATGCTGTGCTGCTTTTCTTCTTTTTAGGGACCTTCGTTTAAAACCCAGAACGAGGAAAAACCTTTTTATAAGACTTTAAACTGCGTCTCTTGCATATTATTTTCTTCACTTGAACAGTTGGACCAGTTTCTCCACACCAGGCATTCTGTTTTACATTCCTAGCTATATGTTCCTACGCTGCAAACATATTACTGATGCATATATGCAACACGATCAATGTCTTCCAGGAGCCACGATCTGAAAATGTGCATCATTACCACCTACATAATGTGGCCATGCAGAACAAACATGAAGTATTCTGATTTCTGAGAAGGTCGGGCAACACTTCTTGTAAACTAGTTCGGATCCATTACACCCCGGCCGGATGTGCTCCTTTTTATCATGCAGTACGGTAATTATTTCTCAGTGTAGCAGCCAGAACTTCCAGAAGACTTTCCTAAATGAGTTATGAATGCTTCATTACTTAATACCTAAACGACTGCTACAGCTGTTTACTTGTTGATTTAGTTATGTGTACAGATGGATGCATTCATAGTGGAATGGGGCCCTCTAAGGCTGCATATGTAAAGGGGGGCCAAGATTTCTGTGCTGCTAATTCCCAATCTGGGAAAAAGGAGAGTGTAGACAACCAATCGACCTGCACTAATCACTATAGTTGTGACACAAATCCCTCACCAGCGTTCCACCCGGGAACGTAGCCAAGAGCTGGTGCAGGTGTTTAATCCAAGGTCCTCTACGGTATATAGGGTGCTAAATGGTCTGCGTTTGATGACTACCTCTTGTTGAATTAGCACCTTAAACCTGTGAGAGACTTCCCTGCACCTCATTATTACGGATCAAATCTTAGGATGTTTCAAAACTCTGAAAGTTCATGTGGAGGTCTTTGAGAGAGTGATCAATGATGCTCATTCAAAATGGACTTAAAGTTAAATGCTTTTGAGCTTTCGTCATTTCCCTCTAACATCGAAGGTCTTCTTCACGAAAGTAGTCCATCTTTAATGATGAATTCTTCACTTTTCATTCTCAAATATTGAAGACCTCCTGAAGGTCTTTTTTTAGTAGTCAAACTGTTGACTAGTAAGCTATGTGAAAACAAGCATGCAAAGATATTTAAAAAAATGCTATTTAAATGATGCCTCTTATCTCACGCCAAAGAAAAATGAAAAGATAGTGAAGAATATGTAAATGTGCTACTCCTATGAAACCATTCAACATCTAAGAAATGAAAGAAAAATAAAGTTGTGAAATGCCAGAGATGCCTGACGGGCTGTTCAGTGGTGAAATGTTGGGATTCTATGAGGTAAAACCTTGTAGCCACGTAAAAACCTGTGATTTAAATGCTCTGGAAATGAGGCTAAGGCAACTTACTTCTTCTTAGTTTGTGAAGTAATTCAGAAAGTTATAATCTTTGACATGTCACAATTTCTGTTTTCTGGAGCCACAGAGTGCAGCTGGTTTCTATAGCAGAGAGACTCACTAAACCGTTGGGATAAATACCCACTGTGAGCAGAAGAAGCTTTTAAAATCCAAAGGACGGACTTGCTTTTCTGCTTGGATTGAAACGATCCAAGAGACTGGTTTTTGTCATTTACTGCTAGATGAGAAATGGGATATCTCTGAATGATTATATGACACCGGCTCACATTAGGTGCCGGACCCCTTCAGGAAAGGAACAATGTGTGCGCACTGAACTGCAGCACGACTACGTTTTAGATTTAATGAAGGCGTAAGCTCCTGTCCCCTCAGATTCTCTGAGAACGGATAACCCCTCTAATCAAACCACGGCCTGGTTTTTAAAAACGCTGCAGAGGTGAGACGGAGGGCGGTTAGAAATATATATTTATTATAAAACGGATCTTGCTATTGATTCCACGCCCACGCCCATGTGGCATTAGCACTTCAACGCCGGCGCTGGAAAAAAAAAACGGGTTCAATCGGCTGAACGATTTTTAATGAAATGTTGCATAGGGGGTGCAGGACGACCACATGTTCAAATTATAATGTGAATATGAAGTGGACTGATGAATGCAAATTCCATTGCGCCGGAGATGGTGTAACAGATGGCAGATGAATAGAAATGGTGAGTCTTATCTCGAGCTCAAGTGCTGTTTTTCTTTTTTTGTGCAGGTGAAAATACTCGTTTACATTTTAATGGATCAAATGCAAAGCGTTTATTCTGCTACAGCCATTATTTTTTTCCCCACACATTTGTTCGTCTCTCTATGCGATAGTTTGCATTGTCAGTGTCTGCGTCCGCCATTCCAGTAATCCAGAATTTTGAGAGTAGCTTCAGGTATGTTGGCTATTTAAGGTGGGATACCATCATTTCTCCCCAAATCCCCCCTTTCCATCCCCGTAGAAGTCACCGTCTCAGGGCAGAGGGGTCCTTAAGTGGTCTAGCTTGCCTGACCCATTAGACCCACTACAGTGGCGACTCCTGAGGTGAGTTTAGATGATGCAATAGCATCAGTTGTATCAGAACTGGAGGGTGAAAGAACGGCACTGAAGGGCTTTTCTCAATAGAAACAATGCTTTCACTCTTCTCACAACTGGCCTCGGCAAGAGTTTCCAATGACAACTTCTCAGGCGGTTGTGCGTGAGGAGCTCTGGAACTTTTGCTGTAAAGACGCCACATCGAATAGAAACTGAAACCTTGAGGATTATAAGGAGTTGTAGCCAACAAATAAAATTCATGATATTGAAAAATTTGTGGTCTGCAAACTCAGACGCTATTAAGGCAAAGTGCAGCATCGGGGTCCTGTCAAGGTTGAGGTAAATCAAATCCTGCTGGTTCATAACTCCAGTCAGCTGCTCAATCCGAGGCTGTGGCGGTTTAGTGAGGAGCAACAGTGTGACCAGGAGTGATACTGCATCTCACGAGAGATTAAGCCCCCCCCAAAAACGGCATTTTCGCCTTAATTCTGTCACCTCCTTCTCTCAAGGAATTTGGGCACTTACATCCATCAAATCACAGTTTCAATGCTTGATATTATAATAGAGGTTCTATTGTGTCATCTGCTGTTTTTAGTTGATTCACCTTTTACATCAGAGGGCTGTGATCACGTAGTGATGGAGTTAAATACCTTGGCCAGTGCTCCTAAACTTCTATGATGCTGTGTTCGTTTGGGGGAACAGCCTGTCGACATATGCTCGTCATAGTGTCTTTTTAAAATAAACTTACGTCTTCAAACGAACGAAAGTTAGGTTTCGGAAGAAAAGAGTTGACATTAACATTAACTTGGGTAAAGACTTGTTGTTTAGTTTTGCATGGGACACGAACAGTGGTCTTCTGGATGAAAGTCCTGTGTTTGTGTGACTTGTCCACCACATCCCATCTCTCACGGCATGTCATGAGGACACTGGAGTGTCTACGTCGAGTTATTTGCATGCCTAGTGCGTCGCATGCAGAAGCTAAACGGTTTGCGGTTTCAGAGGCCGAGGAGCTCCGACCAAGCTGCAGTATCGGAAGAGTGAGACAGAGAGTAAGAACGGGTCGGAGTGGATTTGATCTCACCTGCCAGTGAGCAATGAGACTAAGAGGGAGGCAGAGGCAGAGGGGCGTCTACTTGGCAGACCTCCACTGCTTACTTTACACTTGTTAAGGCTGGAGCTGATAAAAGGAGACAGACGAGGTCTTTTGCAAGTTCAGCACCAAAGACTTAAACACGGAAGGACTTTAGATCTGTTTTAGGCTTGACTGCCTCTCCTTTCGACTTTAATCTTCTATAAGGAGGGGCGGGGTGCACGACAGCAACCCAGTGCCCTGCTTAAAAGTCCTTCAGCAGGGCCAGTGTTTATCATCAGGGACCCTCTATTCATTAGTCGCTCGGCTTACTAACTGCACTTTTGTTTTCCAACATTCTGCTCAAAAGGAATTACTGCAAGTTAATGAAAAGGCAATAAAGGTAATTGTTATTCGGAGACATTTCTCCACAAGGAAAAGACATTTTGTAAAAAAAAAACACTTTCAATGGATGTTACAGAGAATTGATAATTGGATGTTTTTGGTGTTTGAAGAAAGGCGTGTCCTCTGTAAAGTGAAAACAAGGGGTTCAAAACATTGGAGGATTGGACATTTCTCCAGTGATACCATTAACAGCTCCCAGAAGTTCCCTCTAATGCATTTTTTAATGTTTGAAAACAAAGACTATTTTAAATCTTCCCCGATCTCCTACTTTAGAGATCCTCCTCGGAGGATATCTGTAAGTTACGCGTGTTCTTCATTTAAAAATAAAACGCTTTATTCCGCTGCGGTGGTTTCCCCCCGTTTTAATTTTTCTTTCTGTTTTTTTTCCTGTTCTTAAACCGGTTCGCATTTAATATCTGCAAATTAAATGGAAAAGCAGAGCGAGCACTTCCCGCCTGTAGTTAATGACCTTTAATGAATTGGTGAGGTTTTAAAGCCTATTATTTTACACAGTCTCCCCGTATTGTGTGACACGGACACCTGGTGAGCATTGGCATACTTCCAAAGCAGTCTGCACCTTTTAAAATCCTTCTGTCACTTCTTGAAGCCAAGTCTTCCTTTAGACGTCTCACGGTTCACAGTAAGACAATTCGCTAATCTCAAGGAAATGCCAAAGCAGGTAAATCAGCTTTCTGTCATTGCCACGTTTTTTTTCTCATCTTCTTATTCAATCTTGTTATAAAGTGCTGACGAACACTTTTCACCTAACATATGCATTGTACTGGCTGCGTCACTCCACATCGCAGGATTAATCATGATTATGGATTAGACATCCTCCAAGAAGCAGATTTCTCGAAACAGGCCAAAAAAAAAAAGAGCCATCACACCTTACTGATTCCTTTTTATTAAATCAATACAATCCACTAAGGATGAGCTGCATATTAAGAGGATCGGACCGCATCGAGAGGGATTTAAAAAACTTTGCACGACACGGTTCCACATGTGGAACAGCACTTTTCGGCTGGTCACGCCAAAAAGTGGTAAAGCTAAATTTAGTGACCAATTTCATGCAGTTTATTCAAACGGAGGCGGATATTTTTCACCGTTGACTCCTGTCTCATAACTGTCTGCAAACAATTTATGCTCCGGCTGAGGAGAAACTCGGCTAATAAGCAGCGCGCATGCATGCGATGTGATAATGATACGGCCAAAGTGCTCAGCACACCCTTTTAAAGATGTTCTTTTACCGCTATCATACCTATAATAGTCCCAAATGTTGCCCCTGAGGCACTATTTCTCTCAAGCTGTTGGTGATAATGTTGCACCAAGCTGTCATACTCTCCCTGTGATAAAAAAAACCCTGAGAAATCACACTGTTCAACCATCTTTCCTCAAAGCGAAAGCTTCCTTAAAAATTATCTCTCCACTGATACAGACGCACCAAAGCGCTGTGAACAGTTTGGATTGTAGCAGCAAATTGGCTGGATATAAAGGCATCATGTTCCATCCCGTTGTCACACTCCCAACCCCCTCAGAGGAAACCTCCACTACCGGAAACCTGTCTTCTTCTCTGCACCTCCCTCATCAAGAGAACATCACATTGTATTTCACTTTAGCGTGAATGGCTCTCTTTGTCTCCATGTGTCTAGTTTGTATAAATATGAACCGATTTGTGTTGCAGGTTGTGATTTTAGTTTTATCAAAACAATAATCTAGCTTCCAAGGAAAGTTACTTGTCAAAATGTACCTCAGGAGTCGTAGTTAATTTGTACAAAGGCTGCGATTCAGGAACTGTGAACATTAAGATACACAAAGAATAAGTATAGAAAATTTCATAAAACCGTTTTGAATCTTTTTGGTGATTTAAACAGAAGTATTTCAACAGATATGTTCTTTGAGGTGAACTTCCCACATTCACAATTTTTTTCGTAAATTTGGAGCAATTTTGAAATTGAAATCCCGATATTAATTCAACTTCACAATTAGACTGTATTTCGAATTATAGGCTGATTTAGTTCTAAATGTACTCCCGTAGCCAAACAATAACACCAATATTTTAAATTGGCTAGGATGCTATTGTATAAACACTGCAATATTTTTAACGATTATTTGACCCTCCCTGTTGCATTCATCGATCGCCCTGCTGTGGAGAGACGTTTTTTTCATATTGAACCATTTCTTCTTTATTCCAGTGACAGTACGGCCCTCGGGTGACAGAATTATCACCGCTCAATATCGTCCCTATTCCTTTGCTTCATCAGGCCCCTTAATTATGCTGCTGCTGCTGCTGTTAAAACGATCCTTCATGGCTCACTGAAAGCAGGGCTTCAATACGGCACGTATAGGGCGGTATATGGTGTTATTGGGCTGTCATTTATGCTAATTTATAATTCCCACGAACTAGCACTCTTTAACGCAAAGGTGGAGTTCATCACCTTTCAATTTACGCAACCATAAATGGCTCTTTTCAAATCTGAAACTCGATTTAAACTTTAGTTACAGTCCGGTTTAATCGAAGCATGTAGAAGCTGATCCCACTAAAGGAAAGGCCTAAAGGAAAGGGGCCCTTTAAAGGAACTGTGTGGAGTTTTTGACCACTAGTAGCGCTATGCAGCAATGTTTTTACATGCTGTTCTGCTGATCAACACACAGTGGCGGTCAAGTGCAAAGGAAAGAGCAGCGACGAGCAACACTACACGGTCGGTAGCAATCATTCATGTAACTGGTGCACGGATTAAAAATACTAAATCTTTCATTGTGTTTCATGAGGGAAGGGAAAAGCAGCCAAGACGTTTCCTGGAGCTATTTGACCTCATCGCGCGAGGCGCAACCACATAGCAGAGGAAGAACAAGTAAATAAAGAATAATAAAAATGGTTTGGAGATTACCTGGCCTCCGTCTGCTAATTTGGATTGGGGTTGAGTAATGTGCGGTGATGTCTTGTTAAGCGCTGAACATTTTGTCTTTAGTCATTCAGATAGTTGAGATATTTCCGTGGAGGGTGTTTTCTGGTCTGAGGTTTTCTGGTCTGAGGTTTTGCTTCGTGTCAGACTGTGGGCAGGATGGTGGAGGCGCTCTGCCCATTGTGGTGTCAACACTCTATACTGCTGGGAAGCTCCATAATAAGTCCCACTGTGTATTTCCCTCTTTGCAGCTCGACACCGGCTGAGGGGGCCAGATGATGATGGTCTTTTTTTATGTGCTCGCTCGTTTGTGGAACAGGAAGCGTGTGGAAATATATGAACAATATGCTAATGTGTGCACTTAACCTTTGAACGGCTAAGAGTAGCCTCCAGTTATTGTTCCTGTCCTTTTCTTGGTGTATGCATCCACCTACGTTGACTTTGTCGGAAAGCAGGAAAAAATGCATTTATTTATTAGTTTAGTCATTTATTTAAGCCGTTTGCTCTTTGGCATCCGTATATGTTTGTCTGATCTCGTTCTCTGAGTGAAGTTAGTGAAGGACCGTGTTTTATTTCTTTATTCATGATGTGAAATGCACATGTCTCTCTGCAGAGCCCCCCCAAGCTATATGCACCCACGTCACGTTGCATCCCGGCACCTACATGTTTATCATGGCAATCCGGGTTAATTTTAGCAGACTGGCGGCTGTGTGGCAGTCCATCAGGACAACTGGTGGAACTCGACATCCTATTCTGCCCGTCCAATCCCTTAAATCCTTTCGAGTGCTTCGTGCTGCCGGGCGCGCCAGTTGAGAGTGAAAATACCGTGGTTATGCTGTGCTGTAGCACCTAATATCCCAGGACGAGGCAGACATGGCTGATTTATTATTATCTGATGGTGTATTTGACTAGAATTGGGAATTGAGGCCAAGGTCAGTGGATCAAATGGGATTTGTGGCTAGTAAAATGTCAGGCTGATCCAGGCGTCGAGCCCAATCATGTGATACGAGTGTACAAATACCACAGGGATTGTCTTTTTTAACACAAACACACGACAGGGGTCCAAGCCTCCACTAGATGGACGTATCGGCACGACGAGGGGCCTTCCATTGAAAAACACTAAGATAAAGTTTCTCCTTTTACCCTCAGAGATATTTATCTCGCCAACCATCAAATCTTTTATTCTAGTGAAATAACGTTCATCTGCATGGATCCCTTTGGAGATTTCCCGTGTCCTTGATGGTGTGTACCCTGCTTTGGATGGTGGTGCAAGCATAAAATCTCAAGGTTAAGTGGATGCTTCATATTTTATTAGAGTTTTTGAATTAAAATGGACCAATTTGACATTGGATTTCACAAAAAATAAACTGGCTATTCACAGCTGAAAAATCCATCACGGACAAATGGGTGGTTTCCCCCATAAAGGGGAAAAACGAACACGGGACTGTTTTCTGTGATTTGACTCGAAAATGGCGATTTCCGTTAGCTGTCAGTAGTGAAGTTTTGCCGCAGCTTTCCGGGTAGGGAGCTGAGAAGGATGGCTAGGGAGCTGAGAAGGATGGCTAGCTAGTTAGCTAGTTCGCTAGTTAGCTGGGTAGCTAGTTGGCTAGGTAGGTTCCTTCTCCGGTGGGTAGTAGCCTCACCAGCTTGCTTTCCGGCTCAATTGTTATTTCCAGTGAAGCATTCAAGCATGGTGGAATTAGCAAGCTAGTTATCTAGCCTCCTGTTAGCTAAATAGCTAGCTTGCTAAAGCCACCATGCTTTAATGCTACATTGATTATAGATAATGTGCAAAATAACAGCTCAATGTGGTTTTTTTTATGATCAACTGGTATTGCTAACAATGTCTAACCTGACTGGAGTAACCCCATTACGTTTTCCGACTTGTTCTACTGGAGCGCCGTAAATTCAGGTGTGACATCACTCCCAGCTCCAAATTGCTTTTTCAAAGGTCAATGTTTATGTAGCATTAGCTACAGAGTTGCTATGGCACTAGTAACGGTAAATGGAATACACTCAGGAAAGAGATTCACGCACATTCACAAACCGATTGGCATCTTGCCCACACTTCCACTTCAGGACAGGAGGAACTGCGGATCTCCCGATTGACCTTCCTGCTAAGTTGATTTGAATGTGAAATGTCTGATCTACTCAGTTCAATCATAAAGTTTTATTCCATTCGTGCATTTCCTCTCTTACCTCGTACTCCACGTACTCCTCCTCCTCGACCTCGTAGGACACCGTTTGGATCTTGACATGCTCGCCGTCTTCCAGCAGCTTCGCCTGGGGATCCTCGGTGCCGGGCGTGTCCACCCCCGCCGTGTTGGACGCCTCCTTCGCCTTCTTCTCCGTGAACGTGGTCTCACAGCACTCGCTTTTGTATTCCTTAGCCTTGATGCTGCCAGTGTCCTCCTTGTACAGGATGAAGTTGGGCCTGTAGAACGCCTCCACCGCCAGATGCAGCGATGTGGCGTCCAAAAGCTGCTGCGATTTTACCTTCCCGTTGGTATTGTAACCACCTCCGCTCACCACATTGCCGTTACTCACCTTTCCTCCTCCCTCTCCGCCTCCGGCGAAGTAGTTGATAATGTTTTCCTGGTACTGGTTATTAGGGAAGTCGCCCCCGTAACCGTTCACCATGTGCTTACTGTTTTTGTCCAACAATGGGTTCTGGAGCTCACTGAGGTTCTCCATAGCAACACGGGTCAAAAAGGTTGGTCGGGCTGGAGATGTGAAAGCGGCGGGTAAAATAACACGGTGCTCCTCGATGGCGTGCGTTGACGTCAGCGAAGGTGTTAATGGCATTCAGCATTCGGTGCTCAGATCTAGAGAGGACACAGACGGAGACGGGAGAGGGGTTTCAGGTTCAATGCAAACAACTGGGAGGAGGATTTTATTTGATATCTCGTGGCAGGAAACAATTTACCGAGCGTTCGCTAACACAAGATCAAAGTTTAGCCGCGGTTCCCTCAGCAGCAAACGACATTGACAGCGTCCCGTCTGTCAAAAGCTGCATTCTGCAGATGATTCAATTAGTTTAATTTGCTTCCTCACTCCAGACGCGTAAAAGGAACAGACTCACACAGACACGTACATACCAGGGTAGCAATGGCAATACAGCAACGCATTGTCATACTACAACATAGTGTGATTGATGAGCATCAAAAACAGAGCTTAACAGTATATTGTTGAATATTTGTGTTGTACTCAGTGTTGATGATGAGTTAACGAAAAGGATTCACAGCCATAAAGATGTAAACGTAACTGAATATGTAATTTAATTTGGGCACAGACTTGAAATTGACAATTACACGCATACAAGAGAAATGCTTTCCCAAATAAAATAATTCAGCGCTATAATTGAACAGTATTCAGTCTTTGTGGGTAGAAGATAATTGTGTTCATCGGAGCGTTATATAGTTTGCGGATTTTACAGTTATTACACGTGAAGGAATGTAAGATTTGTCTCGTCGTGGTTTGGTGTTTTTGAGTTCATCAGGTGATTTATGTGAAGAGGCGTTGGATGTGTTGATGATGTTCTTGACTCCCAGAGCTGTACCAGGATATACTCTGACGTCACATTTGTGTTCTGATTAATTTGTATTCAGGCGGCTTTGACTGGAGGAAGTACAACGTTTCCATAAAAGCAACGATCAATTTCCAGTTGCTGCTAAAACTCACATAATTATGGCAATTTGGGTTCCGTAAAGTTCCCCTTTCCAAAACCAAATGAGTGAAAAAGAATAGAGGAGAAAAAACCAAAACAAACAAATAGATTATCACGTTGCATCAATGAGCCATCATTGATGAGTCTTCATAAAACTGATGCTGCTAACCCTACAGAGGAATGTCGATACGTGTCTCTTACACAGACCAACGAGCCCCCTGATTACATTTGACTATCACACGTATCCAAACCAATCAATACATTTATTGCGCATGCAGCTTTTTCAACACTGCAAAGAAATAAGAACCCAGAGTTCTCTGCTTCTCGGCTGTCACCCTTAACCTTTGTCTGATTAATGTGTTCAAAATAGAAATGCCAAAAGCAGATTATTTCTCAGGGTCCTGAACCACCGTCGTGCATGTCTGGCTCCCGGCACCATTTCCAAATGCTTATAGAAAGGGTATTTACATGGAATATGGATAACAGCTTGTTGGTTGCACAGGTTAATGGCTTGCATGTTAAACATCTTGTGGACGATTCATACGTTTTCTTTATCATAATGGTCATAAACTTCTGCAACATGTTTACATGACACCCGGTATATTGTATTTGTGGCTTTCCACAAGAGTTTTAGGACAATATATGAAAATATCAAGATCTCGCCTTGTTTCAGTATTCCTTAGCTCCGCATTATATCATGTTATGGGAACGTCCTCTAGAAAAGTCTCCCATCGGACAGAAGAAAGAGAATGAGTAGCCAATAACCTGCAGCCTGGTTCAATCACTTCCATTACATAACATCCTTACGTCACGTATCGCTTTCAGGCCTCTTTTTTTTCTTAATCTCTCATTATCTCAAGCAAAGCCTGTGTCATATGTGTGCATCTGTCTGTCCGTCCACGGCTAATCCAGCGTACTACTAGACCCATCTGCCTAATCATGTTTGACATTTATAATGCTTACGGACCTCTTGACGTTCATATAAAAATTCATGTAAAAACCTATTTAATTGACTCTCTTTTATACGGTCTTTGATTGCTGGGCTCTTCACCCGTCGTTTGAGCCACGATATGTGAATCGGACATCCATACAAATGTTTGCGGATTAATTCCATACCCAATGAGATGGACGAATCCACATTTCTGCTATCTTCACCTTGACTGTTAGGCAGCCGGGAGGGACGGTGAGTTTCAGCTCTTCTTTGTGTGGGAGGGGAGATGGAGACACACCTGCTGGCAGAGATCTCCGCCGAGTGCACTTTACTCTCTTTCTTACCTCAGATTCTCCTCACAACGTTGTCCATTCTCTCTAAAATCTCTCTCTTGTCCTCATTTACCCCAAAACGCAAGATTTTTACAGCTTGCTGTACTTTTCATGTTTTCTTCTCCCATGAATAAAACACCAGTCCCACGCTCCCGGCCTTCCTTGAGCTCAGGAAGCACCGGACAGCCGACAACGTTTTTCCGCGGTTCTTCCCGGTCGGACCTCCTGCGTCTGAATGTGCTGACATGGTTCGTTCCACACCGGTACCACGCATCGCTCCAGGGCTCGGTTGTGTGAGTAATTCACGTTATGAAGAAATACTCCAACAAAATTAAAGATGAGCAGGTGCTGAGGTCGCTACTAGAAACTTGCTGCTGCTTTTCTGGGGCAGGATGGTCCGCAGTGTCCGTAAAATACTGATGATTTGTTGCTGTTTTAGCCGTGACATCCTGGGAGGGCCCGATGAATAATCAAAACTGATTTTGTGGACATGAAGTTTTCTAGCTTTCAAGTCATTGGTTTCGACTGGGCAACTTTTACATAACGCACCCCTGTGGGTTTTTTGGAACGTCAGAAGGCATATTTTTTAAATCAGAGGATGGCGACTCAAGTTGAAGGGTCTACAAATAGCGTTTTAACATCAATAAATCACCAGCGCATTAATACTCGAAGCTCAGCTGTGATTATCATAATCAAATGAGACAGCCCCACAAGAGGACGGCTACTTCCACTGGCTTCTTTAGATTCGATGTGGGGGGGAAGCTCAGACAGACATTGCCTCCGCAACACAAGACACCATGTTGCTGGTCCAAACGGAGCAAAAGATTTCGGAGTTTCTCGGTGTATTGCAAACAGATCAATGCTAATGAACTCACTCTGCCTGACATGGAACCAAATCCAATGGGCGTGATGCATATAGCCACAATAAGTACTCTTCCCAGTAGCGCTCTTCCCCGTCGCTGCGACTGTAACACTGCTGTGCACAAACGCTACGAGTTGACAGCGGATTACTTTTTCGTGTCATTACTTAGGGATGCTCCTAGAAATCTTCTTGGCGTTGTCATGCTTCTGTGTTGCTGATGCAGAGGGGGGCTTTTTTTTCTTCGAGCAAAACGAGAATTCAAGTGTGAATAAGCAATTTCAGTGGGAAACATGAGCAATGTAGGACACCTTGGAATCAGCGGCGAGTCCTGGAAATAGTCTCTGTTCTGCATGTTTATGTGTGTTGCACATTTGTTTGTGGGTGTTTGTGTTTGGTGCACGGACGGCTGTGAGTAAATATGAGTGGGTGGAGGTGATTTTGGGAGAGAGCGCGACCAGAGACACAGAGGGAAAAGATACTTGTATGCGATTCTCCGCTTGAGTGCTGGGAGGCAGAAAGGGGCCGGGAGGTGCAGCCGAAAGCGAACCAGACTGAGCAAACGCTGTTGCAGGGTGGGGGGGGGGGAACATCCAGCGTGACACAAGCAACAGACCTGTGCAAGAGGGCCGGAGGTGCCTGACAAAAAGGGAGGGGCTAACAGATTAGCGAGGCAACCTGTAAGCATCTGGGATAGGAGCGAGACCGTGGCCATGCTAACACGCGATACGCCTGTGCGCTTCAACCCCATTAAACTCCAGTCAGCACACTCCGTTTCCCTTTGTCAGCCCGTTGCCAATCAACCCTGGACCTCTGACCCTGAAGCCGAGAGCGGGTATTATCGGCCAGGGCAACGAGGCCAGCGTGGCGCGAGGCAGCTGAATACCAATGCGTCTTATCTGCCGGGCCATGTTTACCAACCCATTTCTTCTGGCCTATGTCTCTCACTGCTTCTTTTTTTTTTTTCTCTCTCCTCTCTGGATGCCGCCTGTGGAGATCTGCTCACTGCACTCGACAACAACAACAACTTCATCTTCCTGTAATTTCATTTTGGGAAACAGTGACTGGCTTCAAATGTGCGTAATAAGGTAACGCCGGGCACGTTATTGATGATCGCACATGGGGGGGATAACGCATGAGGGCTCATAGCGGGGAAAATGCAAATGCATCCCGGAGCACATTTGTCAGTGAACCTTAGCCGCCCCGGCCTCAGCACATGAAAGTCCACCGACAGATTAAGCAATGGAAAAGGATGAAGTGAGTAATGGGCTTATAACCGTGTTGACTGATCCTTTTATGAACTATTATCATCAAAGGAGACTGTGTAAAAAGTCATAATCCACTGGAAATTAATCTGAATCCTATTCCTGTGTCAGCAGCTCCAGCGCTGATAGTCCGTCCCCTCAGTCTGACGCTGCCTATCTGCGGAGCTGATAAAGCATGAAACCCCTTAGCAAAGGATCCGTCCACCTCTGGACCCTCGCCTCCTCTACCACTGCACACTTAGCACCCGGCTTCGTGTTTTCCACACCTCCGCCAGTTGATTAAGCGTCCCTTGATGTGTAAATCCTCCATTTAAAACTCCCCCCCCCCCGCCACATGTGTTTGAATAATTCAATGGGATGCAGCTGTCAATAGCAGCCGTGTACACCGTCACTGAGTGGCTTGTTGTCAGCGAGAGGCATGGCTAAGTTGTCTCCATCGCCTATTGATCATCTCCGGCAGCTGATGGCGAGACACCAGAGTCTAGAATGTGTTTCTAAAAGTTACTGTTTTGCAGACAGATGGATGGATTGTTGTTTTTGAAGCGGTGAGTGGAAAACCAGCTTTTTTCTTTTTCAATCTATTAGCACGATACAGTTCAGACCTGACAGCAAGAGTGCCATCCCAATTGTTGCAGGCACACGAGGGGTGGATCAGAGGGAAAGGGTGGGGATTGATCGCTGCCCGTGTGTGTGTGTGTGTGTGTGTGTGTGTGTGTGTGTGTGTGTGTGTGGGTGTGTGTGTGTGTGTGTGTGTGTGTGTGTGTGTGTGGACATAAGCTCCTTGCTGCATGCCTCTCTATTTTGCTCAAGCTGCCAAAATCTAGGCTTCAACATTCATCCCCGTCATCACCTTCAACAACAACTTGATGATAATAACAATAATTACAATAAAATATTACACATTGGACCCCTCCTTTGTTTGTTCCCTTGCTTGTTATTTCTTGGCTGTCTTTGTTTACCAGGAGAAAAAAAAAATTTGATAAAAAAAAAAAGAAAGAAAAATAATCTCTCTGACCAATCCCCACACTGGGGGGGGGGGGGGGGGGGGCAGAGTGACTTGACGATCATATCTCGCATCACAACACACACAAAGACAAGGGGATGGGCTTCAGCAGGCGCAGGTGGGAACTGTGTGAGTTCTCCATCACACACACACACACACACACACACACACACACACACGAACACACACACACGCGATGCGACACTTCACTTCTGTCTATTAGACACTGACACACGTGCGTAAATGTAAAAAAAATAAATTATAAAGACAATTTACTACCCACTATTAGATAATTACAATCACACGTTTAACTTGCTTTAAAGCAGATTTTTTTTTTAACATTATTTTAGCTTTAATTGATGAATCAATGTCCTTACCTTTGAGTTCCCCAACAATCCCAATATTGTTGTTTTGGACGCCGAGCCTCGCTTGTCTCCGCCCGTGCATGGTGGCTGCGATGCTGACGGTGTCGCCCAGGGAAAAAGACATTTCTCACACTTTCTCATTTGAGGAGAGAGCCAATCATCTCGGGCTGAACGGTGTCTCCGCTCGGCAAAAACGCCGCCGTCACAGTCTCGTAATCTCTCTCTCTCTCCGCTTCTACAGATGCGAAGGTCTCCCGCGCCCCACCAAGCGTTTGCCTTGAGAGTCGACTGGAATGTTGTGTCGCCTTCGCAAAGTTGAAACACCTTCTCACGTTGTTCTGTGCTAGAGAGATAGAGAGAGAGTGCTGGTGCGCGAGGTTCAGAGAGAGAGAGAGGGGGGGGGGGGGGGGGGGGGGGGGGCGCGGTTAGAGAGAGGAGGAGAGTCCCGTGCGCTCCGCGATGCGCGTAAAACCGCGTCTTCATCTGGATCATCACCAGGCTGCAGTGTCCAAACACATGCACGCCCCAGTTAAAGGCATTATTTGAACAGTGTACAGGAGCTACAGTTGGGAAGCAGATGGCAAAGCCTGCGAGCTATAAAACGCGTTATACAGGTGACAGTAAAGTAGCCTATAAAGAAATCCCAATAGAATTAGGATCCAGGTGGGTCTCATAAATCTCTCCAGGCAGATAACAGCTAAGTCTGGGTTACTTCAACTCAATGTCATTTAGTGGCACCGATGACTGAATGAAGGTCCTGAAGTTCCTCAATCAGCTTCTTATGAGGTTGTGTGCTTGGGTCTGGATCAACATGAATCAAACCAATAGACTGTATAATAAGTTTCAAATCACCGTGACGTCACCCATTGGTGCGCTTTTTTTGGCAACCCGTTTTTTGGGCTCTTTGAGCACCACAAGCCAACTTCCACATAGTCCCCTTATATTCGTTCTCTAAGGACTTTACCTTCAAAACTACAGGCAATTTGCACAAATCTATCTATTTATAAATGGTGCTAAGAGGGGAAATACATTTGCAAGGTAGCCACGCGCTAAATCGTACCCTGCATTATCCTCTAATTTACTGTTAACGATACATAATGTACTAAATGAACATCATGCTGTATTAAAGAAGACTTAAAACTATAAATTGAGACCATAAACTCACGCTAACAATGTTAACTGACGTAATAAATCAAGTGAGAAGTAGGGTTTAAGGCACTTCCGCCTTAGCTTCACTTTTCAGACCCGGAGATTACCGCCTGGTTTTACAAACACCATCACAGTCTTGATAACGCAGAGTACTTGTTGTTTTTCTTCTATATATGGCCAGTTGTCTCCTTCCTGAACATCTTGTTGTTGGTTTTTATCTGACCTCATGTTCCGTGTGCACATCTTTTCCCTTTTCCATGCATATGCAATTGAGGAGGAAGTTGAACACATTTTTTCTCAGAGTTATAGTGAGTACTATGGAGCTGTGTGGAAATAATAACCAAAGAGTACAGCAGTTTGCTTCTATTGTACTCGAGGACTCTGCAATTGTAGTGTCCTTTTCACTCGCATCATTTCACTGGTGTTTTTGTATCCATAAATCTCATGGGATTATGAAACGTCACTGCAGTGTTCTGATTTAAACTAGATGTGACAATGCGGAATATCAATATTTGGAAATATGAATAGCTCCTGAATCATAGGCCGTCACTCTTTTTGTGCTTTATCTTCCTGCTGTTGAATGGAGGTCATTAGAGGCGAGGGGGAAAGGGGGGTTTTGTTGTCTTCCTCTGAAGAACGAGTGACTGGTGGACCAGAGTGGACCGCCGGCACCGCGGAGAGATACGGTGGTTTGTCAGATCTTACTTGGCGAATTGAAGATTTATGTTGTCCAAAGCAGAGTCGTGGAAAGGCCGAGACTTTTTATTTTGTTTCTGTCCCGCTTAAAGGAAGCTTAACGACGCCGTCCTCGTTCTGTTTGACAGAGAAACCTGAATCCCGAAGGTGTCCCGTTGTGTTTTTCTGTTTAGAAGTGAGAATATATTTATTTTATTGAGTTTATTTATCAGACGCAGTGAAATCACAACACACACATGCATCCTTGCACATCCTCGGTCGATACGGCATGCACCGCGGACTACATTTCCCACTAGCGCTGATTGGACGTGCACATTAAAGGTTGCAAATCTTCCCCTTTTTAAGTTAAAGACAGCCTCCGAGGGGTTTAAGGCGTATAGGTCAAGTGGCTCGTTTGAGTGAAGGAACTTCATAGGTTGCCTTGCACCATGATCTGAAATCCTTTACCGTTATCCGGGATCTAAATCTCCTTAAACAGTGCGTTGGAAGAGTACCGGGACACAATCTTGGCATTTTGATCTTTGAGGAAATAAACGCTCTCACATTTGCGTCTGCGACGTGAACCCTTTCCCTCCCCTTTCATGTGCGATGCATTGTGCCATTGGCATTTGATGGTCGCACTTCAGAGAGGGTGGGTGGAGGGGGGGGGGGGTGTAAGTGCAAGTGAGAGGATCAAATGTAGGCTTGTAGCTGCACTGATCATTTCTGAGGTTTGACCATGGGGTGGGGGAGTGAAACGAGGCCGAGTGCATGGGGAGGCGGCGCCGACCGGCCATGTAACAGCCCGAGTTCTGCTGATCACACATTTCCACCGAAAACCACCCTGTTTCTTACCCTGCAATGTTACCCTCTCAGTGTCAGCTTTTTTTTTATCCCCATATTGTCATCTACCATCTTCTGTTTTTTTTCGCCCTTCAACTCAATATCTCTGCAATCATATCTGACAAATAGATCCTGATCCAGTGTCCGGCTGCACTCAGCACCGCACCAGAAACATATCAATCATATATCTACCACACGCGGCTATTTCTTCCTTCCTTCCCTCCTTTTTATTTTGACCACTCAGCTGGTGTCACGATGGTGAATTAGCCGTATCCTCCTCGTTGCCGTCGTATAAAGGAGGGAGGGAGGGGGGTCACTCAGCTCTTCGCGATACCTGCAGACGTGACTCGCATTACCGATGAGCAGCGAGATCCAATTTGTTTGTGTTGAGATGACTCCAATATTCCTTTGCCACTGAACATTAGGGCTGAAAATTAATATCCCCTGGCTCTGCTGCTCACAGGTCTGTTTGGGAGACAAGCACACTGGGATAATGGCAGACGTATGGAGAGAATTCTTTAAGAACTGAGGTATCTCCACTTTACAAACCCCTTATTCTTCCCTCCCACCGTCTCGCTTTCCCCCTCATGGTTTCATCCGTCACCTTTAGAGACCTTCTCCCAAATGAGTTTAGAAGGTGGAGGCCTCATCTACACTGTCGTGCTCAGAGTTACAACATCTAGAGTCACTCATAGCTCTCAGCAGTTCACAGGGAGGAGCGGGGAGGGAATACAAATGAGCGATAATGTGAAAAAATAAAGTTTTCAGAAGCTGCAACGCCCACGCAGCCGAGCCAGATGATGTTTACAGATTCTGGACGGTTTATATCGCTTGTAGTTTAGTGTGTTATGTTGTTTTAAATTCTCCTCATTTCTTCATTTGCGTTGACACTTAATGAAGGCTATTTGAATCATACATGTGTTAAATATGCCATCAATTTTATTAAGTCACAACAGGAGAAAAGTGCTGCAGGCAATACTGAGGCCATCTGTTCCTGAACACAACTATTGCTAACATAAGCTGCTCACATTGAATATATGGACTTTTATATGGCTGTTGCTGTTATTTTTAATCCGTACAAATGTTTATTATTATGTGCTGGACTCTTTCTGAAACACATCTGTTCCCAGACAAGAAATATTCCCCCTTTAATGTTCGAGAAATGTCATTAAAAAGGTATAGGGAGGAGGATATCCTGGTTCTAGCCATTTCCCCCTTCCTTCCACTCTTTAAGCTAAGCTAGGCTAATCAGCTATACAGCTAACAATATACAACAACTGTAATGTGTCTGTGATGTAATAAATTAGCCGCCCCAAAATTCATGCATTGAGGAAAAGTTACTTGGTGGTTTCAAATTTTGGAAATAGATCATGTGCATAAAAGTCAACATACAAGATACTTGTTTAAAGTGTGTAGGATTTCCTTAATAACATACTTAATAATATTATATTAAGTTTGAAACAATATTCCCTCTAAGTATGACACAGTGTTCCTTTAAATTCCTGATCAATTCATCACAAATTATGCCTTCATGACTCTGGGGTTAAAGTGTCCGGTGCTAATAATAATAATAATACTTTCGCTATAGGTTTGCAGGCAGAAGACTGAGAACAACCACCTCGAGGTAAACAATAAAATCATTTTAATGACTTGTGTTGTCGTTTGAATATGAAGGGAGCATATATATATATATATATATAGTGTTCTTTAAACTCTCTGCTGAAGCTAAGATCAGTAGGTAAGAGCAGCCTTCATGTACTCTGCAGCACCGCGCCTACACACCGGCGCTGCCGTCTCTAAGAGGTTTTGAAGCTGTGAAGAGTGACAGAATGTTTTCTCAACACACCGTTGTCGTCCCTCTGAACTTTGCTCGTGAAGAAAACCAAAGTAATTTCTTTTTAATTGCCGTTTCATCTTTTGACTTGGACTGTTTGAATGCAAGACCCTTGCCTCAGTGATTTGAATGGATTTTTTTTTTTTTTTAGACCATATTCTTTAACTTTTATTAACGCCAGATTGCAGAGCTCTGTGTTCTCTCCACCAAACGAAGTGGAGAACAAAAACAAAATGTTTGAAAAAAAAATCAAGTGGACCTGTCCTTAGTGCCAAACACACGCCCCCCCAAATAAATGACTTTGAAGGCCTTTTTATGAATTGTGTTGTCGTTTGAATATGAAGGGAGCAGATTATTGGAGGGAAGCACTGAGCTGCCGAGACGTATCTCTCCACTCCAGCTCCGTCTTTAATGTACATTCATGGCGAGTCCTCCGTAATGCTTTCTTTCTTGCCCATATGAAACATAAATTGTTTTTATGCTTGTGAGCACCCTTCTGTTTATACTATAGTATCTGGCCTTTTAATAATAAGCTTCATTGGGAATCCACAAAGCATCTCATTTCAATTGTTTCTCGGTCGCTGGTTGAAATTGACATTTTGCCCGCTTATTGCCTTTTAAAAAAATCACGCAGCAATTTTTATTTTCCACCAGAGATCCATTTATTTTGTCTATTATATTGCTAAAAATAACTCTTCACTTTTTCTGTCTCTAATGTCGGCAACATCACACCTCTGGGTATTTAGTGGCAAAAGGGCAAATGCTCATGTGTGCAATTAGAGGTAATTGTTAATTGCTAATACCATCATTTTCATACTGCATCTTTATTTCCACTTCTGAAATGGTCTCATACAGAAGAATATATCTTCTCCAGACTATAAGACTATACGTGTGTCATTCAGTATATTTCTCAGAACTGCCGAATAAAAGTGGAAGTACACATTGAAAGCAGAAGAATACGGAGTGGATGTAATTTGGACGCTCTCGGATTGAGATGAATTCTTTGCCACATAATCTCTTATAACTAAACAAGGTTTTTAAATGGTTCAGCTGTGCATATAATGTGTCACCGTTGTTTTAATGAGTAGTTTTCACAACGAAAAATACATAATCGCAGATTTGTTCGGTCACAAATGACTTCCAGTGTGTGACTGGCTTAACAGGCTGAAACTGATGTGACTGATATGTGTAAAATAGGTAGAGACGTGAAATTAGGGGCATTATGCCCAACAATAAGCAATAAAGTGGCGTGAAGGAGGACCCTTTTAATGATGATAGAGAAAACAGGATGAGATTGACCTGAAGGTGAACCACTGAAGCTCCCGCCGTGACTCCAGGCTTAACCTTTAAGTTGTTCTGGCAATGTACGCCCATGCTTAGGCAACACGTCAATGAATGCAAAGCGGTGACCAGTAATCCCACGTTTGTGTTAAAATGGAACAATGCTCTGCAGGTATCAGTCTTTGCCTGCATGTTTTCCATTCGTATTAAGCCAAATGCCACGCAAAAAAACATTCTACTTGAGTTTCTGTATCCCACGGACGCACTCTCAGCTCATCCTCCCCTTTGATCAGGACGCTCTCCATCTCGGTTTCATCACCGCCAGCCTTTGGGTGTCCCATTAAACATCTCTCTCCCTGCTTCTTTGATTCCACCACCTGCCTGCACTTGTTGTGACTGTTTCAGCCACCAGTCAGCATCTCTGCTTGTGTGTGTGTGTGCAGGTAACCTTTGAAGGCAGCTTTTAAAAACACACGACCCGCCCACACGCTAACGCTGAACAATACATGGATCCATCGAGAAAAAAAAGAGTCTCGCCGACAAATGTCTCGCCGTGCATTACAATGACTGCAAGAGTCGCCGTGGTAATTAAACTGTAAATGGAATTATCTTAATGGAAATATATTGCAGAAACAGTTGCGCAGCTGGGTGGAATGTGCCTCTATTATTAAGAATCTTAATAGCCTTTTCAACCTTCTTTGGAGGGAAGGAAAACTTGCTCCTTGGCGGTGTGACGGTAGAAGCATCGTTTCATTAAAGAAGGGCTCCTGTCAGAATATGAGGCCTAATATCACCGTCCCTTAGTGCTCGGCAAGGCTTCCTGCGGCTGTCTCTGACTTTCTCCGGGCTACGTGATTGGCAACTGTTTAATGAGGCCCCGTGTACCTTCGGATTATTAGGCCCCGCTAATGAACAGCATGCCACTTTTGCCCTATTAGCAGAGAATACAGTGCTGGCTACCCTGGGTAATCAGTAGAGAAGCGCGTCCAAATGCCAGTCAAAAGGGCATGATGGACATTTTTGGGCTCCCCATGGAAAATTAAAAACATCATAACAAACAGTTTTTTAGATAATAGTTTTATGTGGTGAGGTGGCTGATTTTCAAAAACATGCTGTGATAAACATGCTTGTATTTATTGAACTCCTCTTAATATTTATCACACACAAACAAGCGTGCTGATTTTTTTCTTTCTTCTTTCTAATCAGGAGGGAATATTGCTATTTATTTGCAGCTTGCCTTGAAAAATGCAGAGTATACACATATATATATATATATATATATATATATATATATATATATGTATACTGGGAGTCAGGAAGGACAGTTGTCTGAGTAGTCTAGACAAGGTGATGTCCAGGGCAGTGCAGGGAAAGAAATCCAGACAGTTGATGCAATTCTAAACTGGAGGTTGTCAAGCATTCTACCTTGAGTTTAGAGTCGAGTAAATATCTATTCAAGGTGGGGGTTTTTTTGCCATCTGTTTTGGCAGAAAAGAAAAACACCTTGAAGTGATTCAACCCCAGCAGGTATGAATAACATCAGACCTTATCTGATCCACCATTCATCCTAAAAACAATCAAGTGTATCGTGGCAAGATCACCTTGCTTCTAATAACCTCGTTAAGCAGTTTCAGTCTGATTAGACTTTTACTGTGTTTGAAATTGCATACTTTTACTTTTAATATATTAGAACTGCTCTTACCATGTATGTACTGGACATACTACTTCATATAACCCTGCACTTCAAATTTTAAAATGTTGAATTCTTGATCATATGTCTGCTGTGCAGAAGAGTGTGGGCCAGTATAACTATGAAAAAGCATGCTGGTTTGCATTTTGCAAAATGTGATTTGCATTAGGACATGACATTAGGACGTTTGCATATTTTGCATACTTAAAATATGGTATTATGGGTATTGGAAAGCTCACTTTAACTGCCTGAAATCACCTTGACCAAAGTGACTGACGACACAGTTCTCACCACTACTTTATTCATTTTACTTCTCTTTGATCCACACACGCTTTTTTGTACCATCCATCATAACATTTTATTAAATTAACTTAAATTAGGGTCAGCACTGTTGTGATTTCAAAAGCAGTTTACTAAAAAAAACTTGCAGCTAGTCGCTCTATATTGTTAGATTTAGTTTTCCTCAATGCTCATGTAAATTCTCAGTGCTCACATTCATATTTTTGACATCCGTCTCCGCCTCTAGGCAGATGACACTCTGCTGTGTGTTTCCATTAGTCCTAATGATCGCTCAGAGCTGTGTGACCCGTTGGCTTTCCCCTCAGAGGGGTTGTTGCTCTCTGCTTGCAGGATCTTGTGCTGCTCTTCTTTCTTAGGCTTCTTTTAATATTTTTAACACCCTCTGAAAAGTATAAACACTCTGTTGGTTCACAAGGTTACTATTATTTTAATTTATTTATTAACCTAGCGGGAGACTGGTGCATAATCGTCAACTTTTATTTCCCCATTGCTCTTTTCCATTTCTATTAGCATCCGTATCCTGTACTGACAATACAAACCTGCCGTACTTGTGCAGAAAGGTGGTTATTGGAGTCACCTTCATTGTGGGCAGACATCTGAAGAAATCTCTAGATGAGTCAGAATGCACAATGAGGGAGTGCAGCAGGAATATTCACAGCTGAGTGCGGAGGGAGGCAAGGGAGTCTAATCACCAGCCAAGACTCACTCACTCACACACACACACACACACACACACACACCTGGAGAGACCAGAATTACTGCAAAACAAGACACAATCAGGACCACGCTTCACTGGTCTGTAACTCAAACTGCTTCTTGAGCTGAGCTAATTTTGACATTAATACAAAATTTATGTGAGCTTTACGTGCAGGGCTTTCTCAACAACTTCATGACATTTAACTTCTTCAACTGAAATGTGCCCATGGCTGTTTCAGCAAATAGAACAAATGGTACCAAATATGCATTTTGCCAATGTATTAAAATCAGGCGGCAACCTCCAGGTCTGACAAGTGAAGGCCTTAAACTTACACTCTTTCTCATGGCCATCAGGGGGCGACTCCGATATCCGATTGTACCCAATCCTGAAAAACCGACCCTAATACTCACTTGATGTATTGTCTAAATTAACATTGTAAACATGAGTTTATGACCTCGATATTTAAGTTTTCTTCAGTAGAATGATGTTCACTTTGTAAATCATAGTCCCATTTTGAGTAAATAAATAAAGCAGGATACGCTTTGGTGTGGCTACCTTGTGATTGAAAGGTCACAGAATTGTCCGGCCTGTTTTTGTTTTACAACATTCATCGTTTTTTAACGTTTTTGGTCACCTAAAAACATCGTATTGATGGATAGATGACGAATTCGAGGCTACAAAACAGCATCACGAACCAATGGGTGACGTCACGGTGACTACGCCCACTTCCTCTATACACTTCTTCTATATCTCCTATTAAACAACTGGAGCAGGTGCAGTTGTTCATCTATGTGACTCTACACTGCTGTAATTATGAAGATGCTGTCAAAAGGTATAGATTACAAGATCTGTAGATCTTTTTTGTTCTCCAGCGTTTGCCTTAATAATGACTCGTTGGTAATGAATTACTCCGGCGGAAATCAATGTGTCAAGTATTGAGTTATCACCTGTCTATTCAAAAATGGGGGTCTATTCATTCATATAGTGCATTTACATTTTCGCTGCATTGCGATTGCGGTAGTCCACAGAGTGGACTCATGCTCACGGCAAGATCACATCAAATAGGGGAACAAATAGGTTCGTGGACATCTGCTTCTTGTAAATGCCCTCTATTCAATTAAAGCCTCATTTAGCACGTCTCATATATCCTAATCTCTTTGTAAAAGATATTGACGACTGAAGGGGGTTATGCGCGGTGCAATAAATTTCCGCTCACTTTGCAGAAAGCGGTGACACCCTCCAGCTACAGAGATTATGACTGAATGGCTCCGCCTGAGGTCGGAGGAT
Organism: Eutrigla gurnardus; assembly: GCF_963514095.1. NCBI lineage: Eukaryota > Metazoa > Chordata > Actinopteri > Perciformes > Triglidae > Eutrigla > Eutrigla gurnardus. The sequence goes on from NC_139927.1 coordinate 5,471,640, forward strand.
ATTGGGAATAAAACTTAACTTGGAGTCACTCTACAATGCCGAGAGAATCTGTCTGTCATGTCCTTTTCTCTGTAAATTCAATTAAAATGTCAGACGTTTGTGTTGGCCCATGCATAACACCGGAGTGTATTAAATGTTTTGTGAGAAAGGAGAGAGTTAGAAGGCTGGAGATTCGAGTGGCTGCCCTGTAAGTAAATTACTTTTTGTCCATGAAGCAGCTTACAACATGGTTGGAAATATGGAATAGCAGCCAGGAAGTTGAGAGAAGTTTGGCTTCTCACAGTGGAATAGACAGTAGAGCACATTCGTAGTTTCCTATGCGCAATAAAAGATGAATGAACTTGGATCATTATATCCAAGCAGGCAGACAGACCAGAGAGATAATTACCTACTTTACTTGCTTTGTTACTTTTCACACGCCTATTGTATGTAATAATTCAATGGAAAACACACAAAAAGAGTTCATACAAGGTAATAATTAGTGCTGCTTCATGTCAAGTATAAACCAAAATCAATTGCAATTTCTTGCACATCATCTTTGGTTCAGTAGACAAACGGAGACAAAGCACGGCTCTCATAAATCTGCCATTTTTCACAGATGAGGATTGATTAATACAGCTTCCAAACCATTTGTCCTGTCATTGGGGGAGATTTACTCATCCGTGTTGTTTTTCTGCTTTTATTTCATTTGATAACAGTCAGATGTTATCGGTATTCCAGCACCTGCCCTGCTCCAGGTATGTCGTAGATTATTACTGGAGTGCTCCGACGTTATTTCTGACAACACATACAGGGAATGACTCACACCTGACTAATCTTATGAGAGAGCAGCACGAACATACAAACAGGGCTAAGAGTCCGAAGCGTTCTCCACGAAAATAAGACATACTTACTGCCTGTTGATACCAGAGCTTTCCTAGTGTGGGATGAAATGGTAAAAATGTCTCTTGCAGTCATTTAAAAGAAAACTAGTTAATCATCCTGGGAGCATGAATCAGCATTATCAAGTGAACAAGGCTGACCCTGACCTCGGGATGGTGCAAGAGCACAGCTGAAATGGAAAGGGTGCATCCTCTGGGAAGCATGAATGTGTGAAGTAGATTGGATTTTCATGATTATCAATGACACAACATTTAGCAGGCAGTTTTGTCCAAAAGCGACTTATAAGAAGTGCATTCCTGCTAAAATATACTCATTTTTAAATATCTTCTGCACCAACAACTACAAGCATGTTCATCATAGATATTTTTTATCCTTCTTTTTAGGAAATGAGAAATGAGATATCAGTAAGTGCTCACATCTTTCTTAACCTCTTAAGGCTGTTCCGTAGCCCGAGGAGGAAACTCCTAAAATAACACAACCAGAATGAATCGCTCCTCAAGTCAAGGAATAAGAATGCGTTGCCAATGGAGATAGAACAAAACAACTAAAACTTCTATCCTCTCCTACTAGTATATAATCTGTATTTAAAAGGATGTATCACTATACAAGTACAACGTTTATGATGAAATTTACAAAGAAATGCATATGCAGTCTCCCTTTCTGGCAATGTTGACTGTTAAATGTGAGTTTAACCCTTTAAAACACAATTAATATCCATATAGGTCTATGTATATAAGTTATAAATATTCCCAAAACACTGAAACAGTATTAAACACTGATATTTATATGACCGAAGAGCTCCATGCCACCTATCCTAACCTTCAATTCCATTTTAACTATTAACTTTAAACATTCAAGACCTGACTAACCATTTCAGGTCGATGCCATTATGCTATAAGCGTCTCCAAAAAGTTTTGCAAATTTTGGGGTATACCACGTAGACACGACCTAGCCTGATGCTTCCTGCGATTTCTGCTACTACAGACCAGTAAGTATCTAAAATCTGCTTTTCTTTAAATATCATATTTCATGGCATATTTTATATACAGCTGTTAGACACACTGCAGTTTTTGTGCAATGCTGGCAAAAAAAAATGCTTTTTTTCATGTGTGTGTGTTCATGGGAGTTATATATAGTATTTCCCAAATCAGCACAATATTGATATTGAGCAATCCAGGCAAAAATAGAATGATGTTTTTCTTTTTGTTTATGTCAACACCGTCCGACTCTGCTGCTTTCCAAAATCCTCATCCCTGAGCAGGCGGAGGCAATTTTCGCTCCATTATGCTGTGAGAAGCTTAACAGGCTAAATGAACGGGGCCGGAACAAGCCAAGCCCATTTAAATGGCTTTTTACATGTACGGGCTATTTTTAAAACCGCACACCATTGTGGTCACAAATTGGCTGTTTAAATGGACCGTTTAAATCGGCTTGTTGTCTTCTAACGCTGTGTTCCTCCAGTGTTCATAGAGGTTGCAAAAGGATATAAGCACACCTTGCCTATACAACTCGAATGCTGTGTTTTCTCTCTCTCTCTCTAGCCAAAATCACAATGGCCATGCCGGCTTTTCTGAGTGACAGATCGAGATTGACGGCGTCTGCTTGGAATAGAATGTTATGACGAGGCAGATTTCTTTTGGCGTCGGGGTTTGATGTGTTTTGTTTTCTTGTCGCTCCCTCCTGTCTGGGTCTTTGTGCCTTTGCACAGCCTGCTCCGTTTTCCAAGAGATGTTTTTTCATTCCAGACATTTGTCAGAGGAATTGCTACAGAAGCAAGCTGTTCTAACAGTCATTCAGCTGACAGTGATTTCCTGATGTCTTCTTCCTCTTCGCCCTACAATAATTTCTATCATTCTGTGTATATCATGAATGCACTTCTCTTTTTTTCATGATGCCCCGGTTTGTGAATTAATAATGGAATCAATGACTTGAAAAATAAGTATTTGATGTTTTTTTAATTCACTTTCTGTGTTCCAATGCAACACTAATAGAAGTATATGAAATCCGGACTATTGCAGACCTGCTGATATTAGACTTAGTGTTCAGCCGAATGCAAAAATAATCAGCGGTGTTTCATTAATTGTAACTCCAGCGATACATCAAAAGGTAATTGTCGGGTATAAAAAACCTCAATTTCACCCCAGTCGTCACAATTTGACGCTGGGCGTGCATAATCACTCATCTCATAGGAAACACCATTCATTTTAGTTACCACTTTTATGTTCCTATCAAACAGATGTTCTGTTTGCTTTGCAGGGAATCAGTCTTGCACCGGAGATCATTAGTCATTTGCATGAGCCTCCTATGCTAAATCTACCGACACATTTATTTATTTATTTTGCTCTCAGGATACATTTTCCTATAACGTGCTGCACAGTCCAGCAGGATAACGGAGAGAGAGACCCCTGAAGTTTCATTTAATATTTTCTCCATCTGACAAGTCTATGATTAAAACAAAAGAGGTGGATTTTTTTTTTTTCCTCCATCGCTTGGCATTTCAACTAAGTCATAGGGGGCATGTTACGGGAAGTGACAGACTTCTGTGAGGAATGAATGAGCCTCCAGTGTTTCTGCGTCTGGAACAAGAGGCAGGAGTGTCTGCGCGGGGAGATAAATTTAGGACAGAAAATGTCAACTTCTGTTGTCTGCTAGATTCTGAAATGCACTGGAGATGTGAAGGTGAGGCTCGAGCAGCATCTCCTGCTTAAGCATTCAAACACACACACACACACTGAGAAGGAAACAAACTGAAATGACTTTATTGGGTTTCATTGTCCGTCTGCGTTGTGAAACAATACTTTATTCTTACATAGGGCCCAAAATCTCTATCAAAACCATGATTTCAATGGAAATTCTTATTTGCATTAAGCACATTCACATTCCTAGAATGCACGACGACGACAACTCATTACTTTAACTGAATGCAAATGATGAGAAATCTCAATGAGCGAATCAATCAACTAGCTAATCGTGTGAAAACACTTTATCCTCAGCGCTAGGACAAAGGGGCGGAGAATCACATCTGACATATAAGAAAAATATCCATACTAGCCACGAATTAGATAAGACATAGCTCATCGCCATAGCAACATGTTGTGACAGGAGTTGTTTTCATACCAGCAGCCTTTTCGCACATGAAGCAGCAGACTGATTAGTTTAATGGAATATTAGCATAAAGACTGTGGCTATGTCCCCGGATGAAATTACTGGCATGACACGGTGGCCAAATATGTTTTCCTCGATGATTAAAGGGGCGAGAGCTCGCTGGACTCGTAAAGCTATAAAGACAAACATAATGATTAGCGTTATTCTAGCATGTAGCAGAGAGGATTATTTACGACAGGCTGGGCAAAAGGGCAAGGGATACACAGCCACATGTTTGTACAGCACCCAGGAATGGACATGCAGGCGTGTATTAAACATGATTGTAGATGTGATGGTATTTCCCTGTCCATCTGTTCACTTCACATGCTCCCATTGTGTCTGTCATACACCCAAAGGCATTTCATGTCTGCAGGGGCAGATAGCTGGGAATTCAACCAAGCGTATAAATGATTTTCTAATGAATGGCTGTGCGCCCTTCTGCCACTTTCAATTCCTTCAACTTCTGTCATCCTATTCACGCTTTCCAAAAAAGAAATGTAATAGAGATGAGTTGTCTACATGCTTCCATTACAATTCCCCAACCCCAAACAACCCCTCCATCAACATCCTCTGATGTCAGAGGCAAACGAGGAAGCAAGGGGAACAAGTGTGATGTTCGTTTAATGATTTCAGGCAAATTATAAAAGGCGGGGACGCACTCTGAAAGCTTTTTGTCAGCCCGTTCTTTTGATGAACCATCGCAGAAGCACACACAAAGATTGTGGAGAGAAAAAGTTTATTAAATGGATTGGGTTAATTTCCCTCTGAGGCAGTTTGCGTTATCGTTGGTATGATAATACCAAGCCTCTGGCTGCGACTGCCTTGGAGATAAAAGTAGGCTTTTATGTATGCTCACAAATGTTCATTACAGTGTGTGTGAAAGGGAAACAAATCAAAGGGCAAACTAAACCCGGAGGACGAGAGTGGAAGAGCTATGTTAGCGGTAATATGTGGTAAACAACAGCCGGCTAAAGCACTTTAGAGTCATGTAGAAGCACCTTCTTACGACGGCGTATTAGGACCATTAAAAAAAAAAAAAAACAGAGCCGAGAGAAGTGGGCAATATTCTGAGAAGAAAGTTGCAAATTTGCTACTTTAAAACTAGCAAATTTGCTACTTTATTACAATGCTAACAACAGGCATTCATGCTAGCTAAAATCCCATGAATGTCGCATTTATTTTTCTAGCGAATACATCACAACGTGTGACACCGCCTTGCTAAGGTCCTTATGGCTGTTGATGGTTATTGTCGGTGTCATTTATATGAGGCCAAATTGTAATCTTATGGGTGTTTATTGATCGGGCAGTTGGGCTAAGATGCTAGCAGTAGCTTTGACTTGTTGTCATAGCAATGGCAAACATCCGGTCAAGCAATGTGTTTACTTCCTCTATGACCTCAATAATAACAAATCTGTGACTTAAAGTAGCACAATTTCTAGTTTTAATGTCGCAAATTTGCAACTTTAAAAAGTAACAAATTTGCTAGTTTTTTTCTCTGAATATTTTCACCTGTCGGCTCGTTTTTTGTTGTTGTTTTGTTCCTACAGTGGCCCTAATACGCCGTCGTACCTTAAGTATGGAGCAGGATTTTTTTATTTTTTTTATCCTATTCTAACTGCAGACTCCTCGAACCAGGGGAGTTGTGGCAATTCATCAAATCCAACAAATGCGTTGACACATGCTCGGTGCACACGGACCAGAAACCCACAAACTGTAACACAAAGTCCCAATTCCAATCTGGACCCCAACGCCCCCCAACGCCCCCCGTCTCCAAAACAGGTGAAGTCTGTTTGTACACTCACAGTGGAATGAAGCACCTTTCTCTAAGGTGTAGTGTAGAAATACAGCAGCAGGTTTCGCTCATCTCCGTCAAGGAAACTATGAATAAATATCAGAATCGACAATATTTTATTGATCCTCTGGGGTAAATGTTACGTTACAGCTGCTCTCATTCGAGAATACAAATGTACGACATACCTATAAGAAAATATGAATAACAGATATAGAAAAATATGTGGAATATTAAGGAATACACATGGAAAAATTTGAAAAACATCTAAATTATGTATACTTGTATGATAAATATAACAGTGCATATAATGCTGAAAAATAGGATCTATCAAACCAAGAAAAGTAAAAATGAATAAAAATATTATACAGTATGAATTCCAGAGGAAACAAATATGACGTAATATTCAACTCAAGCATTCGAGGGGAACGTTGGTGCCCTATTTCCCAGGGGGAGCCTGAACGCATCTCTTTCCTCCACACACTCGTCATCAGACTATAAATAAAAAAAACACACGGTCGACACTTTTGTGGACTTTGTGCTGATGAAGCCGGGTGAATATTGATGTGCATTTAGGGTTTTTGTCATCTTAACTTTTTGGCCTTCCCTTTGCCAGGCGGCGGCGGTGACGGCGGCGAGGTGGGCGAGCAGCACTCTGTTCTCGTCCACTAATGAGCTCACGGTCTATTGGATGCCGCACCGATGCACCATCAAAGAGAATGATCATCGGTGGTGCCGGTTCATTTACCTCCTCGTTTCTCTTTCTTATAGTCTCTTTGCCTCCCTCCACCTCGTCTCTCACCCTCTCGTCACGAGTAGCACACCTTTGCTGCAGCTGCATTAGGGCCACTCTAATCTGTGTGGCGGGGTGGAATGGGATGTTCAATGGCTTTTTCTCGTTTGCTGGCTGAGAGGGCCATGTAATGTGCTAATGGACTCTGCGGCTACCGCCTGACCCCCCACGGCACGGCGTGCAGAGTCAGGCCTCACAGCTGCGACTCCCCCCCTTTTTTTCCTCCCTACTATATCAACCAAAACAAGCGTAGCTTCACTGAACATCTTTTTATAGTTGCATGAGGCTGGTTGTCCCACTTCCAAGGTCATTAGAGCTTCCTGGGTGACGGATCTGGACGGTCTTCGCCGCGTGTCAATGCGCCGCACCGGTAATAGGTTTGGATAGACGTGCACTCTGGCATAAAACGGTTTAGTACTGGTGCATTATCAGCCGCCACGTGAGCCATGCATCCATGTTTTGGAGCAGAAAAAGATATCACACTTGTGCTAAAAGAGTTACTTACTGTAAGTAGAATTGGGCCAGGGTTAGTGTGATCCTTCTACGAGAACTTATCTGCACTATAATAATATTTCCAGCATCTACGACTACGTGAACGCCCGCTGGCCTCGTCCTCCACTTTGTTAACGTTGTATTCTTTCTTGTTTCTAGTGGAGAACCCTTGCAAGTTAATGATGCAATGTCTGATCAATACTCACTATAATAGAGTTGCCAGCAGACGCATTAGCTTTAACATGGGTTTACATTCTTCATCTTTTATCAGCGTAGAAACTCAACGTAGAAATGTCTCTTTTTATAGCACCTATGAATCGGCAAACACATCGTTGGGAGGATTTTTACTGTCTGTGAAACCGTGTTAACCACAAACAGGCTGACTTATTATATAATATTATACAGATGTCATAAACTCACGAAGTAGCTATAACAGAACACATGTTATTGGATGTTATAGTGTGGATGAAGAGGGTCCACAAACACGTCACCACATACGTCTTGATTCAAAATGTCAGACCGCCTCTGGCTGACGCCGTCCCATTTGGTTCTTTGCTCTGCATGCGGTCACTACAGCAGCTTCAGGGACGAACTAAAATAGTGTGGACCCGTTTCAGAGTAGTCAAAGAACGATAAAAATGATGTTATACGTGCTGTTTAACCCCCCCGCTAATGTGGCGTTCCAAGGTTTCACAAGGTTCAGCCAGAAATCCAGCTCTGAAGTGGGGCGACAGTTTCCTCGAGCTCTTTAAAGGTGATGATGGACATTGCGGCGAGCCGGTGAGGTGAAAGAACTCCGACATTTAATACGAGCGAGCACTTTTAGGACAATAAAACATTCAAGGGGTCCAGGTCGCTGTGATCGTTCATCATTACTCTGCCCTGATAAAGGGATTTCTTCTTTTCCTTCCTAGTGATGACAAAGAGTCACATGGTACCGCAGAGGAGGTTCGGGTTGTTTGGTTTTATCCTCGCTGCCGTGGAGGAGATGTTTTCAATTCCGTGCTCTTGTTGTTTGGAAGTACATTTTCAGGTCCGCAGATTGCAAAAAGGCCCTTTTTTGTGTGTTTTTTTGTTCGGATACAATAAAGTCAAGAATGTGTGTTTTTCGAGTATGTAGCTTAAAGTGAATTTGTAGGATTCATTATTTGGCTTATTTGTGGTCTCTCTTTCCAATAACCAGCTTCACCTGCGTCCTCTCACATAGTGACGTCCGAAATCTTCCCAGAATCCTTTTGCAGGAAAAGATACCTTTTACTTGTATAAAGGAAGGAGACGGGTGAACAGATAAACAAAGACAGCTGAATGATGTTGCAATAATTTAGAGCGACTTAAACGTCTGTGCATCCTGTCTAGAGTTACTCCAGGTTAAAGGGAAGACATTTGTCTTCTAGTCAGCCAGATCCCAACATGAAATACAGCTGGTCCTGACTTACTGGCCTTTACTTCTGGTTCTCCCCGAAGAAACCGCACAGGCAGCAACAGAAATACTAAAAACTACCTCATTTCAGCCGCCTGCCAGCTGTAGTTTGCCGAATAACCAATCAAGTTGCAGTGAATAGTCATTTGCTTTCATTGTATACGGTTTCGGACATGCGTGTTGTTGGTTTCCCACACTGGGGAACATAAAATGAGTTAGTTTCCTGTTGCCAGCAGGTGGTCTTTGACCCACGTAGCCTGAACAAGCACATTAAATCAGTAATGCACAGTAACGCTCCCGACCTTGGGGGATAAACACGTCACACCTTCAAAATGTGACAAAATAAGCCCTTAATTAAGATACAGAAATTTAGATAACATATTTGTATGAAATAAAAAAAAGATGTTGCGACTACATTGCGCAAGAAACATAATTACACAGTATGACGAGATTACCATGGTAATAATACAAAACCAACCATGAATGAATTATCTTGCTGTAGTGTAAACAGCCTGCAGATCCATCTGCTTCCAAATATGTATGAATTTACAATGTGTGAATTATTCTGCACCCGGTGGTTACTACTGTGCTTTGAGGAATGTGTTTCCACTCCCACGACAAGGGAGTAGAAGAGGACCTGAATAATATTGACATTAAAAAGTGAGTTGAAAATAGATAGCGTTTTCTTTTTTTTTTTTTTGTCAAGCTAAAGTAAAGGCTAAAAATCAAGCTAAGTTCATGCTAATATGAATCCTTAATCAAGCTTAAAATTACATGGAATCAGGAGGAAGTAACTTTTGGTAAAGTCATAACCGACCCTGTCGACCTCCGATTGTTTTAATTGGTGGTTTAATTATTAGATTACAGGGTCGCCCATAAAGTTGGAATAAATTGCAAATGGCTTTTAAAGCGCTAAACAGATTAATTAATTAAAGTTTGAATGTTTACAACTCTCACACTCCTCCCCCTCGACCACCGAGCTCCTCCCCCACGACCACCAAGCTCCTTCCCCTCGACTTCCTGCCCTTTGAAATCCCTTAGATCACGCCACCTTTGAGACGCGGGTCCGATGTTGACTCTGGTTTTATCACGGGCACCGTCGCCATCTTTCAGTTTTTCCTTCTTTTCCACCGTTGTTTTCTTTTCCTTGGTTGTTTTGGACCTCCTCGTTTCGGTTTTTAACGAGGAATTGGAAGCTTGTTGCTACTTCCCTCCGCCTCCCCCCTGTGATAGTGGTACGACCCGAGGGGGGAGGGGCTCTGTGTGTGTGCAGCCCTGCATGCTGATTGGACAGGATGATCTGGGCACTGTCGATCTTTGCAAAACAAACAACAGGCTCTACGTGCACGTAGAGGCACGCTTTTTTTTCTAAAACCGGATGATTTATGTTGTTCTATCGGAGCGTAGTGTCGGCTTCAGTGAATATGATCAAAACATGTTGCCGACTGGGACTTTAATTTCACCTGGCTAATCGGGAATGGAAATTGTGAATTACTATTAATGGCGGAGTAGGTGCCTCCGTCATCCTAGGTATAACTATATATATATATATATATTGCACGGGGGAATGAGGAGTCACTGACTTTTCCCAATGTGGTTTCCAAATCATGGAGGAAAACCATGTGACTGTTTCACTGTTTCACAGTCACCGAGAGACGGTTGTCAGTGTAATACGTCTCGGTTGAAGAATGACCTTTAGTCGGGAGATCAGCAAAAGTAAAATGTAAATCGGTGTGGTTTCTACCTCGTCGTCTTCAAAGTCACTTTTCACTCCTTGAAGCTGTCATGTAGTCGCGGGCCCCCCCCCAGGAGATTCTCCCCGAGGCCCGCCTGCCCACAAAATCACCTGCACCCCTGGGAGACGAGGCAGCGCCGATGCAGATGAAGAAAAAGGGAAAGCTGATCTCTGTCTGTCTGTCTTCTGTTTCCCGCTCTAAGCCCTGCGTTTGGTTGGGGCTTCATTAGTGCTACGGACCTGGGCTTGTATTTCAAAGCCTCTCATGTTCTTGGGAATTCATTAGCTTCATGTCGCGCCGCAACAAAGGTGTGTTGCTGAATTGCCGAGTGAAAAGTTTAAAGCGATAAATAGGTCTAAAATTAAAATCCAGTTTCGATACAACACGCTTTGGAATCGACATCTCTCATATTCACAGATGCAGAAATTCACGTTGCTAATCGCTGTTCAAACCCACAGAAAGTTTTATTAAATTTGAGCACAGATCCCAAGGATGCCTGAGGAAATGTGTATGAAATTATATTCAAGGCGAGCAATAAAATAGCCGTAAAAAAAAAAACCCTCTGACATCTCAAGGATATTGCTCTCTGTGCATCCGTTTAGAGTCACTGTCAAACGCTGAATATTAAAAATGTTTGCCTTTTTATTAAAAGAAAATCAATTAAACATCGAGTTAAATATTTATTATACACAACAGTGACTATAGTGTTGTCCATCTTTAAAGAAACAGGAATATCTTTCATTCTGCCAGTCATCTTTGAAACCTCGGTCGAGATGAAACATCTTCAGTCCTCTGGTTCGTTTCCTGTCTCCCATTTAAAGCGACGCCTCGGGGATCAACCCGAGGTGTGAATTGGTCCTTTTAGAGGATAAAATGGAGTTCATGCAAACCAGCTGACAGTCAAATTCTCGGAGGATCGGACCACTTCAGAGATCTTTAGCAACAAGTGAACAACATGTTTATCCAACAGGCATTTTGGATCACTTTGAAAGTCAATTACCTTCAAATAGAGGAGAGGTCAAATGGCGATCATTTCCCCTTGTTTTATATTTTCTATATGTAGTATTCACAGTTTATATACAGGCAACAATGATGACGTATTTAAATGTGCAGGCAGTTAACTTAAGTTGCTGGAGGAGGTTGCATGAAAGGGCATTCACTTCAATGCAACTTAAACATATTGACTTTTAGTGAGTTTGGTCAAATAGTGGCCCAGTATATAGTGGCTGTATTTAAATCATTTAAATTTAGGGAATTTAGCAGATGTGTTTTACCAAAGCGACTTACAATAAGTACATTTGTTGGAAGAAAGTGCAACAGTATATCACTATCTATATATACAGTAGTATATGTATGGTGGAGAAAGTCAATTCACAACTACGTCATCTGCAGTAATTTATATCGACTATTGTCGTTTTTTTTATTTTTACAGATATTTATCATCATATCCCTCTTTTTCTCCTTGCTTCTGTCTAATGTTTTTAAGATTTTAATTTACAGAAGCAAATTTTGAACACTGGTCATATTTTCTTTCCCAGACGATCAGCTTTCCTACACAAATTGCTCCTCATCTTAAGTTAAGTTGTGTTGTTTCTTCTCATTGATTTGTTTGAAGGATGACCGTCTTGTTGTTATGAGGAGTTATTATTCCTTTTAGTCCTTTTCAAGACTCGAGATTGTGGCATTTTCTATTTATTTGCACAGACTGTATTTCATCATCAAACTGACAATGCATTTTGTATTTTATTAAATGAATGTGTGTCTGGTCCGTCGGTGATAAAGTATGAGTTGATTTAATAGGTGGATATGTTGTCTATGCTGACAGGAATATGAAGCAATGAGCTGCTTCGGCCATAGATAAACCTGAAAGGACATTTCTGCTGCCTTCAAAGGACTAATCCTCCAAGACCCCCTCATATGACTTCTTTCTTCATTCTTCAACATGCACAGCTGTTTGAATTTAGGCAAATGAAAGCCTCTGGGTAGAAAGACTTTGTGTTGAGCTCTACAGCCGTTTCCTTTTTTGGTGAATTCGGAGGGAATTCAATTCCCTAAAAAAAGGTTTCCGGTCGGTTTTGACTTAATGATGCAGGTTTCTCTTCTTTCGAATAAGATATGACAAGTGCCATATATATATTTTTATTCTTCTTTTTGAAGCCATATTTTCCTTCCAGTCCGACGTACTGCACATACCATACTTCACTCCTTTCAACCCCCTCATGTTCTATTAGCTTTTGTTAATTTTTTAATGTTTTCTTCAAGAACCTACTTTTATCTCATTAATCCCTCACGCTATTTGTCATCCTCAAAGAGCCTCTGTTCTTATTCTCTAAGACAGATAGTTGCATAGAAAGAAAAGCTATAGGCATTCACGGAAAAACATCAATCGAACTGCAACTTTGAGACCACGTTCACATGTTCAAACTTTCCTAAAAGCTCACCATTCCTCCCCAATATCTTTGTATGTTTTCTAAATGATTACCAGAACTGTCATCCCCCCCCCCCCCCCCCCCCCACCCCCACCCCCTTCCCCCAGCTGGATGTAGCTATCCCTGCGGTGCTTTGCATTGTGGGATAAAAATGTCCATCCAAGAAGTGCATTCATCAGAGACACAGCTTGAGATTTCAAATAATATGTGTGTGCTTGCAAATCATGGTCGTGGAGGTCGGAGGTTTTGGGTGGAACAGACCTTCGGGACTATCGTCTACCTACCTACCTGTCTATCTATTTACCTGTCTATCTACTTACCTACCTACCTATACCTACCTACCTGTCTATCTATTTACCTGTCTATCTACTTACCTACCTACCTATACCTACCTACCTGTCTATCTATTTACCTGTCTATCTACTTACCTACCTACCTACCTACCTACCTACCTACCTACCTACCTACCTACCTACCTACCTACCTACCTACCTACCTACCTACCTACCTATACCTACCTACCTACCTACCTACCTACCTACCTACCTGTCTATCTATTTACCTGTCTATCTACTTACCTACCTACCTACCTACCTACCTACCTACCTACCTACCTACCTACCTACCTACCTACCCACCTACCTACCTACCTATACCTACCTACCTACCTACTTACCTGTCTATCTACTTACCTGTCTACCTATACCTACCTACTTACCTGTCTATCTACTTACCTGTCTACCTATACCTGCCTACTTACCTGTCTATCTACTTACCTGTCTACCTATACCTACCTACTTACCTGTCTATCTACTTACCTGTCTACCTATACCTACCTACTTACCTGTCTACCTATACCTACCTACTTACCTGTCTATCTACTTACCTGTCTACCTATACCTACCTACCTACCTACTTACCTGTCTATCTTCTTACCTGTCTATCTACTTACCTGTCTACCTATACCTACCTACCTACCTACTTACCTGTCTATCTACTTACCTGTCTACCTATACCTACCTACCTACCTACTTACCTGTCTATCTACTTACCTGTCTACCTATACCTACCTACCTACCTACCTACCTACCTACCTACCTACCTACCTACCTACCTACCTACCTACCTACCTACTTACCTGTCTACCTACTTACCTGTCTACCTATACCTATCTACCTACCTGTCTATCTAGCTGTCCACCTATCTGCTACTATATACAGAATGTTGTCATAGGACATATTTTATGCAGAATCTTCCAATATGGATATACATCTTAAGGATACCACGCTGGAAATGAGGCCAGGAAAAAAAGATTCTGTGTGTATGAGTCTGGATTTGTCGGTCGCCCATTCATACCCGCTTTGCCCCTTCCAACATAGCAGCCTCGTGGCCGGTCCCATCGCCCTGCTGCCTAACAACTGACAAGTGGCTTTAATGGCTTCCTGCCGTGATTTGTTCAAAAACTTGCACTCGCGGAGCGCCTCGGCGCCTGCAGCTCTCGCATCGGTGTGCACCAGATGGACGTCGGGAGACGGGAGCGAGAGTACAAGTGTGACCCCCAGAGCTCCAGCCAGCCGTGAAACCTCCAAACACTTGAGAAAGAGGTTTTTTTTTCCTTTGACGAGTCCGGCCGCGGAGCAGAGCAAGAGCCCGGAGATACTCCCCCGCTGGAGCCAAATGTGCAGTATGATCACACGCTTTGCATATCTAATCAGATAAATGTATAAAGTACAGTCAATCCGTTCTCCCCAGGCGTGCCGGAGCAGTAACACTGAGGCTCTCTGAAGCTCGTGGCTGCAGGCAAGGCTTAAGAAGCTGATTGACCAGGAAACAGATGACCCATCGTGTTAGATGTCTATGTGTATACCGTGTTATTACTATAACTGATACGACTCAGGGTTTCTGCACGGAAACAGGGAGGTAATCCGGACTGAAAGCAGGTCATTCATCATCCCAGCTGGATGCCGTCAATCCACAGCCGATCGAACAGCTGAGGTCATTGATTGAGAGGGACGTGCTGCTTTCTGACAGATGCGATGAACCTCACAATTAACAGGGAAAAGGGATGCATCAGTATGAAAGAGGGGAGCACGCTCACACACGGATTTAACATCATGAATGTTTGAAATCTCGACTTTGAAAGGGGGGAAAAACCTACAACCTATACTTGAATGATCACAGAGGGAAAATGATCTTTTATTGAATTCTGCCTCCTTTCTTTTTATATTCCAAACTATTGTGAATGCAGCCTGCTTATGTGCTCATATGATGGAGCCGCTAATAATGGAGATGACCAGCTATATAAAAGCATGTAAACAAACACTTCTCACGGCGAGTCCTTTTCAGAACAACCCGTTGTCGGCTCTTGTCGATGTGGGTGGTGAAAATGCTGATAGCTACTAAATAAAGGCATTGCATGCAGCGTAAACATACAGAGGGCGTATGGACGATTACATTAAAGCAAATATTGACAGAAGTGGGCTGAAGTGTGGGCTGGCTGGAGCGTTAAAATCCAAACTTTGTCAATTAAGTCTCACCGGAGCCTAAAACATCGATTTGAAACGATGTATCCACGTTTAATGATTGATGATATTTGCATTAGTCGAATTAGTTGCGACTGCTCTTAAAACACTGCACCTGTGAAGCAATTAGGGGTGACATTACCGTGGCGCGCCGCCCGTAATCAATTCAATCATCTCACAATCAAAACGAATGGGTATCCAATTTGGAAAAAATTACACAGCGACCGTTTCCATTTAGCCAAATGTAATCGAATAAGAGCGCACGGTCTGAACGTAAATCAACATAAACCTTCACACTGTCTCACTGTGTACAGATTATGTTGAAACACAGTGTTTCCTTAGTGTTGTTTTAGTTACCTAGCAACGGAGGATATCCAGCACTCTTCCTCTGTCTTTTTTTTTCTTAATGGGAGCTGATGACTGCAGGACCAGCAGCAAATTAAAATCAGACACCGCATCGAAAACAACATGTGTTCTCTTCTAAAAATACACCCAATGTGAGATTTGCCGCCGCCGCCGCCGCCACTCCCCCGACGGCCTGTTACCGTGACTCGCTGCGGGAACACAAAATCAGCATCTCGGGTCGGGGAGGAAAACGGCTCCAGTGCAGCTAAATAATGACTTGTTGAACCTCCAGTCGTGAGTTTTGTCAGTGGAAGTTTGTGTTTTCATCTCCAGGCAACCTCATGTGAGAGTGAAGAGCGTTTGAAGGAAGGAAACACAGTGCAGATGTGCAAAATAATTTATTTTAGGATCCCACTCTTGCCTTATTATTTGCATGACCAAGCGGCAAATATCAGGATTAACAAAGAGTAAATTTGTTATTTTTCTCTCGAAAATTTGCAACTTTTTCCTCATAAATTTGCTCTTTTGTTCTCGTAAATTTGGGGCATTTTGAATCTCATAAATGAGCAACTTTTTCCTCATAAATTTACAATTTTTTCACGTATATTTGGGTAATTTTGAATCTCGTAAATGTGCAACTTTTTCCTCATAAATTTGCTAATTTGTTCTCGTAAATTTGGGTAATTTTGAATCTCGTAAATGTGCAACTTTTATCCTCATTAATTGACTATTTTTTCACGTAAATTTGCAAATTTCTAATCTTGTAAATGTGCCACTTTTTTTTGTAAATTTGTTACTTTGTTATCTGAATATTGCCCCCCTCTCGGCTTCATTTTTAAAAATTTGTTTTCCTACAATGGCCGTCGTAAATTACAGATGTGAATGACTTTGCACAAGTCTGTCAAGTGGCTGCCATGTCCTTTCAGGGGAAATCCAGCAAATTGCTCTTCGTCCTGATTTCCATGGCAACCTCCGGTTCCATCACAGTTCCTTTTTGGATAAGAGACTCAGTTTCACCCTGTCTGCCATCTGTCTCTCCAATATGAAGTTTTGTTTTGGATTTCCACGAGAGAGAGAGAAAAAAAAAGAAAAAGGTAGCAGCCTTTTAGGTGGAAGTGAAAGAGGTTGGCAGAGCACCAAACGGATTTCCTCCACTTGTTCATGTAAATTATTCATGCTCACGATGCATTATGCATCTAGTGTGAGACGCACGCAAATCAAGCAGCTCTGTTTCATGTTTATGTTCATGTCTCCATGTAAGCAGGTCGTCATTTGGCACAACCGCAGTCACACCGGGTTCGTCCAATCACAAGCCATCCTGGAGACGGAGATTTAACTCACGCTTGCATCTGAATACAAATATAGCTGTGATTTTTTGGGGGCAAAAACTATAAATGTGTCTATACTCAACACTGAAGGTCGTTAAAAAAACTTTGGTTGCAGTTTCTAGCTCGTACTGCAAAACGTTAAATCATTTGCTGTTGTTGTCGACTGTCTGAACAGTTGGAAAATTGATATTGAGAGAGGACAAACGTTTTCTTTTTTCCCCCTCTGGCAATGCAGAAAATGACACATTGTACTTATAAATAATATGAAACAATAATGTTCACACATTCAGTGATTTATTAAGCTATTTGTGTCCTCAGTGGCGGGGACTATAGCTGGACGAGGACACCACACCTTGTCCTTGTCCCTGCTGGAGAGAAATGAAATGGAGATATGTGGTTTGTTGTTTTAGGCAATACAGCAAGCCGAGGACAATCTGGTCTCTCTACGTGCCTTCGAGCAATAACAGACGCAGTTTCATTCATGCAAAGCCGTGTAGTTTGCAGCATGGCGGGGCAGAAAGTCAGGTACACAGGCTCAGCGCCTGCATGTTGAGTCCTGCATATGCACACTGTACGCCTGTAATGGGATTAATGTGTGTTTATTCTACCACTTTGATGTTGTTTTATGATCACTGTAATTCATCCAAAGTGTTTTTGAGTCATGTGAAAAGTGCTCTACATATATATTATTATAATTATTATATACTCGACAATCCTGCAGACTTTGCTCGAAGGAAATATTGGCAGGAAAACATCCATCCATCCATTGTCTACCGCTTATCCTGTATTCAGGGTCGCGGGGGGGCTGGAGCCGATCCCGCCTATCATTGGGTGAAGGCAGGGTTCACCCCGGACAGGACGCCAGTCCATCGCAGGGCCAACATGTAGAGACAAACAACCATTCACGCTCACATTCACACCTACGGGCAATTTTAGAGTCATCAATTAACCTATCCCCATCCTGCATGTCTTTGGACTGTGGGAGGAAGCCGGAGAACCCAGAGAGAACCCACGCTTACACCGGGAGAACATGCAAACTCCACACAGAAGGGTCCGACCCGGGAACCGAACCCGGCACCCTCTTGCTGTGAGGCGAGAGTGCTACCCACTACACCACCGTGCAGCCTGGCAAGAAACAAATTTTGCAATTCTAAAAAACTTTTGAGTCGAACTGTTATTGTCTGAAGTCATGATGGTGATTTCTAATTATGTTGTCGTCTGATTTAAGTTCTGTAGACCGTTAAAGCATTCTGTTGGTAACTTTTATGAAAAGAACGAAATAAGAAGAGATTAAGAGACTTTTCTCATCCCAGATTCATCACCGTGTCCCATAAACCCTTTGAAATTGTTTGTAATGTCTCGTCATGATTTACTAAAACTACAGCTGGTGCCATCTTTGGTATAGTTACCGCTGTTTTTACCAGCTGGAGTGTTTTCATCGTCTCATTTGACATTTTTACAGTGGATTTGTAGATGGTTATGATTTGGTATTTGTACATTTGGTACATTAAAGCTGTATGGAAACAATAACATTTTATAAAACTTCCTCAATTGTGAAGAAACGTTTTTCTTGAAGTGGTTTTGCCTCGTTGTAACAGACTTGATGCCCTAAATGGGGGTATGGAGATGCTAATCATTGCACGAGATATGTCACATTACTTTAATTTATCCATTTGTTACTCTTTCACAATTTTCACTTACAAAAAGCGACATTTGGTTTCGCTTTTGGCTCATTTGTTGTCAATGAACCCCCTTTTCCTCGTATAGTCTTCATTGACAAATGAACACTCTCCGTTACCTACAGTTTCAGGATGACACCCAGCTTTCCGCCGTGAATTATCGCCTCCGTTTGGGGGGAAAAAGTGAAGACAGCTCCTGGTCCCCAATTCATCAGACTGTCCAAATACAATTGCACAGCCGGCCCCAGTTCAAGCACACCATTTATTAACTGGAATCTCTTGGTGTCAGGCACAACACCTCATTCATTCTACTACTGTGCCGGTCCCGTGGGCCTTTTACCTCCAAGACAAGTGGATAGATCCTCCTGTTCAGGACCTGTGGGGTGTCTGGCACATATAAATTGCAAACGCTTTGGTTGGGATGTAATTTTTATTTTATTTATTTTTTAACCTGTGTGAGACCTCTCGCCTCGTTTTGCCTCCTCAGAGAGCCAGAGTGATCTTCACTCCATTTGCCATTATTTTATACAGGAGAGATAAATTTACACTAGTCAAATTCAATTTTAAAGTGTGTGGAGGATTTGTTATTCACAATCTACTGTGAGTGAAAAATATTTTCTTTCTTCTTCCAGTATAAATCAGTTCCATTTGTTTTTAAATGACTAAGGTAAACCCTTGTGTAAGTGTTTTATTTTACTTTACTTTTTTAAATTTCCTTTAAGTTTCCTTTATACGGACGATCGCTCGTCACCTTTAAGTGCACAATTAACTCGCCAAATGAAAAGGGTTTTATATAAAGTGGGAGCTCTTTATGTAAACGCAAGGAAATTATACCACGGGTGAAATTGACAGGTAGGTATAAAAGAGTGGAACAGCAGGCGATGTTTTCTTAAAGTACAGACCACCTCCACATAAATTAACATTATGTAACGCTAAAGTTGTTTTTTTTCTTTCTTAGCAACTTATTAAAGCGTCGATGCTGTAAATACTAAATTAAATAAAATCTACATATGCCGCGGGTCACGTTTCATAATGGTGTCAATGACGGCATCTGTTGTCACAGCCGGTATTTTAACTAATTATACTCACTAAGGAAAGGTCGGGGCAAACATGGAAGATGCAGCCTTTTCTATCATTTCATAATCATGATTGACGTTTTGATCCCTCAATCAGCTTCACATTTTCAACCATGCAGCGCTGCATCAATTTTTTATTGAGCTCATGAAGTTACATTAAAATTTAAATGTTTTCTCTTTAGTTAATGTATGCAGAGATTTTAGAAATCTGAGATGTTTTCCGAGGGAAAAAATCCTAATAAGTGGCAGACATTTCTGTTTATTGAAATTGAGAGACCAAGTGTGCACACAGGCAAAGATAATCAGCTGCGAGACAAAAATACTAAACTGCATGAATATATGAATTCAATTCTCGATGGGATGCCCCTCACTGTTGACCCCAACACACTCCACCAGCAGTCCAGACCCCAATCTACTGTCATGAGCAGAGACGCTTCAAACTTCTTTTATTTTTTAAGAGAGAACAATACACCAGCATTACATGGACGGTGTCCTTTCTCTCACTCCGTCTTTCTGTTTCTCAGGATCCAAACGTGACAGATATAAATGGAAATGTCAGCAGTGGAGCAGCAACGCAATCAGATAATGGCCGATCTTCTGGGGATTTCCAAAGAGGGCTTGTCTCTAACCTGCACATCCTCAATTACCAACCCCTCCCCCCCCTCCTCCTCCTCCTCCAATGGAGTCGGCAACAAAATAAATATATCTTTCACAGTGTATCAGCTCTATTATCCACAAGAGCTAGCGTGTTGTGTTGAACTCACCTGTTCAGATACAAACAAGTACACGGATGGTTGGGTCCAATGGGAATACTGTATCCACACACACACACATGTACATACAGTTCTGTGTAAACCTCTAGAATAATTAGCCGTCATAGAGAGGAAATAAACCACTCTGTTTTTTAATTAGGTGTAAAGTTAATAGTGTTCACATAATGTTGGTTCTGCATGTAAATTAAGCTGTTCCTATTTCATTAAAAAATGTCCTTAATACAGTAGACATTTTTCTTTTTTTTTTAGTTTTGGTGCCATTTTGAAATAACTAACATTACAACACACATACTGGTATTATATATACAAGGTCGCCCATGAAGTTGTCGTTTATAGCGCCAAACAAATATTATGAAATAACTCATTTCACCTGGGGAATGTAATCATTGCACCTGGTCAAATTGATTACTGGTGCATTTAAATAGGAATAAACAGATGATTGAGTTTGAAAACAAGATATTCCAACTTTATGGCCAACAGTGTATTTCTAAACATGTGGAAAATTGACTATATATTCAAAATTCCCAGTTGGATGTCTGTTTTCTCACATTACATCGCTACACGTACACAACAACTCCAAGAAAATGTGTTTTTTTTCCTTCCATAAAGCGACTGTGATTATCACTTATCTTCAGAGAGCAGTGTATCCGCCGCCACCGCCGCCGCTCCACAGATGCATCGACTGTGACAGTACGGTTTGATGTCACAGTTGCCAGCGTGTAACACTGATGAAACATTTTGGGCGAATATGCTTCCCTGTGATTGGATTAAAAGAAGCATGCCTGCCAACATCTGTCCCTCTGATGAAAGTGTGGAGTCCTCGTGTTATGTGGGATATACACACTGCTGGCAGGTTAGAAGCAGAAGGTGCTCTCCAGGAATATCTCGCTCAGTGTTAATGAAGACCGCAGGCCGCCGGAGGGTGCGTACGGCAACGGCGTTGTCGTGTATCTTCTCCAGTCGTGTGAATGTGGGCATGTCGTGTCGCCGAGGTTGTTGGGACGGTCTAATGAAGAGGAATGGTTCCTGTCGGCTCGCGTTAGCCCACGCGCTGTAAAATCCAAGCTGTGAAATCCATCATATTGCACAAGGGTAATTATGCAAGGATAATTGCACCGTGCACAGAGCAAATAAATACCTTTTTTGATTCCATGGTAATACTTTGTTCTGTGAGCTAACAGGGTACAAGCCTCTTGAAGAACGGGTATCACAACCGGGAATATTTGGAAAGAAGCTAATTGTAGTCCTTGCTGTATGTTACTAAGAAACCATATGTGAAAGCATGCAGCCAAATTCAAAAGGCGGCATGTGTAGAGTACCATTCAAACAGGACTGGTTGTTTACAGCTAGCATCGGACAGGCTGGGATACCAAGGTGCTGCGTTGCTTTGTGCTACATGCAAATACCTGCATGCTAACAATGGCGATGCTGAGCAGGTATGTTTCAACATCTTTGTTCGCATGTTAGCAACATGCTACATTCACTAGAGCTATGCTGTTATGTTGTCAAGGAATCCATAGAAACAGTTCATTCCGATCATTTTTAAATCTTGGGTCTTTTTGCTAGTCTCTTTGCTAGTTTCTCAATATTACCAACCCCAGGTTTAATGTACAGAAAAAGAGGAGGGGGCCCATAAAAAAAAGTTAAATATATGCAAAATTACAGTGGCATGAATGACACAGAAGACACACATTTCAAGCCTGTCGGTCAAGCTTCCACGATTGGCTGCTTTTATGATTGCACGTATTTAGCATATTTCGATTTTTTCTCACTTCTTACATTCTATGGTTTTGTACTCTGTGAAAAGCAGCATCTTAGAGTTCCTGCAAGGATTTTTCTGTTTTTGCAAGGTTAAGGGTTTTTTTCATTTCATTTTCAGAAAGTTAGAAAGCAAAGTGAACACGGAGATAACATTTTTTTTTCTAGAGCCAAACTTGTTGAAAGTTCAGACGTCCAAAATAATGATAAGTTATATGTTTGACAGACATGTTGATATGCTATCACTATCCCAATGAAAATGGAAATGATGCACCGACGATGTGAAGACCCGATACCAGGAGGATTGGGCATCCACTTTTGACAGCCTTCTTGAGTTAAATGCCATCCCCTCTTCAGGTACTTTATATTCTCCATGCTTGCCCCCTCTTCTTCTTTCTTTTTTTTTTTTGTTTCTCTGGAGAGGACATGTCCAATTTGTGTTTCTGGGGTGAAAATGAAGTCAGATGCACCTTTGGGTAATGCCAAGGACCCCCTTGCCTTTCTAGATTTGAAATCATGAACAGATACTATAATTTTAATGGAATTCTATTGCCTAGCAATCCATTGCCTTGCCTATTGCCAAGCAGAGGCATTTACCACTCTGACAGCTGAAAGCACAACTCCACATTGTGTGCTTCCTCAGAATAGATATCTCTGACTGCTTTGCATAAAGTTACAGTGTTGGTGCTGTGTGCTCTTTGAGCTGGTCTGATGGTATCATCACACTTTTTACTGGACTTTAAAAAGAAGAAAAAGGAAGGGTATAACCGTGTGTCCTTATAACCGTGTGTCCTCTTTCCCTGCCTTGCCTTGGGTCAAACCAAACATCATCCATTTTAAGTTGTTGATTGATCCTGCTTGCACTGAAGGTACCATGAAGAGAGGCTTTGGTTGAGTCCAATCAATAACTTAAGCAAATAATGTTTTGGGATGGATTTTACTATTAAGATATCGCGAATGTCACTTGCAGGCCGAATACGATTGGTTTGTTGCATTGTGAGATTGTTCTGCTACCAACCAATCAGTGATGAGTGACGCATCCATTCTGCTGATGTAATTTCCAGCTTGATATGGAAGTTACAATAAATCTTCTTTGTAGCAGCTGATCAATGAAATATGTCGATTTAAGAGCCATTTTGTAGCCGAAGAACAACAACTCCGATTTGCTTCTTCCGTGCATTTCTCACAATCATCATGGTTTTCATCAGCTGTGTTGCAACCGGCAAGCCATGTCCAATTATATTCATGCAGTTGAACGGTGCAGCTATTATAATGGGACAATCTGGCCAGGCTTCCTCCACCACACTAAACTCCTCACGTTTATTCTTGCTAGGCCTGTTCAAATACGATCCGAGGTATCAACTGTCTGTTTATTCGAGCGCTGCCTCAAAGAGGAAGGTATTTTCTGCCAAATACAAGTGTATATCCATTTGGTATAAAATGGTCCAAGGTCAAATCTTTGACCTTATTGTTGTCTCTGATTGAACTTGCATTCCCTCACAGGCCCCGACAGCTTTTTACCATAAACATTGAAAAGCACCCACCGCCCACTCCTCTCATGCTGCTTTTACAGTGCATCTCCATGCACCCACACTATAGTCAGCAGGCCTGTGATGAAGTTTCTGGCATGTTTCACTCAGTGACTTTTCAGTGTGTTGGATCGAAACAAACCTACCTCGTACCTCACCCACCACTCACTTAGTCCTCCTGAAGGTCACCACGTGCCCTACCTGAGAAAGTCCACCCTTCTTGAGTAATTAAAGTCTCGGCGTGAAGTCTGTCAGGGGGGGTGAAAGTGAAGAGTTTCAGATGAGTCGACTGAGGAGTCTTTCCTCCTCCTCCACCTCCGTCACTCCGACGCCGAGATAGAGGTCGATCGGGAAAGTCAATGAGAGAGGGGTTGGTTTCAACATCGGCAGCAATAAGAGATATTTTGATTTACAAAGGGTGATTTCACAAATGGGTTAAGGAGAAACGTGTAATGGCACAACAGATAGACAAAAATGACATCGGTATTGAGCTGATTCCGGCCACGGCGGTAGAATACTAAAACTTCAATTGGACCGTCACTTTAATCCCCTTTGGTGCTGAAACCGGCGGTGATTCTACATGGATTGATTGCTGGTTGTAAAGCATAAGAATATCAGGCGAGGGAGAACTTAGATGGGAAATCAACTTGTGTGTGTGTGTAGACACCCAAATCTCACAATACCCATAAACACGCCAACTCTATCATTCCCTCTTTTTTTAAGACTAGCATCACCCTCACGCTGAAAACCCAGCAGCACTTCAATCAACAACTATTCAAGCTGAATCCCGGTATTCGTTTTGCTGCCACTTTAAGTGCAATGAAAGTGCAGGTCTGAGACGTTTAATAGCTTTAATGCTTCGATGTATATACGGAACCATACATCTTCATAAGCCAAACTTCTATAGGTGGACAAACAACCAAAGTAATAAAAAAAAAATGAGGCACATCCAATGAAACTTAAATGAGAAATGTTTTCATGTTTACAGTATTTTTTTTATTGTCTTCAATAAGGTCTGCATTGATTGAACACATAATGTCACCTCTTTTTTCTTCATCAGGTTACTCGGCAGGAAATTACAGGTCAACACAAAATGAGAATAGAAATGTCATCGCTTTGTTTACCGGCAAATCTCCCTCAGCACACAACGTTTAATGTGATTGTGTTAAATTCCTTCGAGATTGTTTTCGTGGACTTTGTGAGCCGAGCTGGACCCAATTTCCCTTCGATTTCATTATCATTTAAATGGCGGGCTGTTAGATTCGGCGTATTGCTCCCGGTCTGAAGACACTTCTCTTATCTGCTGCTCATATTTGATCGTATACCTCGCCATCTTCGCTGTGTCTATATCTACGCTGTAATTTCTTTTAATCTCTTCGGAGACGTATTTCCCTTTAATCAGCAATCAGAAAAAAAAGAAATTTCCTTCCAAAGTGATTTTTAATTGAGTGTTTATCTGAAAGGAAAAGTTTCATACACTCATGGTCCCACAAACAAATCAATACACTCCATCACAGAAGTTTCCCCCCCCTCCCAGTTGTCTGTATCCACCTTCCTCGGCACGCTTGAACATCATAAGATCTCAATGCCAGTCCAGTTTAGAGATACTGCAATTTGGTGAAGCTGAAGAGAACACAAAGAGAAGGAAAGTAGAGTGTGGGGGAAAACAACAGAGGGGGTTGGATTCAAAAGGAAAGCAAGAATACTTAATGTGCATCCTTCAGCGTTCTGTATCATTTTCCCTCCGTCTGAGCCTCCTCTCCTTCATAACACTGTGAAAGCGTTCCAACGCCACTGAGCTGTGAAGTGCTCCGTGATTCCATTTCAGACGTGATTGGAAACTCCATTTTTAAAGTGCCATATCTGCGAGGCTCCTACCTGCAGACAACCCCAAATGACAAACGTCGTTTTCCACTCGCATGGTTCGCCACACGGACCGACCCCGTTTTTTTCTTACTTTTTCCAAGTTTGAATGTGTCTGATGTGATGCTTTCTGATGTAGTCTCAAGACAACGGTCAGGATTTATGCTGTCACGAGTTGAATCAACCGGTGAATTGCTTTTAACAGTGGTTTGGATGGAAGGATATTTAAAAAAAAAACCTCCGCTGAAAACTTCAACATCCTTCAGCAGGTGGACAGTAAAAACATTTTCTCTCTTATTCTCCTGTCGGAAAGCCTTTGAGGAGAAGTAGATCAATTTAGGGAGTTTTTTCCCCCCGAAAACCAGAGAATGAACAAATACCCTTGATATTACAGTAAAACGGGCCTTTCCGAGTGATTTATGACAAAATTATCTTTTGCTGAGCATTGTTAAACTCAGCCTTTGTCCATTTAAGTGGCAGGCTGACACTTCATTTTAAGCGCTTAACTCCCAGCGCCCGTTGAAAAGGACGGTGTCAGACTTTGTCCGAGTTCACTCTGTGCATCGGCGTCCTTTCTGCTGCGAGGATGGAGCCGGAAGGCTATAAATCGTAGCGCAGTAAAGGTGTGGGTGAAAGAGACAGTGAGAGATTGGAGGTTGGAGGAGGACAAAGAACAAGGAAAGGAGACGGGGAGAAGAGAAAAAAAGGGAACGACACAGAAGGAACATTGAATTCTCACCAGAGCATATTATGAGTGAAATGGATGGGGCTGGCTGTAAATTGTGAGGTAATTTGTGTCATGAGTTGGAGGATTTAAATCACGGGGAATCAATGTCAAAAAGATACGGCGTCTAGTCAACGTTACGGAGGGAAGAGGTGGCGTTAATGTGTGGGCGGAGTTACGGTGAGGAGGTCAGGAAATGAGATGCATGATTTTTCAGCCGTCTCTCTCTCGCTCTGGCTGTTGACAGGTGAGCTCACGCGTCATTAAAGAGGTGAGAAATGTGCGAGAAGGAGGTTGTAATGAGTCACTAATGACCTTGAGATGTCGACTTTAGCAAAAAAAAAAAAAAAAAAAAAAGGCGGCATGTTCAGCGTGAGGAATGTCGACATGATTAACTGTAAAGCTGCCAAGGACGTGAGTGAGGAAAGAACAGAATCATCCTGACTATTAAAGCACTCGTTGTTCATGTGAATGCTCCTTTTTTTTTCTTTTTTTTCATGTGAATGCTACTTTTTTTCTTCTTTTTTTTTTACTTCTGTCAGCCTGGTACGACGCCGTGTTAGGGCCACTGTAGAAAAAAACAAACAGCCGAGAGAGGGGGGCAATATTCAGATAAAAGAAAATCGCAAATTTGCCACTTTTAAATATACATAGCCGATATAAACAAGTTGCTTGGTTCCGGTGACACCTGTTGTTTCTATGACAACAAGTGAAAGCTACCGCTAGCATCTTAGCCCCAACCGCCTGATCAATAAACACCCATAAGATGACAATTTCAGCCTCATATAAATAAAACCAACAATAAGCATTAACATCATCACCCTAAGGACCTTAACGAGGCGTCATCACAATTAGAAAAATAAATGTACATTCATGGGAAGTTAGAAAGCATAAATGCCGGTTCTTAGCATCGGAATAAACTCGTAAATTTGCCACTTTAGTGACAAATTTGTGACTTTTTTTCTATGAATATTGCCCCCTTTCTCGGTTCTGTTTTTTTGTTCTCTCTTTGGCCCTTATACGCCGTCGTAGCCTGGAACCCAAAACAAGGACACACTTTTTTTTTTTTTTTTACCTTTCATTAATTTCCCATCAATTTCAAACCTAGCCTTCCCTTTAACTGTTTTTTTCAGATGGATATTTCCACAAAAACAGACGAACTGTAAACGCAAAGTGTGTCCAAGTTGTCAGAAAATGATTTCTGAGAGAGAAAAATGGACGTTCACCACAGCTCGCGTCGCTATCCATTATGCCATTCTGTACACGCCTGCTGGTGTTTGTGCTGTACCCCCCCTCCATCCCCCATCCATCATTTCTAACTGTTGCGATGAATTACATGTTTCCCCACGAGTTCCACTGCATTTCTGTATCTGGAGGATGATAATGATAAACTCTGCTGGCACAAAGCCCAGAGGCTTCACCGACTGTCCTCCACTCTGAAGCCAATGTGTGTGTGTGTGTGTGTGTGTGTGTGTGTGTGTGTGTGTGTGTGTGTGTGTGTGTGTGTGTGTGTGTGTGTGTGTGTGTGTTGTGTGTCTGTAGTACTTACACTTAACATTACATAAATCAGTAACGCTGATAGCACTGTAGAGGCTCTTCTAGAATTAAAAGAAAAATCTTATCTTCTTTATTTGCATGAGGAAATAATTGAATGTGTGTATCAAATTTTTAATTATGAAATCAAATTTGGGTGCTATCTTTAAATCCTCATTTCTGATCCCAACTTTTAAAGATATCAACAGAAGCTTGTTGCGTCAACGTTGACATCGTCCACAGCTCACTGGAACATAACTGGCTCGCGCCATTTTATCTTCCTCACCTGTCAGAGAGGAAGAGTTCTAAGCAAAGAGAAAGCCAGGGAATGAATTACAGCGCAAAATGGAGAGAGTCATCTATTGCTGGTGACAGAATACTCCCCGACTAGAGATAAGGAAATCCCATTTGTAGGAAACGGCCACTCAGCACTTTTCAGCATAACCAGTTAACAGTGCAGGTCAGCCTGTGGGTCAACAGGGAGATAATGCTGCTTTGATGGTGGTGGGGGTTATTGTCACTGTGAACATGGTTATCTATGTAACGGGGAGAATGGACCGGTGGCACGCTGCCCACCATAGCGGTGGGAGATTTAGTGCCGTATTATGCGAAGTTACTGCAGCGACACAAAAAGATAAAAGATGATTAAAACGCACATTTTTTTTCCTGTAGATGCAACAGTGTGTCGTAGTACTTGATGAGCAGGCAGTATCACATTTTGCTATCCCAGTGCAAAAGTTTTGACGATTTCTTTCTTTCCTTGGGTGCAAGTTAAAGAAAGAACTATTTCATCAGCAGCCGAATAAGAGTATGAGTGTTAACAATCACACTGCTATAGATTTAAATCTCACCATCCCATAATAACACACTGGTGGCCCCTACTCAGCCATTAGGAGTTCATCATATTTGCACTATATTCATATCTTCATAGTTGTACTATATCCATATTTTTTATAGTTGTACTATATCCATGTTTATAGTTGTACTATATCCATATCTTTATAGTTGTACTATATCCATATCTTTATAGTTGTACTATATCCATATTTTTATAGTTGTACTTTATCCATATCTTTATAGTTGTACTATATCCATATCTTTATAGTTGTACTATATCCATCTTTATAGTTGTACTATATCCATATCTTTATAGTTGTACTATATCCATTTCTTTATAGTTGTACTATATCCATATTTTTATAGTTGTACTATATCCATTTCTTTATAGTTGTACTATATCCATATTTTTATAGTTGTACTATATCCATATCTTTATAGTTGTACTATATCCATGTTTATAGTTGTACTATATCCATATTTTTATAGTTGTACTATATCCATATCTTTATAGTTGTACTATATCCATATTTTTATAGTTGTACTATATCCATATCTTTATAGTTGTACTATATCCATGTTTATAGTTGTACTATATCCATGTTTATAGTTGTACTATATCCATGTTTATAGTTGTACTATATCCATATTTTTATAGTTTTTTATAAAAATTGCTGCTCAACTGCACGGACTCTTTTGTACATATTTGTATACCTTTTATACCTTTTAGTTTTTAGTATATTTTGTATCCTTTTCTATGGTATTTTCTTTTTGAGGTCACTGTGTGAAGGGAAACTGCCACAATAAGAATCCCATATCTCAGTGTGAACTATGTTTCTGCTGTGTGTTTGACAATAACAATCTCCAATCTTGAACGTGGAAATGAGGCAAAGCGGCGACGTTGAAATGAGGCGGCACCTCCTCGTCTTCACTTAAGAAAATCACCCAAATGAAGTGGCAGCTGTTGGTTTTGTTGTGTGTCATTTCTAGTCACTCTTCTGTTTTCTAAAAGGAACGTAGGACTATGATCTCGTGCATACAGCTGATGGGTACTAGAAAGGATTCGGCGGAGAACGTTAAAGGTTCTCGCTTGCTGGAAAGAAGGACTTTTCTGAAAGTCAACAAAACAAAATGACCTGGAAGACACTTCCTCACCTTTTACTTCCTTTACTTGTTTGGCCACTTTGAAGATCACTTTGGCAGTTTAACACTCAATTTATCTTCCCCTCTGTCTGCGTCTCTTTTAATTACCGACCCTGCTTTAGTACGAGTCAAACGGGAACAATTAATAGAGGAGTGTTTTCAAGCCACTCGATCCGGCTAATGAATAGACTCGGAATACAAACTAGCCGGAAACTTTTCTGCAAAAGTTCACAAGGAGAATTTAATTGGGCCGGACTTGTAGATATATATTTCCTGTAGGAGAGGCTGTTGTTGGGTGAGACGGCGTTCTCGAGGAAGGGGACTCGTAAGCGACGGCTATTATTCGACAGAACTCTCATACGAGCTGACGTGATGCATTCAAAGCCGGAGAGCGAGACTTTGATGCCGCTTTCATCAACCGCCGGTCGCGCCGGCGGCCTCGTGAACTTCATCGGGGGAGACGGATGATGAGTGAGGGGAACGCTGCTGTCAGACGTGGAGCTTAAACGAGGGAGAAACCCCCTCGGATGAATGTCGACTCCGAGGTGGTTGTAAAGGAGGGCTTCGCCAACTGCGGCGAGGGGGGCCTGCACGGACGTCTCAGTCTGATATTCGAATCAACCGACTCACCAGCAACTTTGTGGTGGATGTTGTTCGCAGGTTCGAATCAATTACATCTGTGCCACAGGCTGTAATCTCCATTGAGCCCTTTTGCAATCAGCGATATGTCAACTGGACGTGAAGCCTGCAGTTATTATTATTTTTCAGTTGTTGGTATTGATAGGCTATAGAGCAAGCCGGCGTGGAGGATTAAATGGTGCGCGGCACTAACTAGGACGTGAGGTGAAGTGTGTTTATCTGGAGGAGAGATCATGACTGTCCTCACAACGGTTGCACTGAATACAGAGTTTAAAGATCGATATTTGCAACTATGCGATACATTGCCGTGAAATGTGATATTCACACCCCTAAAGATTAATTTTAATAACTTGTGTAGACCTATACTTTTTGTCTAGTGACATCATCAAGTCAACATTTAAATGTGTCTCTCTATCAACTTAAGATCAAAATGATAATGAAATAAAATTAGCTGCTAAATACCAACATTTAGCATGTTAGCATTTGGCTAAAAGCCTTGTCTGCCTGAGGACAGCCTCACACGGCTTATGGCTGTATTCTTGTTTATTAAAGGCTTTTTTACGTGTGCCAGCAGTGTAATTTCATGAAGGCAAAAAAAAAAAAAAAAACCTCCTATAAACGCTCATCAGCTCATCAGCTTTCCAACCATGCAGATGCTCATCTTTCAGAGCAGCCCCATCACTGTTATGGATGATACCCCCGATGGTAATGGGAGGCCTAGATTACACCTGCACACAGCCGATGCATCAAAGAACATGACGTCATAGCGAAGGAATCATAAAAAAAATATCTTATGTTTATGACACAAGATAAACACATGTATGAGTCACTGGAACGGTGTGAGGCGTATGGGGGAAAAAAAAGAAAATTCATGGATCTTAACAAACCTGAGTGTAGAGTGTAGAGCAGATCTCTGGCAGGTGTCTCTGATGACCACTGCTGTGTGATTGAATGAATAAAACAACCCCGACCCCCCCGTCTAACACTAATGGGCTGCAAGGCATTGTCAAGCGGTGATGTATGGAGGCAATTGGCTCGAATTGATAATTTCATACAATTATGCAACATGTATTTGCCTTCTTATGCATTTGGCATTTCTCCAGAAAAAGATCAGCTAGATATTAAAACAGCTGCAAATGCATGTAGTATGTGACGTTGCGTGACATCCATCCAGATAAATAAAAAAAATAAAAAAACATGTCCAACATGTTGAACGGCTCTGTTTTTGCCAGTTGCCATGGTAACTGGCGTGCGTGAATGGCGTTGGCAGCGTTGAAAGAGGAGAGGGGAGAGTGAATGGTAGTCAATGGAGTCGGGGGAAAAAACGCATAAAATGGGAGTGAATTAGAGGGTGGTGTTGAACAGGGCGGTGTATTGGAAAGAGAGCAGATCGGCCTGTTTCCCACAATGCATCTGCAACATACACATACGGTAGGGTTTTATTGGTGCTGACACAAATAAGAACCAGATTGTATCACAGAAAGCCGAACAAACTCTTATTATTTATGAAAATAAGAGAATGGAAATCCTTATTTTTGTACTGTAGTTGCAAAAAAAGTTGAATAGACGTGTGTTGCTTTGCTCACGTTGTGTGTTTCATGGTGTGCTCTTGGAAAAAAAAGCTGTTGGTTGCTGCGTGCTGTATAATAATATCAGTGCACCTGTGTGCATGCATGCTGCTCTATTGTAGCGTCTCTCTGCCTCCGACAAAAAGCACCGTCAATACACTGTGACTGATGACATCGGTGACATCAGCATAAAAGAAGTAGCTCTCCTTTTTTTCTCATTAACAAACAGCCCTGACTGGAGTGCGATGCCGGAGATGGGGGTCATCTTGGTAGCTGAGCACAACGTCACCTTTCTGTGTTTTTTCCCCCCCATGCTTTTGTGCTGCATCTCCCTGGAGAGAAATTGCTGGAACAACTTTGTGATGAGACGGACTCCGATGTGGAAACTTATAGTGACACGGTAGAGGGACGCCCTATTAGTATCAAATGATGTTGCTTATTAACGATCCATAGTGCCATGTATGAAAGTACTTTGTAATGGTATTTGTATACAATGCTAAGCCATTTGATTGTTGACAGATTCATATATTTAATTAACATATTTTAATTCTATATTGGCATTTCTACATCATAATTTACAACAGCGTATTAGGGCTACTCTAGGAAGAAAAAATAAACGGCGCCTGAGAGAGGGGGGCAATATTCAGAGAAAAAAAGTTGCTACTTTATTTCAATGTTAACAACCTAACTTCCCATGAATTACGTACATTTATTTTTCTAATTAATCCATCACAACGTGTGACAACGCCTCGTTAAGGTCTTTAGGGTGATGATGTTGATGGTTATTGTTGGTTTTATTTATATGGGGACAAACTGTCATCTAATGGGTTTTAATTGATCGGGTGGTTGGGCTAAGATGCTAGCTGCAGCTTTCACTGTTGTCATAGCAACGGAAAACATCCGGTCAAGCATGTTTACTTCCTCTATGACATCTATGATAAAGTAGCACATTTTATTTGCAAATCTGTTTTTTTTTTTTCCTACAGTGACCATGATACGCCATCATACAATTTCACAACAGAACATTCAACAAATAAGAATATTTATATTGGCTTATAATATATTGTGTTCATGTCAATGTAAATTTTTGGACATATTTCAATTTTTGGAAGAAATAAAAGTTTGGGATCAGTAACTCTATGGGTCACGGACTCCCTGTTGTATCTCTGCACTAAGACATCCTCGCAGCGGCACTCATACAGGTGAATTCCTGCAAAAACAAAAAATATTTCTAAATGATCGCGGCACCACTGTAGTTTACTCCTGAGTTTCATACTCATGGTCTGGTCATAGTATTTCATCCACTTCCACCGATCCAGTCGGTCACGTAAGAGTGAAAAATGCGACTTTCCTTCAGTCTGAAATTATCCCCACAGCGAGCTGTCTCCGTGGTGGAGGGCTCCACATGGACCTGATCATATTACACACAGTAAGCAGCCCAGCTCAGGAGCCTCGGAGGCTTCCAGGAGAAGGGAATGTTTGGTCCCCCTATAGCTGGGGATCCAAATGGAGGTCAAGATTAGGGGTCCAGGATGCCGGGGTTATGGGATTGCTATGTGGGGTGTGTGTGGGGGCATGTGAGAGCATACTTATCAGGTGCCAAAGCTCCATCATCACCAGCAGCTGAGCATGAATGAATATGAGCCG
The DNA here is from genome assembly GCF_963514095.1 of Eutrigla gurnardus. Taxonomy (NCBI): domain Eukaryota; kingdom Metazoa; phylum Chordata; class Actinopteri; order Perciformes; family Triglidae; genus Eutrigla; species Eutrigla gurnardus. The sequence continues at coordinate 5,505,289 of NC_139927.1, forward strand.
GCGTTCATGAATATTCTATTAAGTGTTATCTTCCTCGTCCAACTTTTTATTCCCCCCCCCCCCCCCCCCACCCACCCTCGTTTCCGGCACTCAAAGATTTTTTTCCCCCCATTTCCTCCGCTCTAATCTTTCACTTCGCTCCTCTTCTTCTTTATCTTCCTCTGTCTGTCTCTCCGCGGTGTGTCTGAGGACATCCTTTACCACGAGGGGTAACAAGCGCTCCCAGATCATATTTAAATCTAGCATGTTCCAAAGACTTCTGGAGTCTCACAAAGCTTCAAAAACACACTCCACAGAGCTCCCGCAGCGGAAACCGCCGGTAAACCTTTGTTTTCTCTTCGTCATCCTTCCTTCCTCCTCTTTTCCTGCCTTTTCTTCTTCATCTCCACCGGTGCAGAGACGTTGGCTATCCTCTCAGTAAATCTTGGCATCCATCTTCATAAGAGATAACCACAAGGATGGGAACCAATTCTGCTTTCTTTTATGTCGCAGCAGTCACAGTAATTAGGCTGGGAGCATTTTTTGTTTGTGTTTTTTCTTTTTCTCTTTGTTTTTCCCCGCTTGAAGCAATGTCCCGACACCTTTATCTCTTCCTCTATCTCTCTCCCAGATAAGCACACGACTCCCAGGACAAATAGTGGAACCAGAAGAAGTTTCTGAATATGTTTGTCTCAAGAAGCTTCAGGTTTATGTTTATTATTCTGCTGCTTCACTTAGCCATCCCAGATAAACAATGGTTCCACTTCGGTGCTTCGGTTCACAAAATAGGAGGTAGCGTCCGATTTAAGTCAGCACAAGCGTCCGATCGACGGCGCCGCGATCCGTGGGCCGTAAAATGAGCAGAAGGGCACGTCTGAGAACGTCTCCTCCGCCGAAACCCCTGGGCACGGCCACAACAATCAGCCTCTTCAAATGGAAGTGCAATAGCAGGTGGAAAAGGGCAACGGCACTCTGGTGGACGCACAGGCTCAGACGCCTGACCCCCCCTCCCCGTGTGATTGGTTCTGGAGTTGGCAGGGTCCACACAAAGGTCATTGTTTAGGGAAGAAAAGAGGAAAGAAAACAGGTTTGCTTGGTGGCTTTAATACAGTTACTCTTTTCAGAAAAATCATTTGAATGAAAGTGGACATTTTAAAATGACTGCAACAGTCTGAAAACTCAAATTTCAATTTGGCTGAAGTTGTTTTCTTGAAACAATTTCACCACTTTGTTGACGCATTCAAGCACGCGAAATTATTTTTTAGAATCCTCACTTCGTTCTGTTTCAGGTTCGCCTCCATCTTTACATCAGTTCTCTTTCCCACCCAACTCACATAAACGGAAATCCAAAGCTGCCCTGAAAGACATGAAAACAACCTGCAACGTTAGTGATATCTGACAGCCGAGCAGGTCCGGTGCACCAGTAGGGGGACCTGCTAGATGGGGAGCAAGAGAAATGTTGTGAGTGGATACATGAGTCTTTTCACCTCCTTCAGTTTGGAGCAGCGCAGTGGTTTAGTGAACCCTCCTGTCAGACACAGAAGAGCTGAACACCACATTTCCCATCAGGCGGTTCTGTCTATGAAATAAATCCTTGTGATCTCTGCAACTCTCTCTTCCCACACACACACAAACACACGTATCTCTCAAACAATAATCAACCCTCCTGCTCTTTTCCCCCGTATTGCCTGCGAAGCACAAGGAAGAGAGCAAACATGGCCCTGGCCGAAACCCAAATCAAAATCTAAGATAGGCGCGGGGAAAGGAAGAGCTTATGTGTTTGCAGTGTGAGCCTGTGGGAGGGGTGTGGTTGAAAATATAATCATGGAGCAGCTGGGGGTAGGATAGGTGATCTACGCTGGTGATGGGAGCTGACAGGGGAGGGGTGGAAAGCAAACATCGGTGAAATAGCAAATCTGCGGTAACAGTCTCAGCAGCTGAATTGATTAAAATGGAAAAGTGATTGAGAGCGATATTTGCTTTGCAAACAGCTGCTGCCGGGTGAACGTTATTATAAACGGTTTGAGACACAAAGAGAGAAAGAAAAATATCCTTTTACACGTATAGATATTAAAGTAAAGAATTCTAACTGACGCATAATGAAACCGCTAACACACTGGTGTTGAGCTGGCATACGTTAAGCGTATTAGCATGTTAGCCCTTACCAACTAGCAACAACACAAAGTACAGCTGAGGCTGATATTTAGTCACAGACCAAAGTACAAGGTCGCCCATGAAGTTCATTTGTCATATAAGACACATTTCACCCCCAAAAATAGTCAGAAATCGAGAGATCGTCTTCCAGATGCACCATCTGGAAACCCTGAATGTCGGTGCCAAAATAAGTGTTGTTGAGCTGGCGTACAGTTCATCATGTTCATCTAACTTAAGTGTATTAGCATGTTAGCCCTTACCAACTAGCAGTAACACAAAGTACAGCTGAGTACAGGGTCCATTAAGTTAGAATAATTTGCAAATGTCATATAAGACACCTTTTACATGGTTATGGCACAAAATGTATATAGATGAAAAGGAAAGGACCACCAAAGTTATTCCAGTCTATCCTCAGGGGAACATGCATGTCTGTACTTGTAATTTCATGGCAATCCGTCCAATAGTTGTTGAGACATTTCACCCCCAAAAAATAGTCAGAAATCGGGAGATCGTCTTCCAGATGCACCATCTGGAAACCATGAATGTCCGTGCCAAAATAAGTGCTAATCTGCCTGAGAAATATTCCGCTTTTGACCTGGTGGTGGCGCTCAAGTACAAGTCTTGAAGGTCTGCATGTAATATCATCAAGACAATCGCCATGGAGATATTTTCTGGTCTAAAGAAACATTGCGATCAGTGCAGTCATGCGGCTAGCGTGGCTAAAAAGCTATGAAATATTAATTAAAGAACAAACAAAGCTGCTAAAGAGGTCATTAAGCATCATGATTGACTGGATCATCTAATCTATTATCTTCTTTTGCACCACCTCCATGCACTGCAATTACTGTGGAATTGAAATGACTCATCCCTGTTGTTCTTAATAGAGCAATTTACCGAGCGTAAACTGCAGAGACGCCCCGCGGAGACCAACCATCCAACACTAGTGTGACACCTGCTCGAGGTGTGGATTGACCAATCGTCTTGTCCCGGCCTGTCTGGAATCCCCCCCAGAGAGCCTTTTTTTTTTCTTTTTTTTTTTCGATGAGCTGATTTTTCTTCCTCGGTACTCATGCAGAAAAGTTTGATGCACTCAGCAGTTTCGAAAATGGCTTGTATCCACCGCGGGGCGGACTGAAATTGAAATGGGGCACACAATGGCACGAAAGCACAGAGTCGACCGGGGTGAAACCAAAGCTTCATGACAGCTGTGGCTGCCAGTGTGTGTGTGTGTGTGTGTGTGTGTGTGTGTGTGTAACAGAGAGAAATAAAATGAAAAGCCCATACAGCAAGGTCCCTGGGAGCATTTTTTTCATCCTCCTTTTTCAACCAATTTTCCTGGATTTCTTCAATATTTTAATCTACACAATGCGTTTACATATATGTATATGTTTATATATATTGTCACAATGTTCTTTTCACCTACCGGTACTTACCTTTGTATTATTGAGTATTTGAGCAAATTAATGTTTAACAAGCCAATTTTACGGCTATTTTATTGGATAAAGTGGACTGAATTAACATTAATCCTTATGTGTAGTTGGTCATTTTGTATGAAAAACAATCTGTTTTATCCCACATGTTTTCCATAGCATTTTTGTATTGTGATGATTCAGAGTGAGAATAAAACCATCCAAACCAGCCAAACTGCCTTTGAGAAAAGGTCACTGTTTGATTTATTGAATTCTCTGTTCTTAAATGTTTGCTGAAAATAGTTTAGAAGAAAAAACAACAACTTATCCATAAGCGAGTGCTGGCTGTGCGGCTCTACAACTCTTCTTGTAACTTGAAAATACCAATTTTCCACTGCCTTGTCTCCATAACTACAACCAAAATATCATTTTTCTCAAAGTCTTCTCAAGCAAAAGGGAGAATAATTCATCCCGAATGGTGAAACCAACACCATCAAAGCTGCGCGTATTGCTTGTTGACAGCTTTCAACCCTCCATTTGTTGGCTTCTTCACAACTTTCTTTCTTATTTATTCTTTTTCACTTTCTCTCTCCTTCATCACACATCCTTTAATCGGTATTAATGAAGCTCGAACTGTTTACTGGAATGCGGTCCTGTTCTTTAACGCTGACCTGCATGCATAACACGGTGCACATTTGCACATTTCAGAGGCGTGGATGCAAATTCTGAAGTAAATAATATTAGCATAGTTATGTGCTTACTGTGTTAATATGATGGTGATATAGTAAGATACGATTTCAGCACCATGGACAGCAACGGTGAAAGGCGTTTACAGTTCCATACCCATTCATCAAAGAAGATCTACTTGAACGGCTTTAGTGCTGGATAATATAAAAATGAATATTTTATAGAAAATAAAGCATACGCTGGAATTGGAGCCCTCTTGTGCTTTTATTGGCATCATTTGTATCATGACTCTGTCCCCGAGGAAGATCGGTGTTGGGTTTAAACATTGCTTATAAAAAGTGAGCTCATTTAAAAAGATCTTTAAAACCTTGCAATAATTCAAGTTTCTTTTATGGCAACAAAAAAGGGCGTAAAACCATTTAAAACGTTTCAACTCTTCTTGAGTTTGATTGTAAACATCAAACTGGATCTAAAATCTAAAAGAAGATGTTTGAATACAAAAATAAATGACCTGTTTTGCATTTAAAGAGTTATTGGAGTTTCCGTTCAGCCAATGCTTAAGCAGTCTGTCTTCATGTATACAGAGCATCCTTGTGCTTAGATGGAGCTGAGTGCGGTTATTGTAAAAGAAAAATAGCAGTACGTGAACTGAAGAATGCATCTTTTTGCAGAGAATGAGGACTGTGCGTTTTGAACACCCATCAGCCAATTAAATGGGCATCATCAGTGTTCACCGCTTCCTTCCCAATCAACGCATGCTTCAGATCTGCACCAGCCGGCGTCCTGAAAACAAAGACAACGCCATCGATTCCCAACACAGCTTTGAAGATATTGTTTCGTTACCAAGGCGCATCCATACGACAACAATGTCAGCCATCACGCTCGTGTCCGTGAACATTAATTGGCAACGGTTCTGAAAATGAACAAGGCTAAATCCCTTTTCATCTGTAATCACGGCGATTCTCCACTTTAATGGTTTTCATCCGCAGCACGAAGGTCACAACGCGGAGAGGCATCGCACCTGAAGGTAACCAAGGTAAGAACGTGTGTGCCTTACGGCCAACCTTCAGGCATGCGCTGGCAAACACACACACACACACACACACACACACACACACACACACACACACACACACACACACACACACACGTGGTCCCCACATCCCCGTGTGTCCTGGCAAGGTTGGGCGATGGAGTGTGTGATAACGCTGCTGTCTGCTCCTTTTAAGGCAGGTTAGAACAGCAGAGTCTGGTTGCATGTTTCACTGGTTCGGTTAATGACCTGCCATTCTAGCCTAGCGAATGCCGTTTCTCTACATCCCTCCGCACCCTCCGAGGTGTGAGTGTGTGTGTGTTAATGTCAGACAGAAACCGGCGAGTCAATGGGTTTGTACAGATGTCCTCGGCTGTTACACAGGTGCTTTCACCTGTAGCTGTAATTAATGGGAGAAACAAAGACAAGCCTAGGAGGCCGGGACGGAGACGTTTTCACCTTCCTGTACAGGCGGGATGGTAAATAATCCTAATGTTGCAAAAGTGACTTTTTCCGTGTTAACAAATGTCACAAACGTCGCCACGAGCCAAACAGCAGATTATTCCCGCAGCGCTGTGTTTTATGGTTTGGAGTTTTACGGCGCTGTGTGCATGCATGAATATACCATATGTCGCCGTGCGGACCGTGCTGTGTTTTATAACCCTGCTCTTTGTTCAAATGCTAACCGGAACATTTTTTTTTTTTTTTATTTTTTTATAATGCCAGTTTATTACCTTGTCAGTCTAAGCTGTAGTCATATATTATATGTGTGGGTGGATGCAACAGCTTGTATAGCTAACCCTCTGCAATATGCAGTGTGTAAGCTTTTAGTTATCTGGAAGGTTTATGGTGATGAATACTTCCTCTAAAATATTATATTTGAGGTCTTGCGGCACCTAATAAGGACAATAAAATGAACTTTAATAAAACACAATGTTAACAGGTGATTTATATTACAGTATAAGCTTCTCAATACAATCATTTAAATGGCTACCGCATGGGATGTTTGTCATATTTTGACTCATTTCCATCTGCTTCAACTAATTACTAATTAATTGTTTGACTGCTTGACATTGACACATTATTACCCCATGAAGTCAAAATGTCTAACATTAGCAAATAGTTGCTCAATCAGCCGGCTTGACGTCAATATTTGACAAAATTAGCATGAAGCCACATTATCACTGAATTGGTTTGTCATATTTCTGTCCAGCCAATGATAATTAACTCCAATATTTACTCTTCTTTTAGACTTATTTGGTGTTGACTATCTCCTGAACGAAATATATATGGCAACTTTGTCTTATCATTCCTTTGGTGCAGGTAGTGTAACGTGGCTTTATCAGAACAACAGCTTTTCAAGTCCAAGCTCTGTAGCACCAAGACTTCATTTAAATAATTTGTTTTTGTGTACAGATTATGATTTGTGAGAACATGGAGGAGAGATTGGATTAGAGAGTCAAATGTATTGTGCCTGAGGGGAAATTTGTGTGGTTAGACTTGTTCAGAACAAAAATAAAAAATATTAGTGATCAGTGGCACTCTTCACATGACGTGAACCATCCCTCATTTAATTGTGCTTTTAGAGTACTGAAGCAAGAAGGCAGAAGAATGCTTAAATAGGTGGAAGAGATCCCTCCCGTTGCAGTTAAGGACCTGTCCAAATAGGTTCAGGTTGCAATTTATCTCTCCACAATAAGAAAGATTGGCAACCTGAATATACTTTTACATTGCTGGGAAAACTATTGAAAGACATTTTCTCAAAAAGACAAAAACGTACACTGTTTAATAAAGTAAAAGAAACGAATCGTCGACATTAACATCATCTGTCAAGAAACAACCAGAACAACCATTACTCTTGGAGAAAAACACATTTTTACAGAGTTAAGCTTCAGGATATAGCTGGCTGGATGTACCAGGAAAAGAAAGGAAGCATTCCTTAAGAATAAATGTAATAAACCGGGGAAATGGTTAAAATGATTCCTGGTCATTTGGTTGAGCTCACCGTTTTAAAATACCTTATTTATTCTAGTTACTAAACTCTGGGTTCACTTTTGTTCTGTTTAAGCAAATAATACACCAAAATATGCAATTACTTTTTATTTACTATTTCAGAGGTGTTATATAATGTTTAATAAAAGAAAAAGAAAAGCTTTTAGATCACAATTTTATTGGAAAATATGTTCATCACCAAATTAGCAGAGCTTTATTAGCGGCTGTTCTTCGATGAAACAAGGTTACAAATATGTCATGGTGGAAGAGGAAGGAGCAAATATAACTTTATTGTGAAGATTATTGGAAATGTAATGTGCTTATCACCGAATTAGCGCATGTCTGCTTAGAAGACCAAGAATAAAATCTCGAGCATTTATGAATGTGTTCGAGCAATATAATGAAAGAAGGTGGAAACATTTACAGAAATACTATTTCTATGACTATCAAGGCTGCATGCTTATATTATAAATATAAGCACATTATGTTCGTTTTTCCACTCCCAGATATGTTTAGCAGTTTTTGCACCATTTTCTATTAAGGCTACTATAGCTTTTGTGGTTTACTCAGTCTCCATGGTAACTGTGTCCATGTGTATACCTGTATATGAAGAGCAACATAATCATATGAAATATACCTTGATTGGGCAGTAAATTAGTATTGAATGCAGAGAGTTTGCCCCTCCTCTCTAATTTACCCCCCCATCTAAACATTACACTGCACTATTAAAGTCCACACAAGTGGCAAATTGCCTGTCCGCCTCTCATCATCAATTCCACTGCTTTGGCTGCACCTCAGGCCTCATTGTGTTTCTCAAAGTTAATTGATTTGGAAGTCGTTTTCAGGCGACAGCGAGCCGAGTGAACGGGCAAAGAGGAGACCACGGAGCTGGGGATCTGGTTGGACCAGATTATGTGTTGTTTTGGATATTAAACCAACTTCTTTTATGTTTGTTTTTTTTTGGTTATTAACCCCGTCTGTAACGGACAACAAAGCGTACGCTCTGTTGATCTACTGTACTAACAATAATCTTTTAATTAGCTTGGAGGCTCGCCACCACGATCCATAGAGAAACGGCAACTTTCTTTGTAGAGAAAAGACTCCATCAGCATCGTAGTTTCTCGATACAAAGCGGGTCTGACACAATTACAGCAGGCAGAAATCTGATCTATTCAAACAGGAAGAAATGGCTTTTACAGAACGACTGCATTCAGTAATCGAGGATTGCTGTAGCCTTGGAGAAACTTAATTAAATTACTTTTTTTTTACCCCATTTAAGTAACTGTCTATCGGCAACTCAGTACAAAAGTGTCCGATGGACAGATAGTTACTTAATTGCCTTCTCTTAGTTATTTGTTTGGAAAAATAAACTTCTAATTTGACATATTTTGATGTCTCTCATCTGTTTCATCGGAGAGGAAAGTTCAATGAAATGCATGGAAAAAGCACATGAAAGCTAAAAGGTAATCCAATTTCAATTTAATGTGGTATTTTTTAAATTCCCCTGCAGACCTTTTTTTGGGTGGGGGGGGAGAAGCCATGATTAGAGACTATGAATACACGTCATTTCATTCCAGTATTTCATAAAATGAGACCCTATTAATAAAAATGTGAGTCTCGGAGAGATTAGTCCGCGAGTGACGGCAGTGGCAGGTATTAATGAAAAATCAGTACTCAGCGTTTCAGCGGTTTTCCATCCAATCATCATATTTTTATTACAAAAAAAAAAAAGAAATTACCAATTGACCCCCATTTAGACTTCACAATGAAGGATGTCACAGCCAAAATGTCCCGTTCAGCTTATATCTCACATTCCATTCACAAGCCTGGAATCTTTTTTTTTTTTTGCTACTTGAGATGCTGCTCAAGCATTGAATGTCACACAGCTTATCATTCTCCTGATCACCGCGGGTATCAAAGGGATACCTCTCGGGATTATACAGCAGGAATTTGTAAAGTATAAGGAGCAGGACAAACAACACGAGCCACTAAAACAGGGGGAGGGGAGGATTCCTCAAAGAGTTTGTTCACACAGATCAGTACTGAGCAACTATAGTGACACCTTTGATTTATGTCCCACTCCGAGAGTAAGACTCAGCCTGCTATGCAGTACCGCTGACCTTTCTCTACAAACTACACCCATTGAATTCCTTTATAAGAATAATAATAAAAACAGACGGCTCATTTGATCAGAGGTAGAGGTTTTGAAGGTGAAGCAGCATGGATGGTGGGTGGAAGCACATTGTTGTTTTTAAATCTCTGAATCCATTTCTGTTTCACATGAAACTTTGTACACATGTTCAAGTTCCCCTTATTGTGAAAGCTTTGGTTTCATCCAGTTCCTCCCATTCTTTGCTTTAGCAATTATAGTTCAAATACAGAGAAAAACACTCGGTCCTCGGTCGTACTTCGGATTTTAGCTCCAGCTCACCAACGTCCTCATTATCTGGCTCACTCATAATTATATGCTATGTACGTACGCCGCTGATTGAGGGAGAATTAGCAGCTACTTGTTAACTTGATAATTATCGCAGATGTATCCGCTTTTCAAAAAACAGTTGGAAGCCTGTTCTGGCTTCGCCCCCGCAGTTTAGAGCTTTCTTCATGCAGAGGGTTAATCTCTTTGTTATCCTGCCTTGCATGTGTAGGTGCACCCATGCTCACATGAGGAGGATTCATTAGCGAGCCAATCAGCAACCCCCCTGGACGTACGGGAGGAAGAAGAAGGAGTGCGAGACAGCATATTGACCCGAGTCAACTCTGCATAAAACACCACCGGGGGCCATGTGTCTAAATGCTAGCACGCACTCTTGAAAGGTGGCTAATCGCTATTTACATATAGCGTACGGCTGATAAGTGAATCGCTTTATCACATTCTCTGTCTGCGTTTCTACCTTAAGTAAATTCCCCCTTTCTTGTGAGTCGGTAACCGGTTTCTCCCGGTCCCCCTTCACTCAGAAACCAAACTCTCTGCAGCCTTTGCACCGTGACAAATAGCTTTTTTTTTTTTTGCAAATTACCTGAGTATACTCTGCCCATGATTGTCTGTTTACACTGTGTGTGCCCCCAAACTCCTCAGGCAGTTGTAATCGATGCATGGATGTGTTTAACCTCACAGCAATTTGGACCAAAGAAATATATGTATTTTTTTTGTTGTTGTCCATGAAGAAGTAATATTGCTTTTGTTTGTTTTTCAATTATAGATAATGGGCGTAGGGAAATTGAGTTTGGTCAGTGTGTGTTTGTGTGGAGGATACGCACACAAAAGCTTTAAAGCTATAAAATAATTACTGAAACTGAAGAGTACTATCATCTCAAAACACATTGGGAAGACTTTCTTTAATCCAAATGGAAGTCCATGACCCAGTTTAAAGGCAAAAAGGTAGCCTTTAAACAAATCACCTTGAAGCACCTGCCCAAGGTCGCGCCCCAAGACTTGAGGTGGATGGAGATCTCTGAGACTGCTTTGCCACTATAGCGCCCCCTCCTGGCCGGTTCCTGGTTCAGAGTAGTGAGTGATGAGTCAGCATGGCCGTATAAAAAGAGGCAATAAAGAGGTGTTTGGAGAATGTATGAGTCATTGCAACTATAAGAGGTCTTTGAGCATGCAGCCATAACTGGTCACCCAAAATATGATGCAGTTTGCCTCTGCAGAATGTGACTTTAGCCGTGGACAGACACAGAGGTGCACGCTCACTCGTCGTCACACACACATGACCGTTCACATCATCCACCTGGCTTTATGCCTGTCTTTTTTATTAAGATATTCAATGTTTTGCTACTGTCCCGCAAAAATTCATAGTTCTTTCACTTAGCACTTATTACATTGTTTTTTTTGTTTTTTTTGGTGGTGTATGTTTTATTAAACAAGGGTTTCAAGCTGTAGGACATAAAAACATTTTTAATTTAATTAAAAACAGCGAATTTAACTGCAACAAAACCAAACATATATACAAATTACAAAATAACAATAATAATAAAAAATGTGTCAAAGTGTAAATACTATATTGCATGACTATGACGATTGCAATGGAAAATAATAAAAACAAAACATTTGAAAAGGATTATGGATGAATGAGACCCTCTACTGTCCAGAGAGAACCTTTTAATTGTGGAAACTTTATTTGTCTTTCAGAATGTCAATATAATAATGTTGTTAGCTGTCATTCTTGTTTTTTTAATACAGTGACAGAGAGCGAGGCTTCAACGATATCCTTTGAGAATAATGTCTAGAGTTGATAGAGCCCCATCTAGAACTGAGGGTGAACCTCTTTTAAAAGAAGGTAAACTGGTGATCACATAGTTTCATAAAAAAAGGGAGGGAGTTCATACAATTCATGCCAACTGAGCAATAGAGGCAATTTTGTGAAAAGCCGTGTTTCTGCATTGTTCGACTCTATTATCACGCTGTGACGGTGGAAACGAAGGTTACAGGGAGCAGAACGGAGGACAAAATAATCCCCAAATGCGTCTTAATTTGATTCGGGATTATGACCGTATAATGGCGCTTCCTCTATTAACAGATTAATCTAAAGCCACTGGAGACGGGATCATCGTGATAGCCTCCATTATAGCATCGTAAAGCCCAATATTTTTCCTACGCCACGATAATGCAGCGTGGATTCAAACTTTGAGATGTCTTCGGGTACGTGAACTCGCTGTAATGAGTCTGCTTCAGTCTGCTTTTCTGTTTTGGGTTGCAAGTGTTTTATTCATGATGTCATGCCGACCGCATCGATTGCATATCTGTAAGTCTTTGGGCGCCACATACGTAATATAGATTAGCCCCGCTTCATGTTAATACACGTGATCGATTATTTCAGCACAAATTGTTCGGCTCGACTCGAGTGAATTCCAGCTTTTTATTTGTGTGGGTAAACATTCTCTCTGCTGTGGAGTTGCACTAACTTGAAGGCGCCGGGTGGGTGGCCTCCAGCGTTCATTCTGAATTCATGAATTCAGGCTAGAAACACACACACGCAGAGCTAAACACAAAAAAACAAACCAATGTTTGCATTCCATGCATACTGTGGGCACACAGGAGAAAAGAAGCGTCTAACACCACGACACACGGACGCAGATCCAAACTCCCGGATTCTCTTTTGACATTTACAGCCATGTTTTTCTTCATATGTTGCTGCCTTTTGTTCATCAACAGAACTCTCCTACAGATCGCTCTCCCACTGTCAGCTCGATCGATATCGCGGATGTCAACATACAGTAAGAACCGTAGAAATGTGTGTAGGTGTGGAGGAGAAACGGACCTTCCCTTCACGGCCATTACGGACAAAAGAAACACTCATAGTGACATTTCAGTGTGGCCTCCATCATCTCTTCTTCTGAAGTTGAAATCTATTTCTGAAGCATGTTGGACATTTCTTTGTGTTTTCACTAAGTGTGTGTGTGTGTGTGTGTGTGTGTGTGTGTGTGTGTGTGTGTGTGTGTGTGTGTGTGTGTGTGTGTGTGTGTGTGTGTGCAGCATCATCCTGTGGACTAATTGATTTCTCTCTCTGTGCACACGATGCATGCTCGGATAGTGTAGAGCTACGAGAGGAAAAAACAGCAGCATCCACTTTCAGGCTGACCCGTTCCTGCTGGATCCTCTGTGTGTGTGTGTGTGTGTGTGTGTGTGTGTGTGTGTGTGTGTGTGTGTGTGTGTGTGTGTGTGTGTGTGTGTGTGTGTGTGTGTGTGTGTGTGTGTGTGTGTGGATCAGATCAGAAAGACACCCTGCAGAGTAGATGAAATATACTGAGGTGTAGCCCTCGGGCGTTTTACAGAATGTCATGTTGTTTCACAAATTTTCAGAGAAACAAAACATTTTCAGAGAACGCGACATTTCAGATAATCCGCTGACATTTCAGAAAACACAACAGCAAACGAGAGAACGAGACTCAGAAGCATAAAAAGGTTTATTGGACGATGAGTCGTCCTCGCTGATTGGATGGGACTAACAGAAGGACTTCTGTTTTCTGAAATGTCATTGTGTTTTCTGAAATAAGGTTTCGTTTTCTGAAATGTTGTGGGGGTTTTTTTGTCAGAAATGTCGAGTGTTCTGAATGACGTGTTTACCCGAAATGTTGTTGTGTTTTTTCGGGAAATGTTGCTTTGTTTTCTGAGATATGACATATTGACATATTGTCATGGAAATGCAGGTCCACATTGTGACAATAGAGTGAAGCACAGCATTCTGTTCTGTTCTTTCAGGAAGTCTTTGTCACTGTTGTGAAGTCTGATTGCAGGTTTTGTGTCGGCGGATTGATAACATGCTGCAGAAATACCTTTTGTGGATTTCTTTCTGCAAGAGAAAAAAACATAATTTTAGACATTATAGAGGTTTACCGGAAGATCTTTTCAAAATCTTCACATTTTCTCCTGCATGTGTCAAATAGTTGTTCAGAAATACTGTATGACTGTGAACAAGTGTTTTTTTTCTGATAAAGAAGCTTGTGGGTTGACCTCTTTGTTACTGCGTTTTTGTGGTGTTGAAAAGCCCTTTTTCATTTTTATGTTGATTAATTCAATTTAATTTTATTTATATTGTCATATCACAACAGAAGTCATCTCAGGACACTTAACACATTGAGCAGGACTAGAATACGCTCAAGATTTCCAGAGTCAATACAATTTCAAAGTCCCAACATCACCCAGGGGCAGAGTAACAGCGACAGTGGCCAGAAAAAACTGCCTTAATAGGCTTTCAGGCAGAAATCTGGTGCAGCCCAGGCCCTTGGGTTCCAACTGCATTTGGTGTTGGTAGTAGTATAGTAGTAGTAGCATTAACAGTAGTGGTGGTATTAACAGAAGAGGTAGTATCAACAGTAGTAGTCCATGGCAGCAGGTACAGCCAGCCACAACATCACAGTTTGCATACACATATGGAAGAGCATGACTGGCTTTAGGTGCTTTGTCTTGTGTTCCTCGGGGTTTGAATTCCGATCTGCTTCCTTCAGACCATCATGCACTGCGGTTGCCTGATGCCAGTTCTGACCAGAAAAAAAAAAACCTGCAACACGGATGCAAGAGGTTTTTTTTGTTATCATTATTTAAGCTTGGAGCTTTAAACCGTTGTCTGTGTCCGACTCTGTCGACAGATATCACACGTCCACCTCGGCTGCCCTGTACAGCGGAGCACCTTCAGCAGGGATTCCTCGGAGGAGCGATGGCGGCGACCGAAAGCCTTCGGGGCTTGGAACAGCATTACAGTTACAGTGCTGCCATGTACTCAATCTGGCTTCTCCCCGAACAACAGCTCCCGTCCTGGGGGCCAGTCATTTTCCGAGCCGGGGTTGTGTCGATATTGACCTCCCACAGGTACATGACTCTCCTTTCATCATTCCCTCCTTCCACCCTGCAGGAGTAACAAGGGGGAAAAAAGGCACACTTCCTTCATATCCTCTCGGCTGTCAGTCACAACGTATAGTGTGTGTGTGTGTTTGAGTGACACACATACATTACCATAAAAGTAATACTTCTTTCAAGGTTGCAAAAGTAAAGCACAAATATGGAAATGGTGAACATATTCTTCACACGATGTGTGCATTAAGCGTGTGTATATCGTTATATCATGACTTTTTTGTGCATCTTAAAGGGCCGGTTCTGAAAACAGCTCGTTATTCCCCGGTGGATGTTTAATTCATAAAGGGACAATCAAATTATCTGAGCTCCTTTTCTCAGAATCTCGCAGCGAGAGTGTCACAAAGACGAATAAAGCGAGGAATGCAAAATGTCATACGCATACATTACGGGAGATGTGCCACATTCCTCGTCTGTGTTTTTAAAGGTTGGAACTCCACACTTTGTCTTGATCTAAATCTTGTCATTTGATTTTAACAGCGCTTTAAATATTTGCTGTTCCAGCGAAACAATTGAGAGCGCCGTGTTTTAGGAGGACTATCCCTTTAAGAAAAGCAATTTTGAAGATCTGAACCTACTGTTCCTGCAAAAAAATGATTATCTTCCCACTAAATTGAATAATGCGAGGAGCCAACGCAAAATTGCACACTATGCATATTTTGTGCACACCACTGTAGATCCGTTGACCTGATCTGCAAACAAACTATTGATAATGTATTGCTTAACACAGACGCTGTATATTCGCTTCTTGTTGTTTGATATGCTCCGTACGTCCCTCTCTCTACTGCATAACACCATGATTAATACGCCATTTTAAAGCCATCAAACAAATCACAGGCGACAGCTCATCCTTATTTTATATCTAATCTGCTATTCCAACTCTCACAGACATCTAATTATCAAATAGACTCTTCAATCATTTATTTTTTTTAAATGCAGCCCTCCGGTGCCACTTTTCTGAATTATAGAAAGTAAAAACTAAAAGGCTAACCTTGGTGTAACATCCCTCTCAGTGACCTCTTGCTCTCATACGTAATCACTCACAGACGGCTTCTAATGATCCCGCCATGCTGCTCATGAAAAAAATAAACACAAAGATAGTGAATGCCCAAATGCTGTGCCCTTGAAATGAGGTTCAAACGGAGCAGATGAGCAGAATGGCTCTCTAGTGATTCACCGAAGGGGACCAGAGCACCAAAACCACGCTTTAGAGGAAGATATGGTGTTTCAGAAGAAAGAAGGCCGCTTCCCTTTGGTGCCCAAAAGAGAAGTTCCCAGAGAAGCCTCATTAAGAAGTGGCATTTCTACTTTTCACTTCGTAAACCACGATGTCAGACGGCGAGACAATTTAATATGCACGAAAGAGACAGTTCCACAAAAGAATAAAGAGTACATTTGCATGAAGAAAAAAAAAATGTCCCACCAAGTGCTGACACATAAAGGAGAAAACCAGAAAAAATAATGACTTGGCAAACACTGCAAAGATTGTAATATGATGTACAATGCTCTTCCAGATAATAAGTTTAATTTTCAACGTAAAAAAGGACATTTGCCCAAAATAAAACACCACTCAGAGCTGTGTTTAAGCTTTGGCACAATTAGGTGGAAAATTAGAATTTAGTGAAAAGACATATGGTCCCATGGCTTATCGGATTTGTGACCCCCCCACTGTGCATTTGATCTTCTCTAATTTCAGAAAACCCATCAAGTTATTTAGTCATAGCTATGCTTGTGGGCGCTACAGAGACTATTGTACCGTTTGAGTTCCCCTCTTTTAAGGCTAATTTGCATGAATTATTTAAATGTTTAAAGTTTACTTTCTCCCACCTGATCCCCAACATTACTTTCATCATCTTGAGACAAAAATGAGATGCCAAAATCATGTCTCTTTAAGGAACATTTTTACATATTTGGGAAATATGCTTCTTCTGTTTTCTGCTGAACGAGTTATGTTTGTACACGTCTTATTAAGTTTTAAGTTGTCTCCTGGTTAGCTTAGCTTAGCACAAAGCTTGGAAACAGTAGAGAAACATGTTTAATATGCAGAAAGATGGAAATGTCATGTTGTGGTATTACAGGGGATTATGTGCCATAGGGTCTTCTCATCTTTTTCAGGTCAAGTCATATCTCAGAACGTCAATATCACCTTTAGGCAAACTGGGCGAAAAAGTAGCCAAAAGTCAAATTATCTGTGCAGGATTAAAAATAAAACTCAAGATCACTTTGACGAGGCAGATCCTGGAGGACAGCTGCCCTGATTTCATGAAGCACACTAGCCTCTAATAGCTTCTCCAGGCCCTTCTTGTAACCTTCTGTCAGCTCATGACAGAAGTGTGAGATCTCATCTGGCCTCTAAAGCTGCCTTAGGGAGGTGGGTCTGCCCAAAATTATAATCCAAATAGAGGGGGGGCGCCAACTAATATGAATCTGGGTTGTATTTCCTGGAGAAAGCCCAACTCTCTCTCGATTCAGCCTCTCGTATATTACTTTTTATAAACCAATTCCACCTCTTTGCCCCCCCGTGTGGACCCACAGGAAGATTCAGCATGGTGCCATTGTTCCCTGTATAGTATTACAGTGTCGGGGGAAGTCAAATCTTCCAGTTCTGTTCTTCCTGTTATCCTCATTTTCCCTCTGCCTCAGTACTTTCACCTCGTCCCTGAAAAGCTTTTTCTCTTCTTTTTTTTTAGGCGCAAAAAAAGCACAGCAGAGCACCGAGTGGGCGATAATACAAGTCTGCATCCTCTCTCATCCACTTCTTTTCTCTCTGACCTCACCTCTCACAAACACCTGGCTTTGACCTCACCTGTGAAAAAGCTCCCCCTCCCCTCCTTTCCTGCTACGCACCTCCACAGCCACAGCATGTCAGCCGCTCCGATTCCAGCTCCCAAATAAACGACTGTGAGGAGATAAAGAGGAAGGGAGCGATTGTGCTGTTGGAGAGGATGGGGGGAGGAGGGGGAGATAAGCGGGGGGAACATCGAGTGTGTGTGTGGGTGTGTTTTTGTGAGTGTGTGCATAAGGAGAAGAGGAAGCTCCCGAGGGCGACCGCGACGTGTCACCTTATCAGCCGCCAACACTCCCCACTGAAGCCCCTCCCCCCTCCAGAGCTGCTTCCTGATCTGCAGCCCCCCCGGGGCCAAAGTGTACTCATGTGTGGAATCATATCGATATGAAATTGATGCATCGTCCTTTAAGGAACTACAAGAAGCTGCACTGCATGGGTCAGCGAGCTTTATGTCGAAATCTGGCCTTTTTTTTTTTTGTTCCTTTAAGACTCGGACGAGTTTTTGTAAGGAGGACTTAATGTGATTAATGGATATCTTGCGCTCCATCTATTCCTCAGAGACTCTTTCTTTCCCTCTTCCCAGCTGCCCAAAGTTCCTCTGTCGCCGTAACAGTTTGGTAATTAGAACCAACAGCTGCCGTTTCTGACTCAACCAGTCGGCTCGTCACAGCCGTGCACATCCTCCATCACTTCCTCTCAGCCATTCACTCTGCAGTCTGCTGCCGGCGCTGCCCTTTCTCCCTCCCTCTTCCCGTGACAAATTGGGATCGGAAAGATGAATGCTCAGTGGTTTGTGTCTCCGCCCATCACCTTACATAAGTAGGCCTCCTCTTCCTCGCCGCAGTCGAGTGAGTATTTAGCGTACACGTGAGGCTGAGATGGAAAAGGGGAAACACGACGAGTGTGTGTACCTTTTAAATGCAAGAGTTTATTACCTGTTGCTTGTGTTTGGAGCGAAAAGCAAAAAAATAAGTCATAAGAAATAATGTCCTAGAAGGCCTCCATCAAAATATACACACCTGTATGCAAATGTCAATCTGAAATTTATAATCTTCAAAACCAAATTTGCAACTTTTTTTTTGTTTTGCTATTTTTCTTTGAGTATTTTTCTCTCTTGTTTTTGTCTGGTTTTTTTTACTTACAATGCCCCTAATTTGTCATCGTAACTTCATGCTAACAATTCCGCAATGATTTTTACAGATGCAAAAAAAAAAGGTGTCGGAAATCTCAATTTACTGCTCACTCTCAAGTAAACGAATCAGAATCCGCTTTATTTGTTGCTTTTCGTTGTTTTCACAAAGAAAAGGAAATCCTCCAAAAATCAAGGACAAGAAAACTGAACAAGAGTAAAAACAAACATTTAGCTATTATGTACACACCACTATGTGAAATAAGATACATATAGATAAAAGATCTGAATAAAATAGGCCAATGGTGAACAAATGGATGCATCATCTGGGAACCATGAAACTTGAGTTGTAGTTTGACCTCACTCAATCAACTGGATTCGTACCAGACCAAATCCATTATTATCAACTTTTGGAAAATATAGAACTACAAACATGGTGGACTTTTGTCAGAAGTGTTTCTCAAGTATTTCTTAACCTTCAGAAATACAGATATTTGCCGACCCATGTCCATTTATGCTCTTATTAGCATTCGTATCTCAAAATGCTGATTCAACCCTATCACCAGACAAAAATATAAATATTGAAAAATTTGAATAAAACATCATTGACAACTTTTTTTTTCTACAATGTATCCACATGGAAATGATGCTAGTGAAAGATCATGGTTATGGCAAACACATTATGGTTGGGGTTAGTAGATTAATTTGAAACCTGTGATTGGACCTGAACTCCAGATTCCTGTATGAGACAACATTTTATATTGAATCAACATATCTATACTCTTTGTATGATGCATTAGTGATTTAAAATGAGACTCATAATTAACGATATTACTCTTGTACGGTGGCAGGTGACCTTTCAGCTCCTTAGTCTCCAACAAGAAAGGAGACATATTTATAAATTGCTATATTTCATAATAGCATCTCTATAAGCAACAAAGTTTCTTTAAAAACATTATTTTTTAAACTGGCAGTCCGTCCATCCATCCAAGGTCTTCCTGCCGTTCCTCCCAACATCTCTCCAGTTTGTTAGCAACGTTCCCCAGGTGTGTTCTCTGCAGAGGGGCAGTGTAGCGGTGACCTTTAAGTGACTTTTTTTTCTATCTGCAAATCAACTTGTCTTGTTCGTCCCTGTGGACATCGCAGCTCTCTGCCGCGGCGTAACCATTCCATTGTTATTTCTCTTTGCTCAAACACAGCAGGAATAATAAGCAGCATTTATGTTCTTATTGGTAAATAGTGTAAAATGACACTGCATTGTGTCGGGTTATAATAAAGTTCTGCTGCTTCTGTTATCTCCTTTCAAATGAATAATTACGTTGATTACATTGGCTCCTCTTTGTGTTCCGGGAAAAGGCGGGAAAAAAAGCCTTTCATAATCTGTCATTAAAGCTAACGACAAATAAGGAGATGATAACGAGAATTCAAATTGTGTTTTTACACACAAAGCAAAATAGTGTTTTCTGGTAATGTCGACTCAAAGTTAACAAATTAAAAAACATTTATTTCTTTTTTCAACCTTTGAAAACTACCGCTGGGTGAACGGGCTGTGTGTTAATTTGTATGTGCGCCTACAAGTCATTCTCCCATCGGTTTGTTTCTTCATTAGACGGAGAAAGGCCAATTATCTCCGAGCGTCTCGCTGAGGAGCGACCCCGAGAGAGCTAACTATTATCCGACCTCCAAGATAAGAATTTGATCCATTTACTCTGAAGTATTTGGCAGCCGGGTACATCCACCTGAATGTCTCCCTCTCATCATTTCTTTTTTTTTTTTTTTGGACTGTCTTCCTCTTGACTGTCAAACAGAGATGTGAATCAGAGAGAGGAGAAAGATGAGCTTTTAAGAGCTGAAAGTGTTTTCGTTTCCAACCTTGGACACATCATGCTTACTCACACTTGTCTCTGCTTTGGTGGACTTGAAGCCGCTCACTATCCTCCCAACAGAGGCTCGAGTGGCATGAAATAGAGATTAAGTACAAACTGGAATCAAGGTCGCTCTGTTTTTCCTGGTTGACATTGAGTTTAAGTCCAGCAAAGCCTGTTTTACTGCGGATGCTGAACGGATGGTCAACGTGTATTTCCTCACATGTGACAGCCGCCGCGCTATTCATTAGCAAACTCCAATTACGTTAACTGAGTGCGTATTTAGGGGAAGCTGCAAATAAACCTTGTGCTCTGATTGATTTTAGCACAAAAGAAACAATCAGCGAGCCATTGATGCGGTGTGTGTGTGTGTGTGTGTGTGTGTGTGTGTGTGCGAGGAGAAAATGGAATGGAATTAATGTATGCAATAATTGAGGGTCAATGCCGGACCCTTAACGAGGTTCTTGGTGCTGGGTGCAAGGTGACCTCTTGTGAATGGGGCATTGGACCAACGTGTTTTATTTTCCCGGATGAAGCCGAGCAGAGGTCGGGCGCTATATCTGTGGGAAAACAAGACATAAAAGATGTGTTGTGGGAGGAGCTTCATATTCTAGTGAGAGAAATGTCGTATCAACAACAGTTCAGGACAAGCAGGACGAGAACACGCTCGTGATTTTAGTCAATGAATTTCAGAGTCCGAGCATCACGAGAAAAACAGACTTTTAGGAAGAACTCTCTAGAAAACCAGGCTCTTAGCTTCCATCTGCATTAGGTGTTGGTAGTAGTAGGAGTACCTGTAGTAGTAGTATATTAATAGCAGTAGTGGTAATGTTAACAGTAGAAGTAGTATATTCATAGCAGTAATAGTAATATTAACAGCTGTAGTAGTAATATTGACAATAGTAGTAGTAGTAATATTAACAGTAGGCCTAGTAGTAGTCATATTAACAGTAGTAGTAGTAGTAGTACTAGTAATAGTAGTAATATTGACAGTAGTAGTAATATTGACAGTAGTGGTAGTAATAATATTGACAGTAGTAGTAATATTAACAGTAGTATTAGTAGTAATATTGACAATAGTAGTAGTAATATTAACAGTAGAAGTAGTCATATTAACAGTAGTAGTAGTCATATTAACAGTAGTAGTAGTAGTAGTAGTAGTAGTAGTAATATTAACAGTAGTATTAGTAGTAATATTGACAGTAGTAGTAGTAATAATATTGACAGTAGTAGTAATATTAACAGTAGTATTAGTAGTAATACTGACAATAGTAGTAGTAATATTAACAGTAGAAGTAGTCATATTAACAGTAATAGTAGTCATATTAACAGTAGTAGTAGTAGTAGTAGTAGTAGTAGTAATATTAACAGTAGTATTAGTAGTAATATTGACAGTAGTAGTACATGGTGGCAGGTGGAGTCACCTTTACATTAGAGCACAAACGAAATAGAGACAAAGTGGTTTCCTATTGTGAAATGAAAACATTAATATTTTATCTTCTTTTGAAACAATCTTCTCAAATCTCAAGTTAAAATTATTCTGCTAAGTATTTGTGCTGTTTTGCCTTAGTCAAAATTACACAGTATTTTGTTTTCTATATTCTCCAGGTAGTGTGAATGTATTTTGTTTTACTCCCATTTCTCATATCACATATACAGCAGCCCCATGAATACTCCTCTCCTTTCACAGTCGATTCCATCAGCCTGTCCTGAAATATCCAAATGGAAACGATAGACAGGCAATCTATATGGAAATGGTGTACAGGTGTAGCACACTGTGCTCATGGACATCCCTGGTCTTAATCTGTGGTTCCCACGCAACAACCACATATTCTCCATAGAAAAGGCCGCGCTGCTGTTTGGCTCTGATGCAGTCACCGGCTTGTTATTGTTGTTTTCAGCCTGTCACTGACGGGAACAGGACAACCCAACATGGCAATTATTGACGCTGTGGGTTTGCAATGAGCGACTCAACCAACAAGCCTTAAAAAATAGAATCCTCTATTTATTCACTGTTATAATATATTCATGTTTTTTTCTGCATAGTTTCTGACTGACACTGCCTCTTCTTTTAATGGCATAGAAGTGGAAAGTTTGAGGCACCAAAGGGCCACGATTAGGAGTTTCATTCACCCAACTCCCAATATTGTGATGAGAATCGTGGATGTAAAAAGTCCATTCATCTGCATTTTCTACTGCCAGTAATTGTAAATGAGTGATTTGTTTTTATTTGGATGGAAACTTGGCAAATGAGTCTCTGTGAGGTTTGGCCAGTGTTACAATATAACAGCATTTAAATGATGGGCTATTTAATGAGAAATGCCAACATTTTCATTTCGTCTAATTGGACATTTTCATTTCATTTAATGACAAATTAGATGAAATGAAAATGTCAACATTTGCATTGTCAAACACTTGATGACACACTAAACACATTTATTCTCACAGTAAATGATACACATGTGTGTGTATATAATCTGCATAATAAGACGACTCACTGACAGATTATTAAAGCATTAGGCTTCATCATAGAACCATGTCAAACCTTCCTAGTTGAACATTGTCGTATTCAAGCTTAAGACTTTTACAGTATGTTGCATTGTTGCTACTCTTGTGTGTAGTAAAGAAGATGCACCTTCAGAATGTTCTTACACTATCTGATTAAGTTCTGAATATAAGTTGTGTACAAATCAGACAAAATTAAATGCCCTTATATGCATAATGTAAAACAACGTAAGTGTAAATCCATTTAATAAAATAGGCATTCGTGGTCCCATTACAACAGATTAAACATCATTTACTCGCCGACATTGTGTGTCGTCCCTTCGGTATTTTCAGGCAGTGGTTTTGAATGCATCTAATAAGGTGGAAAAGACAGAAATAATGACAATGAAGAAGATATTTTCATGGTATTTCTTAGAGGGAAAACAAGCCACATGTGTACGAGCCGTCAAAACACAAGCTCAAATTGAATCCTGGGGACCCTCAAGCATTCCTGCAGTGTCACGAGGAAATGAACATGATAAATAATTATTCTTCCTTCTTACATAACCCACTCTCTTCCACTGACTTTAACCAGAGAGGACTTTATTTCATACACCTCTAAATAAAGCTGTGCAATATTGTTTTTGAGAGGGAGACAGAGTATGAGGACGAGTCAAAGGTAGTTGTGGGGAGGAAGAGACGGCGGTTGGATTGGCTCATTCTTGACACATTCAATACGCTGCTGCGTGCCGAGTTGTTGTTTCCCCCCAGAGACCCGCCAGCCGCGCTGCCTTCAACCCCGGCCCCGCCTCCTTTAACTCGCCGCTCTAGAAAGGTCAGAGCGGACAGTAAGCACTTCCTGCAGCTGGGCCGCTGATGAGCATGAAGACGTATAGCTACAGGTCCCAGGTGTGCTTTCGGCGTTATCGAACCGTTAAGCTCGGATGGAGAGCCTCCGCACGAGTCCAATGTGGGGCAATTGGTGCCGCCTGGAATCCCCAACCAATGAAGAGGCTTGGCATTCGTGTCTGAGGACTCAGATTGTTGTTGCCACCCCATCAAGTCCTTTAATCATGAGCGAGGAACTTAATCTTTCACCCAATAACATCAGGTTTTCCACCTATTTTCTCCGGTTAAGGTTGACCGTGAAACCATCTGAATCCATTCCGTGGGCTCATTCAGACCTCGAAATCGCCCACATTTCCATTTTTTTCTGCAATCTTTGGAGGTTTACATCCAGCAAAGAACACTCCTGGCATACCTCTTTAAACACATCTGGTATCCGTGGAAACCTTTGGATCCCTAATCATACCATTGGCGTCGCCACCATATATTGAGAGGGAATCGGGACCCCACAAACTTTAAAAAAATAATAATTTGGACCCCACCACATTTGCAAACAGCCCCTCCCAATTTGGACTGCTTCACTTTGTTCAATCTGATTGGCTCAGCCTGACCCTTGGCCGGGTCACTGACTTCCCTCTGAAGTTAAACAGAGAAAAAGAAAAAATGTTGAAACGAAAAAAGGTGGTGGAGACGAGAAAGAAATGGGAGGCATGGATAATTTAAGTAGCTGGGGGAAAAGCCTGGTTTAAATTAACAATGCACTTTCAGTTTTATGTTTAAGATATAAGCAGAAATGTGAAAAAATGGGGTTTGATTTAGGGTTGTTGTTGTTAGGGTTAGGGTTGGGTTTAGGGTTGGGGTTAGGGTTGGGGTTAGGGTTAATTCCTTTTTTTATTCTTGCTGTATCTCCGGAACGGTAAGTCTACAACCCTCCGTTCCCGAGATATAAGAAGTGTGAAAAAAATTGTGTTAGGTTTATGGTTGGGGTTGGGGTTACAGTTGGGGTTAGGGTTGACGTCTACTTAATTCAAAATTTACTGGGGGAGGACCCCCAGACCACCCACATAAACTGCCTATCAAATGCTGCTGATGCCCCTGAATCATACTGTACATCAACGTCTGTGGGTTTGAACAAAATTTGGCAGCACGCCGTGTAATGACTGGCCAACCGGCAGCTGCTGCTTGTTAAGGGGTTTTACTTCAGCATGTAGTGAGGCAGCAAAGGGAAGCGTTGAGTGTGTGTGTGAAAGAGTGCAGATGCTCATACGCATTTATAGAAATACAGAAAATACAGATATTGTGCATTTGACTTTCAAATATATATTTGATTTTTCCCCATGACGAGATCTTGCTTTGTGGAAGGGGCATTTATTAAGAGTAATCACTGGCGGATATGTATTTGTATGCACACATATGGAGTGTGTTGTTGCCATAGTAACAGGTTGGTCTGCCAGAAGAAAGGAAGGATAAAAAAAGAGTGGTTACACATCTGACAAACTTAATTTCCTCATATTTCTCTCTTCCCGAGACTTCTCAGTGTCAACAATAGCCTCTTTCTCTTTCTGTCGTAGTCTAGTCTCTCTCTCTCTCTCTCTCTCTCTCTCTCTCTCTCTCTCTCTCTCTCTCTCTCTCTTTTTCTCTCTCTAGCCCGCTCTCTAAAGTAACACACATATCTGAGCATCTTCTGCTTGATCTTATCGCAAACAGCTCATCTCGGGCCGCCGTTTGCCGTCAAATCAGACTCTGCGGATTCTTTTTTCGCTTCGCTCTCTTCACTGCTGACTGGATAATCAAAACTCTGCAGGCCTTTTCCTGCATTTTTAGGGGGGAAAACTTTGCTTTTTAACCACAATCATGAAGGAACCTTTTGTTTTGTCTGACTGGCTCGCTTCCTTAATGTAACGCAGTCAAGGTGTCATCTCTTCTGACAATGCCTGTTCTCCTAATGAGGTTGACGGACGCCAACCTACCGCTGCTGATGGCCGTTCATACAGTCATTTATGATGCTTGAGGATCACATCACGGAGGAATATATTTAATCAAATTGCTCCTGTTTGGGCATCATACACATGGAGATACAGGTTTAGGTTATTGTACAGGCTGCTAGTTTATAACAAATACATTGTGGAAATCCATGAAGACACTTTCTGAATGCCAGAAGTCATAATAATCTATGCCAAGAAAATGCCATAGAAAGTCATACTGTAATACATCATAATAATTCCATTAAAGATTTTTTTTTTTTGTATTTAAAAAGAATTTAGGATAATCCCATTGAGATTTTGAATGTCATTTCCAAGGTCTCTGGCCAAGATGCAACCATGAAAGTTTCTCACAAGCTCTAGAAAACAAAACAGCAAAAGGCCAAAGACAACATTATTTTTAAAATCCCATAAAACAAGAGATTTAAAACTAACGCGTATATTAGAACAAGTTTATTCAGTGCTGAAATAATCCTTAATCTTGTTTTTAAAATGTTGGAATTTAATACAATAATCTAGTCTGTAGCTCACACCAACATGAGGGGCCAAAAGCTTTTAATGCTCTTTCATCAAAAAGAGTAGAAATTCCTCATTTGTCCACGAGTTTTTGACATCAATTGCTAATAGAAGCGTTTTTTTCTTGCAGCAAAAGAAAAATTGCATTTATTTCTAAAATAGAAAATTTTGGGAAGGGTTAGGGTAATGACAGATTATCTATCGGAGGTAGAGTGAGTCGTCCTCCAATCAGGAGATCGTTGGTCCGAATCCTGGCTTCTCCAGTCCGCATGCCGAAGTGTCCCTGGGCAAGATACCAAACCCCAGATGGCCCCTGAAGGCTGTGCCATTGGCGTGTGAATGTGTGTGAATGAGATTAAATCCTGATGTGCAGGTCATCAGTGTATGAATGCGTGTGAATAGGACTGAATGTATGTAAAGCACTACGAGTAGTAGAAAAGACCATTCATTCTCTTCTGGGAAAATAATTCAGGTATTTCTAAACTGCTCCTCAGTTAATAAATGACCTTACAGTAACATACGCATCATCAGCTGCCTTTGTTGACCTTGAAATATTGCTTTGGATCTGACAACATTAAGTATAAGTCCCAATTCACAGAGGTTCCTCTGAACAACACTACAACAGAGTTCTCACTCACGAAACATGAGGAAGGACAAACGAACATAATGTAAAGATTATGTATATGTTTCATGAATTCACGATGGCACATTTTTATGACATTGTATGGCATATTTTACTATAATTTTTTTTAAAACATGCATATTTGGGCTGCACGGTGGTGTAGTGGGTAGCACTCTCGCCTCACTGCAAGAGGATCCTGGGTTCGATTCCCGAGTCAGCCCGGGTTCCTTCTGTGTGGAGTTTGCATGTTCTCCCCGTGTAAGTGTGGGTTCTCTCCGGGTTCTCCGGCTTCCTCCCACAGTCCAAAGACATGCAGGATGGGGATGGGTTAATTGGTGACTCTAAATTGCCCGTAGGTGTGAATGTGAGCGTGAATGGTTGTTTGTCTCTACATGACGGCCCTGTGATAGACTGGCGTCCTGTCCAGGGTGTACCCTGCCTTCGCCCAGTGGCAGCTGGGATCGGCTCCAGCCCCCCCGCGACCCTGAATACAGGATAAGCGGTAGACAATGGATGGATGGATGGACATGCATATTTATCAAATTCTGCTGGTTTTCTATACTATTGCTACTAATTCTCTATGTTTCTGACATTTACCTTATTTTTGATGGCGTACTATGCTACCATATTTGTTTCTGTGCCCCCCCAGCTGTGGAAGACGTCCTGCCTCGCGTCTTGCCTCAGAGATGCCCCAGCGGATCCAAGGACCCAAGGATTTTTGGCATTGACCTCCAACACCAATCAAGATCTGGCAAGACTTGTACCGGAGCAGCTCGGGCCCATGGTCAGGCCAGTCTTCTACCCCTGCAGTTCGCCTACCAACACGCCTGGGAATTCAGCATTCCTATATCTACCTGCTAAACCATGTCGAATCCCAGCTAGACAAGCCGTTGAGCACTGTGAGAGTCATGTTCCACTTCTCCAGGGCTTTCCACACCATCCGGCCAGCTCTAATGGGTGAGACCCAGCTACTGATACAGGTGGATGCCTCCCTTGTGTCCTGGATTGTTAACTACCTGACTGGACACAGTGGTCAGTAATGCAGGAGCTTTTTTTGACATACCATACTATGACTTTTTTCAACATACTACGGTATGACTTTTGTCATGATGTCTATCGACATATTGTTCTATGATCATTTTCATTAAATTCATCTACATACCATAGCCTACTATGACTTTTTTTCACCTTTTTTGACATGCTATACAAGACTTCTTTCATTTTTTTATGACATACTATACTATCAATATTTGGTTACCTGATAACCTGATAGTTTCTCCATTTGAGAATAAAAAAAAAATCACAGAGAAGTTATAAGAACTTTAATCACAAGAAGTATTTATGTAAACAAGTATGTATTGTATGACAATACATATTTAAAAATGAAATAAGAAATGTCTATTCTACAATGTATAAAAGTAGTGGTGAAATTAGTACAAGTTTGCTCCTCTGAGGGAGGAGTTGAAAACTATAGGCAATTTTATTTGAATAGCACCTTTCAACAACAGGGCAATTCAAAGTGCCTCAGCCTCCTCAGAAAATAGTGCTCTGGCCCTTCCTGCAGGCTTTAGTGTTCTTGGTCCAGTCAAGTAAATTGTTAATGTACGTACTTGTAATCCTCCACACTGACCCCTGGATGGAAAAGGGGACAGTGCTTTGACCCTGGTCAGATCCACAACCAGCTTCTTTTTCACGTTAGGCTGCAGATGGTTCTGCTCAAACTGCAACCGCACCGTAACCGCTAGCAACACACATTCATTGTGGGAAGCACACATACTGTGGTCCGCCTGTCTGGTAGTAGAAAATCCAAGGAGCCATGTACCGGTATCGCTGTCTGCACCTCACCCAGGGGAGCAGGCCAAAGCTTTAAAGCAAGCAAGTCAAAAACATGGCGTTAGCAGTGCTTACAGGCTTGTCCAGATGGGTGTGTGGTTAAGCAAGTAGACTCCCACTCAGGACTAGAAGAACTGGAGGATATTTAACAGTGAATGGATCTTGGGCCAGAGTTGCTCCAGAACAAGTCTCTCCAGGGTCTTCTGGGACGTGTGGAAGCAGGATGCCTTCCACAGCACAGGGACTCTTTAAAGATTCAGGCTCATGTTGAAGACCGTGACGTGAACTCCACACATCTAGGGGGCAGAAGAAAGAATGTACAAAATGTTATAGTATAGCAAGTAGTATGGCACAGTATAGTATACCATGGAAATGTCAGAAAAGGGCATGCTATTGTATGTAATGAACAATTAATATCAACACATAAAAAAATGGCATAGCATCATATGCCGGTCACATAAATTATCAATGAAATTTCATAGTATAGTATGCTGGAGTTGCCTGACCATGGACTGGAGCATCTCCAAGGTCTTCATTATGTTGGAACTCAATTCCACCAGGCTGTGGTCCTTGGTGCTGCTGGGATGTGGCTTATTTAGCACAGGAACGAGTCAGGATGCCTTCCACAGCTGAGGGCCACAAAAACAAATCACAATATGGTATGCCATGAAATAAAACCATGCCATACAAATTCAAGATATATTATACCATAAAAATGTCATAGTATTGTACAAAATGTCATGGAAGTCATAGAAAAAAGGTATGGTATCCCATTAAATGTCATAAAAAAAACAGAAACGTATACTGTGAGCCATACACATTTCATTAAAAATGGTATAGTATGGCATATGAATGTCATAAAAAAACATTGGTACAGGTAAATGTATTTTCAGTGTTTCCACTGAAGTAGAAGTACACAGTAAGTAGTATAATTGCATATTAAGTGATTTGGTCGAGTGCGAAATTGAAGCTTTCTGGACAGGCATGTTTTTGAACGGGCATTGTTGTAAAAAGTTTCAAAATAAAGGCATAGTATAGTGTGTCATGATAAAGTAATGGTATATAGTACAGCATAAATATGTCAATAAATTGTCATAGTATAGTATGTCATTACAAAGTCATAGTATAGTGTGTCATATTAAATGTTTTATTATAGCATGGCTTAAAAATGTAATGAAAAAAGTCATAAATAGTCAAAGTTGTGTGATAAAAAAGTAATATGCCATAAAAAATTCATAGCATAGTGGCCCGAAGGCCAACCACAATATAAATCGCTGTTTTATTTTATTTTTTTGTGTGAAGTAAAGTGTCATTGAATTCATTGTGCAGGATCCTTTATTATTATTAATTCCTTTCTGTAATCTGAGCAGGGCAGAGAGTTAGTCTTTGAAGTCGGTTTGCTGTAAGAACACAATGGAGAGGCAGAGAAAAGGCTTTCAATTAAGGGAACTTTGGGTTCTTGTACCATTTTGCATCTTAAGAACACAATTAAATACTGATAATAAGAATAATATTATTTTATTTTGGCCATTGGGCACCAGAAAGTTTCTGTTTCTCCAAGTGAATACGATCTATAGAATCCAAGAATTTACAAAAAAAAAATGTTAAAATTTGAAACTCATGATTAAATGAGACCCTATGAACACAGTAAACCAGATATGTGTAACTGTTTCAACTACAGAATAACATCATATTGTTTGCATTTGACCAAAAAAATGTGGAAAAAAAAAAGTTGAATAATACATATATAAATACCTTCAAAGCTGCCAATAAATGGCCTCAAAAAATCCAACATGTGGACTTCATGATCTCGTGAGATGTGGCGACAGGAAAAAAAGAGTTTTTCAAGTATAAAAAAAAACCTCAGAAGCACATCTGCACAATATATATATATAAACATCACACATATTCCTACAACCCTCATAACTCACGGAGCATAGCGGAGCATTGAAGTCACATTTGCATCAACTGATCGGCATCAACAGCATCATTCATGCTTCACTGTCACCGCCTCATCCATCAACTGTTTGGCTCCTAACCCACTCATCATGTTCACTCATATCTATGCAGGTGCTAATCTGCTAGATTTCTGCTCTGCCTATTTTTGGATTTAAAGTCAACCTTTCAAACCGTTCATGAATATACCCTAAATATACCCTTTGGACATTTTGTGCGCTTTATCCTGCATCAAGAGCATTTGTGGAGAGAGGATTATGGGTGATTGTGCCAGTCCTCAGTCAGCATCATGGTTTTTATAGCAGAGAACAAAATCCACTATCCCTTGTTTTTTATGGGTTGTATAAACAAAAATACAAAAAATAAATAAATAACACTTCCCTTTCACAGCAAAAAGCAGCCTTGTAGCAGTGCCAAAAGCAAACATGTTTACTCTAGCAACGAGGAAGAGTTTATTTTCCCATTATCTAAATCCAGATCCAGGCAGACAAGTGAGCAGTTTATTAGAACAAAAATTAGCCCGTTCAAAGACTTTTACAATGCTCTCCCTGTAGTCCTCTTGTCCTGTGTTATGGGGGAGGCTTTGCTGGCATGGTGTTTTAATACACTATTCACAAAAAACGTTTAACTTATGAAAAACAAAATAGGGAATTATACGATGGAGATCAACACAGATTAAACACCAGCAAACGAAGAAACAGTTTCACTTGTTGTTGTTGCCATGGTTTTTGGCTTATTAGGTTGCTAACATGAACAAAAAAATGAAGTTAACAATAGGTTGCCATAGCTGGTGATCCATAAATGAACGAATCTCCAATCTTTGCCGATATGGTGCTTTATGTTTGCTTTAATTGAGTAGAGTTTTTTTTTTTTGTGTGTGTGTCGTCAGGCCGTTGAAGCAAATATTACTGATGTTTTTGTAACCGTTGTAACAAAGGCACCAAATGTCCATGCATATATTCTGCTTTGCAATTCTGCGGCACAACTATCAAAACATTACATTCTGACACACTTTGTTCAAGACTGAAATCTCTTGCAATCACTGGGAAAACATTTCTATTTCTAAAACATACCTGAAATTTGAAACACCCACCCACACACACACACACACACACACACACACACACACACACACACACGAAGATATTACATATTAATAGACAAATAGACGTAATAGAAGTAGAAGTTTTGTGGGAACTTTGCAAACATGGTGGCAGTGGGAGGAAGATGTATTTTCACAAACCTATATTTTAAAGGAGAACAACTCACATACCTCAAAATGGCACTTTTAACTCAAAACATCTCACAATTTTATTTTGAAATTACATTTCTTTTGTGTCTGTGTTTCTGAAAAACAATAGTTTTTCTTGGCAGTTCGTTGAGGAAATGCTTGAACTCTTGAGGACAAAACATGTGTGAAAGATGGCATCATCACAGTAAATGTATATGTTATATAAATAATATGTGCATGTTGCATAATTTGACTCATTTCGAAACATATATAAACTCAAGCAGAGATTGATTGTAAAACCAAACCGTGAACTCCCTCATAAATTATTTGCGATTCAACAAAAAAAAGTTTAAACAAAATGACTAACTCCCTTCCAAGCTTCTGTTGTCTCAAAATCAATTGATACTGTTGACGGAACTAGCAGAGAGGCTAATGAGGCTGTAGGGAGCAGAGTTCACTCGGAGATTATCTTTATTATTTTCAAGCTGTAACACTGGAATGTGCGCTGTGGCGCACCCCAGGGACAGTCTAAATGAGAACTTGAAAATCCATGCTTTCAATTTGATGTGTGTGTGTGTGTGTGTGTGTGTGTGTGTGTGTGTGTGTGTGTGTGTGTGTGTGTGTGTGTGTGTGTGTGTGTGTGTGTTGTGTGAAAAAGAGGGAATTTTGAAAGGTCTGGCTTTAAAAGGGATATACTGTGGGGGAGTTAAGTGGTACGAAAAGTGGCAAATGGCTTCAATTCTGAACTTGCATGGCTGAAAGAGAAATAATAATTCTAACCATTCACAGCCTCCATAGAAATCATAGCATGCAGAAAAGTTGATCCTCCATAGGACTGTATTTGTCTTTTATCTCTTGTAGAAGGAAAATATCACAAAGTGGTCTTTAATCTTTAATTGCTACATTTTTTTTTGTCAGAATCAAATCTCTGCTGGCAGAAAAAAAAACTTTGTTTGACAAAAGCCCTGCTGTATCTGGTATAATGAGGCTGCATGAAATCCAGACTCCAAAACCCCATTTCATTGACTTTATACTTGACGATTCAGAGCTGCTGGAGCATGCAGAACAAAAAAATAAATAAACCTTGGAGAAAGGGCTTTCAGGTGGTGGTAAAAATTGAGGTTTATTTTCTTTAAAATGTATATTTAATACCAGCATATGCAGTTGTCAATTCTTCTCTCACTCTCAACTGTCTCTCACCTCACTCCTCAGCCAATTATGGGAAGACGAAAGGAGGGAAAGTGGAGAAACATTTCTTCCAAAAATGTGATGTTCCATCTGCTCTGTAATAATACAGTTCAGGGTTCTGTGTACGATGAGAAAGAGCAGACTCTCGAGTTATCTGTAATAGGAAATGTGTGTGTATGTGTGTGTGTGTCTGTTGGCGTGTTGCAAACTAATGAGTGCAGATCCAGATGGAGGAGCTGCCAGTAGGGTTAAAGAACACTTTGATTTTATTTAATCTTTTGTTTCCTTCAACAGCATGCTTGCCTACATTGATTATTAGAATATACTGGGGAACCGCTGCAGATATATATTCCCCGTGTCTCTCCGCAGCTCTGATCCTGCTGGGAGCCTCTCTGACACCTGGCTTTTCTTGAAATATGTGCCGTTCTGAATTCTAATTGTCAGAAAAGGAAGCCGTTTGTTATCCATAGACCTCTCATCAACTGTGTCCGTTCTACAATCGATGTCACGGCGGAGGCAGGAAGCAGCGCTGGGAGGCTCGATCATGTCCCACCGTTGTGTAGCGGGGGTGCACGTCTTCCAAGCATTCATCCTTTCGTAGATGAAAAAACTATTAGGAATGTCCCTCAAAAAGTATCACCCCTTGGTATAAAGGTGTAGCTGTAGTATTGCATTTTAATTCCACCAGATTTTTAATGAATATTATCTGTTTCCCAGAGGATTCTCCCTCAACAACCTCCACAGGCCCCTCAACACCCGTCGGAGGTTCTATGTGCTCATAGAACCAGAGTTATAAGACCTGGTCACGGCAAAACGTCCCACCGTGGGTTCTCACAAAATATCGGCATGTTACCCTGGAAACGTGGTGACACAAGGGGTACTTGAAGAGATAACTGGTGAACCACAGTCACTGTCAAGCTAACTAGCTAGCCAGG
Organism: Eutrigla gurnardus; assembly: GCF_963514095.1. Lineage (NCBI taxonomy): Eukaryota > Metazoa > Chordata > Actinopteri > Perciformes > Triglidae > Eutrigla > Eutrigla gurnardus. Next base: position 5,539,272 of record NC_139927.1, read on the forward strand.
TACATGCTAATGCCAGGGAGTCACAATTGTCCATTTTAATAGATCTTCATCCAATAAAGAAAAACTCATCAAGATGGATGGATTGATGGATGGGTAGGTAGGTAGGAAGGTAGGTAGGTAGGAAGGTAGGTATGTATGTAGGAAGGATGGGTGGGTGGATGGGTAGGTAGGTAGGTAGGTAGGTAGGTAGGTAGGTAGGAAGGAAGGAAGGAAGGAAGGAAGGAAGGAAGGAAGGAAGGAAGGAAGGAAGGAAGGAAGGAAGGAAGGATGGATGGGTGGGTGGGTGGATGGGTAGGTAGGTAGGTAGGTAGGTAGGTAGGTAGGTAGGTAGGTAGGTAGGTAGGTAGGTAGGTAGGTAGGATGGATGGATGGATGGATGGATGGATGGATGGATGGATGGATGGATGGATGGGTAGGTATGTAGGTAGGTAGGTAGGTTAGACGGATGGATGGATGGATGGATGGGTAGGTAGGTAGGTAGGTAGGTAGGTAGGTAGGTAGGTAGGTAGGTAGGTAGGTAGGTAGGTAGGTAGGTAGGTAGGTAGGTTAGACGGATGGATGGATGGATGGATGGATGGATGGATGGATGGATGGATGGATGGATGGATGGATGAGGATGTATTTGTACCATTAATTTCTGTCTCATAGCATCCTCCATAACAAGCGTGACATAATAAAAGTGGATGTTCAACAACTTATCATTTTGGACTCATCATTTAAATCCTTTCACTCAACGATCAGATCTGCCAAGACGGTTTTCTATTGTTCCACAGCACAAAGTCAAGTGCAGTTTGACTTCACAACATTGATTTCACTGTAAAGGTTTTGCAACGATCAAGCCCATTGGTTCATCACGACGGCTAAAGTAGCAGCAAAGTCCAGGTAATTGTTGTGGGTGGTGTCGCCACTTAAACTTTGTTTTTGTAACCACCGTTGGGTCGGGCTGCTGCTCCGGAGAGCAATTGAGGATTCTGTGTCTCACTCGAGGACACTTCAACATGCCGACTGGAGGAGCCGGGGATCGATCCTGCAACCTTGTGATTTAAGGGGGAGCCTCCCTATCCTCTCAGACACAGCTGCCCCAAGTTACATAGCATTTCAGAAGTCTCACGGGTGATTCTATGGTATTATGACGAAACAAATGAAAATGTGCATCACAATTCTGTAGGCTAGTGTGGATTAAACATGATCTTGTGTGGCCCTGTAATGAAAGCTCATACAGTTCTCATATTTAATCCCCTGCTTATTGTTTTCCTTCACTGGTTACCCAGAATGTGCCTTCTCTTGTCAAATCACAGACAGTTTAGAGAAGTCTGTGTATCCAGTGTGTTGCATCAACTGCCTCTATATACTCTGCACCATATCCCTCCCCAAAAAAACAGAAATCTTTCTCCTTTCTCCAGCTGAATGTGTCTGTGTTCCTTGTTTGATGGCAGGGAGGCAGCTGGAGGCAGCCGGAGCTGCTGGCCCGAGGTTAAGGCAGGCTTGCTCCCACACAAGGAGCCGCTTTTCTCAGGGGGCTGCCACAAATGTTTGCCTCACAAATTAAGAATTCATTTGAAAGTGCTGGTGCAGAAACTTTCAGGACCAATTACAAATTCTGTCTGAGATACAGTCTCTGGAGACCGGAGGGGGGATCGTAGGCTGGAGGATTTTCTATTTTTAGAACCTTAAAATGTCCCCTTGGACAGGTATTTGGAAGAGCCTTGTCTAGATCTAACTAGTAGAATTTTTTCCTTCCTATAACCTTTTTTTTGAAAAACTTTTTTCTTTCATTCAGTCCTCTGAGTTTATCCCCAGCCATTCCTCGGCTGCTTTTACTGAGTAATTATCTCATTTGGCCCTAAATGAGACAAATATCAAACATCTGCAGAGATTTCGTTTTATCCATGAATCTATCCAACAAGGTTCACATACATTTTCCACAACATCATTTCTCAAAAGTGTCTTTTTGAAGTTAATAAAATCTACATTTGATCTATTAATTTAATCATGCGATATGAAAACAAACCTTCCGATTAAGGGTGCTAAAAACCAGATTGTTTGCATCAACAGTTCTCAACATGTTCACGGCTGAGCCGGCGGTTTGCAGCTAACATTCCTATCAGCACTTACAGTGCAAAAGTGCTGAAAGAGTTAATGGGGGCCAAAAAAAATGAAACATAATCGAATTTAGCACTTTTTAATACCAGTAAGATAATTAATGTTAATTATAAACAGCAGGTATTCAATTATTTAATATATTTTTATAATTTGAAAGCACACGCCTACTTATTCCTTTCAAGTCCAGTGAAAGGCTCCTGCTTTTCAAACATTTAATTAAAGTGAGACAATGAAAAGGACAGAGGTCCAAATACATGTTGGAAAAGTAAAAAGTATTGGTGAAGCAGCTTACTTATCCTCGATGACACAATCTGTTTGTGTTTAACACCCACGTGAAATCATGATGCGATTTGAATAACACATTTTAATAGGTTGACATTTCCTGCTGCAAATAGCAATGTAGTCCCATTAGAGTGCCTTCATTTTTAGATGAAACCCCCCTCAGTTAGTCAGAAACCCCCTCCCCACTGTAGGTCCATAATATTTCCTATTGTACTAAATCCTTCTTGGTTGCGTTGCTAACACCTCCCCACAATGTAGCCACAGAGCTGCTGGCAGCAGCGGGGAGGGGGGGGGGATAAAGGATGAAAATGATTCATGTGGTGTTATAATGTGCTTCTCTGTAAATCAGCCTGAACTAGTAAACAAATTCACGTTTCTTTCACAGATTGTGAAAACTGAGTGGAAAGAATATGAGTGAAAGGTTTTATTTGATCCTCTTTGTCCTTCAGGGGCGTGAAAGAGGTTCTCGTGTGTGTGTGTGTGTGTGTGTGTGTGTGTGTGTGTGTGTGTGTGTGTGTGTGTGTGTGTGTGTGTGTGTGTGTGTGTGTGTGAGCAACTGTACCAGACAGCTTGCATCTGTTCTGGCCATTCAACCCAAACTGGCAGACTAACAGTGATTGATGGAGGTCAGAGTTCTGTACAAATCAAAACAGACAGAAAGAAATACACATGAACAACACAAAACACGCACCAGGATTATCCAGACTGTACATCCTCCATCCACTCACAGTCTCCATCAGTCCTTAGCTGCCAGACCCCCCACCCAATCCACTGCGCTATTTCATCACGCCGTCTTTTACAATGCCAGAGGCCCCCGGAGAGCCGGACTTGTCATCATCAAACTGGACCGTCAAATTTAAAATCTACTGTAAACGGCCTGCCATCAACATTCAAGCCCAGAGCCGAACGGAAACAACCATCCACTCTTATATTTCCATTTAATGCTCTCAGAGTCTCACAGCAGAGTAGTTCTGACATGCTGACATTCACTGCCACCCACTGATCCTGCCTAGAACTGCATCACGCTGTGCAGGCAGCTGAAGCAGACAAAGAGTCTGCAATCACACACACACCCTCAGACACTTAGGAAGGAGCTGTTGATGGCCGTGATGTAAAGCAGCGCGGTTGAACGTAACACAAGAAAAACTCAAGGCACCAGAGTGCTGCTGCAAAGTAAAGATCACATATAAATAATTCACGTGTTTAGGTGCCTCTGCAGGAAGCAGATGCTTATGTATGTTTATGGATGTCTAGTACAAAACATATGGAGATTAACACACACAAGTGCTTCTTAATGAAAATGTTCCCCAAGTGGAAACACCATCATTGGGGCAGAGATGGGATGATGAATGCTCACACTCTTCACAGATCGATCTTCTCCACTAAATTGTTGTTTTTTTTTGTCGAGGGATATCGGTCCTGGTTATTTCCTGATGCCCTTTTTTCAACAGTGATCAATAACGATTTGATAGGCGTTACAGCGTGACTGATGGAAACCCGTGTTCGCAACATGTGTAATGTTGGCAAATGTGCAGCTCCTCGTTAACTACTTTAGGCCCTGCGGTAAGGTGTGTGTGTGTGTGTGTGTGTGTGTGTGTGTGTGTGTGTGTGTGTGTGTGAGGAAGGGGAGGGGAGGAAGGTCGTAATTAGCAGTTGTAGTAATTAGACTAAAGGTCGATGTTAACAAGACGGAGTATCTAATTTCTCACTAGATATGAATCTGCACACACACACACACACACACACACACACACCATAACTCATGTGTACAAAAAAAAAAGCGAGGCGACATTTCCGTCCTGGAGGTGAACTCGCTCGTGACATTTTTGGCGCCCGCCGCTTAAACTTAAACTTCAGCCGGCCGCATCCCATTATTGCTGATAGCCAATTACCACATTCAAGAATATTCTAACCTTTTCCACGTCTCCTCCGTATCACTTATGACCCCGGCGTGCCCCCTTTGCAACTTATCTTTATCCATAGCCACCTCCTAAAGACGGGAGTTTCATTCCTGTAGCTGGAGTTAGTAATGCGGCGGCGCTGAGGAGGAAGATGAATACAGTCTTGTGTTTATCGTCATTAAAGGGCACCGCCATCTACCGGGGCTTTTTTTATGAAGATTATATCTAGGGGTGAACTACTCTACCGTGAGCACTTACTGCCAGTCTGTCTGATCATTTGTTTTTAAGGTCTTCTTCTTCTTTTTTAACATGAAAGCAAAGAGGGAGGGTAGAAATCAGAAGAAAACTGTAAAACCTCATGAAGAGAACCGTGCCTGTATTCTGTGCTTGTGTGATCTCTGCAACAGAGGTTTGGAAACCCGGCGTTCGAGATGCAGGTTTTCAAGGACCGACATGAATGAATAACACACTACCTTTAGCGCTCGTAGGAAGCACGTGAGCCCGTTCGACAAAGTATTAAAAGCTCAACACACTCACTACATGCAACAGTTGTTTTTTTTCAGTCTGAGCCCGGAGGACGACGAGAGAGACACGCAGACGGGGAAAGGAAGATCTATGGGGACTCAACCTCGCAGGCGCAATCCATCACTTCCTCAATTAACATTTGATTGGAGTATATGGTGGTCTGTATCGACATTTCATTAGTAGCAGAGTCAGTATGGCACCATGTCAGTAATGGCTTGGCTGGGCTGGAGGCTTGCAGTCACACAGCAGAGGCTGGAAATGAGAGCGAGTGAATTTAGCTGATTTCGCCTTATAGTTGGCTCAAATGAGCCCACATTTCTGCCATGCTACTTTATATTTCTCCTCAGAGAACAAAAATAAGGTCCTCATTTTATTGTTTAAACCTGCAATAACAAACTTTTGCATGCAAGTCCAATATTCACTATCCTTTTATCTCTGTTTTTAGTCTCCACCATCTCCTGAGGGAAGTTGTTTGGCTGCTAAATGCTCCACTAGCTTTCCCAGCTAATCGCTAACAGCAGCTCTGTATGAAATCACCACATTTTTCGCCCTTTTCCTCCTCCCTGGTAGGGGAGGACCGGGTGTAGCAAAAAGAAAGTGTGATTGTTACAAGATATAAACAGATTTTTTGGGGGGAGAGTTTTTGTGGCCACTATCCAGGATATGCATACATTTTTTGTACACTTAAATATCATTTTGGTTAGCAAATAACAAATAATTATAGTAAATACGGCTTGATTTCAGAGACAGCCTTCGTCTGCCGTTTGGTGCATTTCCAGAGAAAAGTGAAAACTGTAAAGTTGCAGCCGTAAAATAAAGGCAATGAGCTAAAAGATGCTGAAGCTCTGGGGAAAATGCAGTCAAGTGATAATACTCCAACAATTCAACAATAGTGATGATGGTCGCTTTAACACAACTATAAAAGTGCGTCTGTCTGGAGGCATGTGAATGGAGAAAGGAGAATTCAGGGCAGGAAGAGGTGTTATTATGAATCACACCGCTTTTCTTGGCAAGACCCCTCCTGTGTGGCGTTCAAGCGCTGGGATTGGCCAGGCGTCCATGTTCCCCGGGGGTCCTCCTGAGCGATGGACTTTCCTGACCTTAACTGCTCGAGGTCAAAGCCTAACCTTCACCAATCGTCTCTGCCTCAATTAGGGCTACACAGGGGACGTTGCCAAGAAATGCAGTGGGATTCATTCATAATTAGTCCAGGAAGAGAAGACGCACTCGCTTCAATGACATTTGCCAAGTAATATTTTTACATATATACACACATACATACATAGTAAAAAGATAGATAGATAGATAGATAGATAGTAGATAGATAGATAGATAGATAGATAGATAGATAGATAGATAGATAGATAGATAGATAGATAGATAGATAGATAGATAGATAGATAGATAGATAGATAGATAGATAGATAGATAGATAGATAGATAGATAGATAGATAGATAGATTCAAGTCCATCGGGACATTAAAAGCTTCATCAGAATGAGAAAATAAAACGGTGTAAATGATGTGTCCAGAAATCAATGATACCAATGTTTCTCTCCGTGGCATCAGGATAGCATTCTGCAGAAAAAGAAGAGGGAGCTGTGAGCAATAGGATGCAATGTGAATGAGACCGAAACGAAGACATCTGGATGGAGACAGGTGTAGATAAAAAATAGATGGATGGCAGGCGGGTCCATGACCTTTACTCTAAACGTGCCTATGGGGCAGGGATTTTACCCAGCAGGCCTTTCTCTGGACGAATCGATCCAGGTGCATGGCTCACTCGGATCAATACCGGCCTTAATATAGTCCATACTAAGCATTGGCTTTTTAATGAGATACCAGTGGCAGTTTCTCACCTGACTTCTCTGGTTAAAGAGGCGGTCTTGTTTCCCTTCGGGTGCCATTTTTAAGTTAACATTTTTGGTCCATTTTCAAGCCAGTCCAGGGTGTGAAGTGGACTAATCTTTGGTGTCTGACTGAAGCCATTGTCATTCATTTATGCAGCAATGCTGAATACTTAATGCCCTCAAGGGCCTTAAATGAATGTGTGTAAGCAAACCTGCGCTCGGAGCTATGTGAGCAGATATGTGGGTTTATGAAGGATGAATATATTCCAGATTCATTACAGGCGACCTCCTCTGTAAGTTGGACCGTTCTTACTTGATGCCTCCAAGACTATTATTCATAAATTCCTAAGTTAGCTGTAAGTTTCAATTGGTTTTCAAGTCCAGTGAGATCTCTGGAAGCTGTAGTGTTGTGTTGACAAGGTGGCAATCATCTGACAACAGCTCCCCCATGTGGTGGAAAACTCCCATAGCTGAAACTGAAGCAGGATGAGAGCACAGCTCACTCTGAAGTTGGATCACTTCCACAAAATGTCAACATTTGTTCAAGCCACTGAAGATTATTCAACCCTAAAATGTCACATTTGCATTCTTCTTTAGGGCCAATTCCCCTGCAGCTCTCATCTAAGAGCCATCCTCTTACCTCTGGGTAGAAGGGGGACGGCCTCTCACCGCCGAAAAACCACACTCAATAAATCTTCACAAAGGCTATGAAGTGAATTCTTTCAGGGAAATGCATTCAGCGTGTATCTGCGTCGAAAGTGAAGCAGACCCGATGTGACTAGAAATAAAAAAAGGTGGCTTGTCGCAGAACCAGTTCCCGGTTCATTTTAGATTCATAGTCCAGAACGCAAGCATTCATATTTAATCTCCACCAGTCCGTGAGCTGTCTCAGCAGAAACTCAGACATAACGTCTGGGGGCACACAATCACGCCAACAACAACAAGCTGGGAAATTCTCTCCAACAACTCACAGCTCAATGTTCTGCTCTTTTCAATCCCTGGACAAACGAAGGAGTCCTCGAGGTGGACGGAGGGGGGTCCAGGACTTACTTCATACTTCCTGGTGCCTCCTGCCCCCTCTGGCATGACCTGGATAAGGTCTGATCACACTGCCCTGCCCTGGGAAAGGGGAAGCCATTAACAGTCTCGTGAGAAGGACACATTCAAATAGGAAACCATACAGAATAAACACAGCGTGAGCTCACCGTCGCGTTCCCATGACCCAAAATGACTGGATGTGTATGAGTGTGTGTTGGGTGTGTGTTCAGTGTCAGCCAGATAACCAGGAGTGTGGTGGGTTGACCCGGCCGACTCCCCGGCATGAGTTTAGACTACGGCTGGGACCTCCAATAGACGTGAACCTCGCAGTAAATGTGGATTTTTGGGACAATAAATGCAGCAAGGCCTTTAGAAAAAGAAATCAGAAATTAATATTCAAAGCAGTTTGAAGTAGATTGCCTTTGCTGTCAGAAAATATCTTCAAATACAAAGAAAAAATTGACATTTTGGAAAAAAGGAGATGCTTTCTTTCAATACCTAAAAACAGATTTTCAATCAAAAGTGGATGTCAAAGCTGGGCAAATAGATGTGTGCACTTAAAATACAGTCACTCTGCAAAACAATGCAGAGCTGTAAACTCATTATTTCATTATCAATTAATCTGGCAGCTATTTCCTTGATTATTCAATTCAAAGAAAACAATGGGAAAAGGCAAATTGGCATATCACAGAGCCTGGAACGAGGTAATTATCATTTTTCCAACATTCTGTCATTGTCAGAAGGTTTGTGTTCTGTCAAATTGGCTCTCAGCTCCAGATGTGAGATCAAAGTACCGAGTCAGCCGCTGCCCACTGAGAGGCAGCAGAGATCCAGTGTTAAGCACAACGCCATCCAGGCAGCGCTAAGTACTGTCTACGCCCGGAGCCAAGCATATCATAAACACTTTCAGTATGTCTTGATATACTGCAGGCAAGAAAACACATTTCATCAAGCCCTGAATTCACCTTGATAAAAAAAAAAACACAAGGAGCTGATATACATCACCAAGCCTAAAAATAAAAAAAAGGCACATCTAAAATCTGAACGCTCGTGGGTTTGATTTAGAGCCACACCTTGGAACAATAACAGGTTTTCCTGGAAGATTTACTATGTGAACGATTTCAGCTGGAGGAGCCGGAGTGGCGTCATCATGGCGTGGTGATGAGCCAGGGCACTCAGGTGGAGGTTGCCAACATCGTGTCACCTCGGCTCTCCAACGGGCAATCACAGCGATCTGAGAGTTATATAGAAGTAAATGTGTGGCTTGACAAACATGTGTACGTGGGATTGGGGGGTCGGGGTTGGCTATTGAGACCTAAGGGGTTGGGGGTTGTTCAAGGAGGCTTTGATTATGCTCGACTTAAGGCTAAGGTTGAGAGCATGGAAGACAAGGGTGGGTTTGCCTCTTCAGATACAAAACAGGACGTACACCTCAACCAAAAAAAACAGACGAATCCAATTTCATGAATAGACGAAGGTCCACTCGTGTCGGAATAATGTTTTCGAATGGAGACATTTCTCTTTCTAAAGCCGATCCGAGGCTGGATGCTGTATTGCATGATTAATGAAGTATGTAAGAGGAATGCTCTTCAACAATGGCTATTATTTAATTCCTGCCAGGAATCCAAACCCAGCGTAGGCACAGACAGATTGATAGAGGGTTTACAGGCTCAGTGACGGATCTAATAGCATGTTTCTTTATAGGCCTGATGTTCATGCATGTGTGTGTGTGTGTGTACCCATATTCCCGCCTGCCTACTGTGTGTCACATCTCCTTTATCCGAGTGTGTGCATGCATGTATTGTGTGTATATATCAAGGGGGATGGGGGTTGTCACTGAAAAGCATGGTGCAGATTAAAAAGGGGGAGTGTGCAAAAGGAGTAACGACAAGAAAGAGGGAGCCGCGGGTTCCCAAGGCAACCTGCTGCTCCCTGGCCCTTGCGAGCTGCCGTGGGAGGCCCCCCCCCCCCCGTCTCATCTCGCGCCGTGCCCGAGCACCTGCACACTGTTTGCACAGGCAACAGTGATTATTTGGAGGATCTCTTGGCTTGGCTAGAAGTCCACATCGGCAGGCCCACGTCCACTGAGCTAACATCTCCCTCTGGATGTCATGCATTTATACAGCTGGAAGTGTGTTGAGGAAATGTCATAGAAGTAGTAACAGAAAGAAGAAAAAAAAAGTCCTGCCCCAGGAGTAGAGAAACAATCAGACTCTGAATCCACACGGAGAGTCTGGTGGTTGCGACATGCTTGGCGTGGCCTGAAGCGACGTATCCCCAGTGATGTGTTACAGGCCTAATTTCTACTCTCTCTATCAAAGTCGGGGATCTCAGTGGGGACTGGGCCGGATGGAGTCGAGGACACGTCGGAGGAGCATTTGACGGGTCGCGCTGGAAAAGTGGGGCAAAAATCGAACTTCGGCTACTGAATGACAAACGCTGTGTGTTTCTGGTTTGGTCCTCCCCAGGAGTAGCATACCAAACTATTTAGAAATCATAAAAAAAAGCACATAAATTACAATTACACTGCGGTTTAGAAGAGTAAGATACGTTCTTTGGATTGTTAGAAACCGCAGAGTCAGAGTTATGACCGTGAACACACCGTGAAATGATTTCACTTTGGCAACCACTGAAGTGTTGTGGTTTCTTACAACACGTTTTTTGGCAACCTGTGGGCAGCCGAAACAAGGTGAAAACACAGACAAATGATCTCAATTGATACGGCAAACAGTTAATTATGTGTTATTCCATTCATACGGGACCACATTAGCATTAAATCCTTGTTGATGCTAATAGTTCTGCGTGAGTTTGCCGCCACAGCCGATGCCTTTAAACACAAACAATCCATTGTTATTATCAACATATTGACAGTAGCGGCTAAAATTCATATTTTTTTTTTTATAACGAGCAGCCTTGGCGTGTGTAAAGAATGATGATTATTAGTCGAAACAACAACAAGCCACCCGTCACACACAGGTTACCCCCTCCTGAAGACCTTTGCATTTCCTGTTAGTCCCAATAATGCAAGAACAAGCAGCTCTACTTCCTGGTTCTCAGGCTGGCGAGGAAGGAACCGCAGTCTGGTCACACGGTGCTCACTGCCCCCCCCCCCCCCTCTCTCTCCATTCTTCACACTTCTCTCTCTCTCTCTCTCTCTCTGTGTGTGTTATTCTCTCTCGCCCATTCTCTGTCTCTCTTATGTCATTGACGTTTTCCTCGCTCCTCACCTTTGTCTCCCTTCACCTCCCACACAGGCCCACACAGATATTCTCACTGTGGAAATAAAAGACAACCACCTCTTGCAGGCTAACACACACACACACCTACCCACACACACACACACACACCTACACACACACGTACACACTGGAGGCAGGATGTTCCTCTGGATTGAAGGATATTTTTACATGTCACTGGGATGGCATGACAGCAGAAAACACAGCTTCTATATTTACAGGCTGTGTTTATCTGCTGGTTGGGGGGGGGGGGGACGGGATGTGGAAGTTGTATTTAAAAGACAGCGGCGGAGAATTTGGAATAGGGAAGGACGAGAGCCATCAATGGAGAGAGAGATAATGAGAGGGAATAGAGATACAGAGAGGAAAGAGGGGAAAAAAGACACAGGCAAACGGGAGAGATCTTCTTCTCCTAAAAAAAATGGCACCCCAAACTCCCGTTATAAATCATTCATCCGGGGGGGGCCTCCAGAGCGCCATACGGACGGCTTGCTGATGCAGTTCCAGAACAAGTGCCGACAAAGTAGTGCAGGGAGCGGGTTGATGTGTCCCCGCAGACGTGTTATAGCATCATTGTCTGGCTCTCTGCTGGTTGCTCCCCGTGGCGGGTCCCATTAGTGGACCCGAGCAGGAGCGGGGCCACAACTCATTCCCCGGCACCAGCCAAAACACTGCATTATTAATCAGCCCTGCTTGTTTACCCTGAGTGATCAACCTTCAAAGCAGCCAGTATGATATGGTCACACACATACACACACACGTGATCATGGTGCATGCACACGCACACACTTTATTTACTCTCCACTATGATAACCCCCCCCTCCCCAACCCTTGGGCCTGGAGCCCTGTGGGAAAAAAATAAAAAAATTGGCGCTCTGGTTACGGGCAACAATGGTGGCATTTAATATGGGTCATGGTTACTAGGCAACCACAAGCCGAGTGGACTGGTGTTGGATTACTGATCGTTTCATAATTAATTACAGATTATGAATAATTGATTGAGAAGTGTTGGGTAATTTACAGTCGTGTGTAAATGGGAGCCACTCCACTGCCTTACCCTACAGTGTGTGTGTGTGTGTGTGTGTGTGTGTGTGTGTGTGTGTGTGTGTGTGTGACCACATTGCTAATTATATGCATTTGTGCACGCAGCTATCATGTCGAGTGGATGATATTTATAAGAAGAAAATGCAATTTGTTTAGGTTTCCATGCAAGATTATCATTATGCAGAAATCCAGTTTTTCTTATTTCCTTATTCTTTGCTATTTTCCGGGGTGATGAGAATACTGAACTGAATCAGATCGGATCATCCAAATGGCGTGGGTCAGGAGAACATTCACCTAGTTTCTCTCTTTATATGATACAAAGTTATTACAGGGCCATGTTGTTCTGGATGTTGGCAAAGAGGCATCGATGATTGGCTGGTTTACAGAAGTGTGTGTATTAACAGAGAGAGAGAGAGTTAGACAGAGAGGCAAAAGATGAGAGGAGGATGTAGGTGAGAGGTAGATAAGCGGTGCGTAGGAGTTTGAGTGGGCCGAGGAGAGAGAGGGAGAGAGAGGAGATCTGGACGGCCGACCAGCCACGAGAGAAAGCTTTATTTCTTATTTCAAGCTGAATTTAAAAAAAATCAAGATTCGCTTTGAAAAACGTTTGCAAATATATGTTTAGGTCTACGTTCACTTTTTGCATATTTGCATCGTGTGAGAATTTGAGTACTCTCATGGCATCAGTGGTTGACCTTGCATAATTTACAGAAGGATGTGGTTCTGGGGATGACCAGTAGGGGTCAATGACCATCACAAAGTCCTCCAGTACTTAATGCAACAGCTACTGTGGGTGTAGGAGTGGCAGAGGGTGAAGGATCATGGCCTTGAGAAGATGGATGGATGGATGGATGGATGGATGGATGGATGGATGGATGGATGGATGGATGGATGGATGGATGGATGGATGGACGGACGTCTAGCACTACATTCTGTTACTATGGAAACACTGATGTCAAAAATATGTTTTGACATTGGCATTGTGGGTAAGAAGAATGAGGGCTCACAAAGAAGCTGAAAGGGAAGGATGTCTAAAAATAAATCGATTTTTAAAAAGCACAGTATCCATGCTCTTGTGTGTAAAACCGTCCAACTCCACTTCAGTAAATGCTGTGTTCTGTGCAAAGAAAGAAAGCCAGAGATGGGGGTTGTGGAGGAAGTAACGGAAAGAAACACACACCGGTATGTAAGGTATGAGCGGGAGATGTATAAAGGGAGGGAGGGAAAAAAAGAGCGGCGGCTGTCAATAGAAAATAAAGGAGGGAGGCGAAAGGCGAGGTGGATTACCCAAGTATCGTTTTCCTCCTTCGACCCCCGCCATCACTCCTTCAACCCCCGCTCTCTCTCTCTCTCTCTCACACACATATATATGTGTGTGTGTGTGTGTGTGTGTGTGTGTGTAGGTGTGTAGGTGCGTATAACCTTATTTTCCTTAATAGAAACGCGTCCAAAATAAGTTTCTTGTTTATGCATTCTGGAAAAAAGACAACAGCTTTGTTAACATTAGACTGACAATAATAACATTTTGATATAGGTTATGAAATGATCATGGTCATGCATGAAAACCTTTTGAGTTGGAAATAGGAAACAAAGAGTGTTCAACCGCGTTAAAGGGATGTTTTGTTGACTCATCTGTCCCCAATGGCCTGTCCTCTACACCCTCTTTACCGCTGTATATGAACGTCATCCACCTTCCTCCTTCGCTCATCGTTACTACAAGCACTACATGTTTTTTTTCACAGGTACGCAAAGTGATGAATAAAAGACTAGAATAAAAGAGGTCCTAGGATTGACCCTTGAGGAACACCACAGGTCAAAAAAGCCCAACGAGACACTTCAGCAGTGGAAACGAATAACCAATGATATAATACTGTATATGGGAAGCAAGTCATTCTCAGGGAGCTGAAAGTTGTAGCAGGAAATGACCCTCCCCTGCTATCGCTGCGTTTGCAAGTAAAACTCTTGCTGTCACACCGAATCACAAAGAGTGGATGTGTTTGTCAGCGAAGGAGGACGTGGCTGCAAAATACCCAAGCATGTACGTAAATGATGATGAATTAATATTATTTCGGAATCAAACAAAAAAACATTGAAGGGAGAGAGAAAATTGCAGAAGGGTTAAAAGAAATGTTAGTACCGAGGTGCAGGAGATATAGTCCATGGGTGTATTTACTGAGTAGCAGTAAACCTGCCAGGGGTCAAAGTATAGACATAAAAAAGCCTGACAGCACCACCGATAAACTGCAGGCCTGCTCTCCCGTCCGGTTGTGTGTGTGTTTGTTTATTAGCAAGGATTTGAATCTGTGCTAATGGGCTAATAGACTATACAGCGTGGACAGCCAATCCATCATCCTGATAGTTGCTCCAAATACAAAAAGATTAAGAAACGCATCTGTTGGGTCATATTCAGGAACCGACTCTGGAGTGTCACTAAAGGTGTGAGATTTACAGATATTGACACCGGTTCCTGCTTTTTATTTTAAGCCCATGGCGATGTTCTAATGTGTTGCAGCAGCATCCATAAAGTCACAGAGAAGGATGACTCAGTCTTTAGCAGCGAGCTTCTGTGTTTATCTCTGATAGGCAGGCTTGCTAAGTGCATGTGTGTGTGACGTCCGCCATCCTCCATGCTCATCTGCCTCTCCAACCTATTAATTCGAGCGTTGCTATCGCTGATCGCCGTGGCAATATATCTCCCTATCCCACTTTGCACCAATAATCTCCCTCTTTCAATCTGCCTCCCTTTGAATCGATGGAGAAAGCGTTTCTCTCTCACTCCGGTGACCCTTGAGCCTGCTCTTTCATTTTCACCCGCCCGTGTTTATGCAGAAAAAAGGAATGTATGACCCCTTGCAGTTTTTCTTTTTTCACTTTCTGTCTGTCTTTCTTTCTCACAAAAGGTTGAGAGGTAACCACATGACTACTACAGGTTTACTGGCAAAGTCAGGAAGGATATACCTGAATAAACATGCACAGTGTGTGTATACGTGGGTGTGTGCTTCTGTGTGTGGGAGAGAGCACATAGCCCACACGAGGTCCTCTTTTTAGATGTGTTTGTATCTGTTGCTGCCTGCGTTCATACTGTACGTACGACATGTTTAGTTGGTGTGTGTGTGTGTGTGTCCAGGAGAGTTTGCGTGTACGACAGGTTGTAATTTAGCAAGGGAACATGAAGGGGCAGGACTCGGGGGAGCCATCAGGCTGAACTCGCTGTTCCCCGGGACGTGCCCTGGGAAGAGACCCGATGTCACTCGGATAAAAACAACACACACACCCTGTCAAACAGCAGGGAGGATGGATGGATGGGGAGAGGACAGGGGGACGATAAAAAACACACACAAAAAAAGACAGGAAACAGAATAATGACCGCCAGAGTTTTAATGGACAAAGACGGAAGACAAAGAGAGAGATGAATAGATACAACAACAAAAAAGAAGGAAACGAGACATGAAAAATGAAAAAAAAAAAAAGCTACCTAGGCTCCCCTGGAAATAACACATTATGACTTTCTTGTATTCTCATACTGCAGTGTTTTATAACAATACTTCACACTTGAATCACTGGCGGACTGCTAATGGCTAACAGACAAAGCGTTTGAAGGGATTAGGCAGAAATCAAATCAGCTGTGACTCTTCAAAGACAAAAGCCCCCTTTGTGTATTTGTCATTGATAGATCTCTTTTAATTGGACGGATAATAAAAAAGGCATGTATTTTGTCACAAATGCAGCCTCCCTCCTGTTTCTAAAGAATTCTTCACAGCGTGAAGTTTTCAGCACGGTGGCAGCGGTCCAACGATTGCAAGAAAAAGTGACAGTCGAGACGAGTCAATTGGCCGCCGTCACTCAAACGCCTTACTTTCTAACAAACGCGTCCACCGTAAATACAAAGGCAACATCTGGGGAACATCCGCCCTTTATGCTGGGCGATATATGAGAGACATATTGGGAGGCGGATTCATTTTATAATTAGAAGCCGGGCATGAGACATATTTTCCGCAGTTGTCCTGAAAGCGTGACCAGCAGGTTCTAATTTAGTTTTAAAACCAAGTGTTTGCTGCTCTGCGTGAGTCTTTGCCCCCACCACCTCCTCCACCACCACAGCATCCCAATAACAGAGACTTCCTAATGGATATCCTCTTGTCTCTGCTCTCTGATCCTCGGCTGGTTCCTCGGGGATGAGGCCCAGGTTTTTTCCCCGCAAGTGTATGCTGTGTTTCTATCATGCATGCATGCTCTGTAATTGGATAGGACTCCACACAATCATCCTCAGGGCTGCTGGTTGCAGGTTGTACCGTGTGACCTGCCGATGGATATTTGACCCTTTGCAGTGGTCTGTCAAGTGAGCCCCCTCATAGAGGCTGCTGGTCAGCCAAAACATGCATGAGCTGACATTTAGTATGTTAGTGGAAAACATCACATCATCATTTATTTATTATAATTTGTATCATTTTCAAACGACACACACTGTTATCCTTATATTATAACTATACGCTACTTCATTTTATTAAGTAATTCCATTGCGCATCTCATGTTTTTCAATTTCTCTTGCACTATTTAGAATGTATTTTATTTGTTGTATATATATTTTGTACTATTGCACTGTGGGTCGGAGACAAACATATTTTCGATTCCTCTGTATGTCTGGCACATAATATTTGCAATATTGCAGAATTGACAATAAATCTGACTTTGACTTTATTTTAGTCTACTATCCTGTACCTTAATATGTACTGTACTATACTACATTTATATACTGTACTAGTCTATACTATACCCTTATATATTGTATTATACTATTCTATACATAATATACTACTCTATACAAAAACTAAATATATCATATGATACTACATTGTATTGTATGTATGCTCTATTGTATTTAGAATTTAGACAAACCTTGTGATCTTCTGTTCTGATGTTTTTCCTTTTTGCTTTTGTTCTTGCATTAAAATATCTACATCTTCTTCGTATTAATAAAAAAATAGATGCATTTATCGAAACTGACTGAGAGCAATGTCTTGCTTTTAAATTGGCATATGAAAGGCAGAAGACTGGATTAAATCACTGAACTGGTTTCAGACTTAAGGGACTTCAGCAGCAGGGAACATGCACTCCAGATGTTGGATCTCAGGCATTGATATGTCAATATTGCTTTTGGTATTCATACCCCCAATAATAAAATTGTCCTTGTTCTTTAAAATTTGAATGAACCTGTGTTGAATATTACATAATTTGATGTTGTGTATCCGAGTCGCAGTCGTTGCCTTTACACTACTAAATCTCTGTCAAGTGAGGAAAAAACACCCTGTTTTTGTGCCACTAGGTATGCTGGGAGTTCCGGGAAAAGTGTTCAATGCCTCTTCCTTTTCTCAAGGATCAAACAACGTGGGGATATTTACAGCTTTGTTTGGTACTGGGACAGAGGATCGCATCATTAGATGCAGACGAGAAACCAGAAACGCTTTACTTGCTGTCATAACAAAAAGATGTGTGGCAACAACACAGCGGACGGCCTTAACTTTAGTTGAGTGTTTGATGCAGATGGAAATACTCACACTAAGCAGCCGCAGGGATGACTTCGTTTTTGTAATGTATTTTTAATGATTTTAAAATGATCAGATTTCCTGGATGAAACGTGTTTTTAACACATCCCATTACTGGAGAATCTTGTTTTTACCCCCGTACATTACTTCTTCTAGACCGCTTCATGTGGTGGCCAACTAAACACTCACTACAAAAACCACAATCAAGAAAGGGTATAATAAAAAGCTATATTATAATCATATCCCAATGTCAAAGGGAGCATATGGTCAACAACTGTTTAAAGGACCATTATCAGTAGAAATCACTGATAAAAAAAAAAAAAACATCCATTCTGAGAGGCAGAAAAGTTGTTTTATGGCTTGAGTGCACACTTAAAGCACACCTGTCTGTTTTTCCAGGTGGCAATCAAAGCAGAGAGTTATCTCTGAAATTGGTCCGGCCATGCCATTTTATATTATCGTTGATGGACACGACGACAGGTGTTTCATTATGTCTGCCTCGCTGGGCATTATTGGACTGAACAAGTCAGAAACAATAAAACAATGGAAGAACAGTGAGAAACAATCGGCTTCTTCAACCATCCTTTACGACAGCGATTCTCAGAGTGGGGTCCCCTCAGGGGTCCGAAGCACTCTGCCAGGGGAAGTGTAAAAACTTTGGAGAATATATATTTTTCTTTAATTGTGTTAACAAAAAGGCTTCATCATTCAGCTAGTGTTATGTCATCTTTCAAATCTAAAATAGTTCACAGGTTGCATTTAAATGTTAGAAAAGCACATTTAAACACATATTCTAGACATATTTAAATCTGCTTTTATAGACTATAAAAGTGTTAGAACAATAGGGTTTGGCTTTGGCTGACAAACAATTGACAATTGATGAACATTACCTTGAATTGGGCAACGGTCTGGTAGTCCTCCTGGTGTATCTCCAGAACAGAAGGTTGTGGAGACTCGAAACTGGTACCGTTGGAAAGCTCGTACCCGAAAATAGATACACGATACTTGGAATCGAGTTGCTCCGACCTTCCGTTTGGCCACTAGGGCGAAAATAAACTTTTTTGCAACAACTTGTTTGTGAAGGTGCGAAGGACCCGGTATGAGCTTCCCACCACTTGGTTTCCGGTGGAAAGCTCATGCCCATAATTTTGCATCACTTTAAGAAACATCAAACCTTAGTGCGGTAATACTATAACAACTGGCCATAGAGGCATCCTATCATCTTAAATTCTTTGTTCTATCCTTTTTTCTCGTTTAGTCACCCGGTGTCACCCAAGTGTCCGATGGTCCTCCCCATCCTTCTGGCGAGACCTGCAAAGTCCTGTTCTGGCAACAGTTGGGCGGCTTGGCGGCGGCAGCCACCCACCTCATCCAGATGAAGAGTGGCTGTTCCAATGAACAGTTGTAGGGTGTCTGGGCCCCAGGCACCGGGGGCCCCAGCTGCTATCTCAGCTTCACACTCGATCTGCTGGGTGTGAATATTCATTTAGCCTGGCCAGATAATGATAGGCTCACCAATGTTTGTGTTGCTGCCTCGGGGGTTTATATGGGGGCTGAGGGGCCCATTCAAACACATGAGGTTCAGTTTATTGCCAGCAAACAATGTAACGTGTTTTTTTGTTTGTTTTTTTGTCTCTTATAAGTACTCCACGATTGTGTCATATCCATCGTTTCAATGATATCATTAAATATTAGTACATCATACCGCAGGATATTGCCTCGTAAAAAAACGTTCTCTTTGCCCCTGGGATGTGGTCTAAAGGCAAATGAGAAAGCAAACATGGATTGTCAGGCATGCTTATTATGATTATGTTACATGCAAATTGCTCAGCCTTAGTTCTCCTGGGTAAGTTGACCACAGGATTTTCACCAAAACTGTAGTGGTGGGAGCTGGCTGGCCTGACAGGAACCAGAATAAGTAGCTCTGAGCCTTTGTTGGCCCGCATGAGGCCTTGTGATCCTGCAGGCCTGGATGGCACAGAGAGGTTGAACAGCCCGAGACCCTGCTCTACTGAACCAAGTAATTCCCTGCCAGTTGGAGGCTTATAGTGATACTCTGATCCCTGGGAAGACGCCTTTCACAGCTACAACCCCAACAAATCACTATTTTTCATGGCTTGACTTCCCCTCCAGAGCCGGGGCTCCTGCCCCCATGGTATACTTAGGGAGTGGGTTAATTCCCGGGTGCCTTGCCCAATGCTGTTAATAACATTGGGACCTCTGACTGGGCAGGAAAAGACTCTATTTGGGGGGATAGGCGTAGGACCAGATGGTCAAATGCCCACAATTTGCTTTCCTCTGCAAATTAGGTTGGATGAAATCAAGGCAGCTGCCGGAGAACCGTGGGGGATTAGGAGGATACTGGAGGTTGACATGTTTTGATTCAGACCAGGGACACACCATTTTAGTTTGAGAAAAACTAGGAAATTTAAACTTAAGAAAATATAGAGAAAATTACGTCACGGCGTGCAATCCCCTTGCAAGCTCTCAGCGTGTCCAACAATTCCTCTACAGGACAACGTTGCAGCGCTGCAGACGGGTCCTTAGGTCCCAGACCACCGTTTGGATAATTCATCCGGCCTGTTTAGGTGAACATATACCACAGAGAGCAAGTGTGGTATCTTCTTTCCTTTCCAGTGGTCTCCTCCCACCCCCCTCCTCTCTCTCGCGGCGGTAGAACGGATCCTCCAGGTGATCGTGTTTTCAGCCAAAGCGTCTTGAATAATTGAACGCGCGGTGGGGCGAGCCTGCTCAAGTTTCGCGGTTGATTCGGATTACCATGTGTGTACAAACAGATGGATGCGCGTAGGTAAGGACACGTAAACTCACACATACTCTCTTCAGGCACACACACACACACACACACTTCCACAGCCATGGGGTCTCGGCTATGCAGCTTTGCGGGAGGTTATCTCACACCATTATCACACCGGCTCCCTCCCTCCCTCACTATCTGCTGTACAATCAACTGTGGCTTCAAAACAACTTAATCCCTCTGACTGGCACACTGTGCCGTGTTGTTGCTATGCCGGCGAGATGTCCAGCACCAGGGTACAATTTCACACCATTGTATCCCACTCAGTCCGGTAGTTATGTTTATCCTTAAGGGGTATTAGAATTTTTTTTTCTCCCCCCCTCCCTATGAATGACCGACGGCACTCCACTGATGATTTAAACATACTTCCTTCATGTTCTGGACACTCTAGATTTATGGTGCCAAGCACAGGAACTGGAAAGGCTTTTGTTTATCAATTTCGGTTCACGACTCCAAAGGCTTAAGCAAGGCTTTTGTATGGCTGGAACATGGCTGTGTTGAATGTTTTTTATGGAATGTAAAGTTGCCTTTCCAGTAACTTTGTGGCGTCCAAGTATTTCTAGGAAACCCAATCTTTTTAATCAGATTTATTGATGGCTTGTGGTACCGCACTGCTGTAAAACAACATCTTTTACTATGACATGTTATGTCATCAGTGGTGGAAGAAGCATTCATTCACTGAAGCAAAGGCAGCAATACTACACTTTTAAAAAGAATCCCGTTCTTAATGCTACTTAAAGTTGAGCTGAATTGAAAAATACCTTTTCAACCCTTATAGATCACATCCCTCGTCATCTATTTCTTGGTATTTTTCTATAAAAATCTATAATGCATTTCTACCATGACGCATGCTTACAGCCACCAAATTTAACCAACAATATCATGAAATCCATCCAATCTTGTGCTTCCTGCTGGCATCGCCCCCCTCCGGGCAGTGATACCGGGTGACGTCACGCACCCGGCCGGCCTCCGCTGCCACCGTGACACCCGATCGCGTTTGGCACGGGCCGCGCCGCTGTTCATGGATGTTGGTACAAGTGTAATGTGACAGCTCGTTCCTTTCACATGGCATCAGTCTGATGTCGTCCCCACAATCGCCGATGGGGCTCGTGCTACTCGGTTACAGCACTCGTCACTTGCCAGGACACGGGAAACGCTGATCCACTCGGATCACTTCTGTCGATTGATTTGGATCGGGTTGTGCGTTCTGGGGATACCCGGCGCCTGTTTGACGCATACGGACGCTTTGGAGATGCTGAGAAAGGCTCAAGCTCAAATGTGCCTTTACAACTGCAGCATGGTAAATTCTAACACAAGGAGCACAACATTGATGCCAGCTCACACTTTAAAGTTCAACAGAATCGTGTTTTTTCTAGAAGCTTCAGTCTACAAGGTGCAGGAAGCCAACGCAGGCTAGAAATTTTTGACGTGGTCAGAATAATATATAGTTTGAACATGTTGCATGACAACCACAAGCAGATATCTATCTATAGAATTTAATGAATAATGAAAATGTAATAGATAAAACATGATTGAAACATCTCTAACATATTGATTCTAGATGTCTGCAAAGGCGCATTTTTCGGAAGCTGTTAACATTTTTCGGAAGCAGTCAATTCCAAACAAATTACTTTTTCTTTTAGATTCAGATTCAGTCAACATTGTAGTGAATTAAAACATACCACGATATCTTGTCCCTGAATCCAACACGATGACTTCCTGGCAATTTGATTTTCCGGACCTGTGCGTCGTCATGGCGACAGGAGTCCACCTGGTGAGGAGACCACCAATGGGCTCGAGCGTTGCGGCGGGTATGGGAGAGCCTCTGGGCCTCCACCACCTGCTCCACTTCTCACATTCTGTCACACCTTGGGGGACAAATCTCATCCGGTCCACAACCCCAATTACTCCACGACACTTTCAACCGCCGTCAAAACGCTGCACAGCATGGGGTGCAAAGGGAGCCGCGCTGTTGCCATGGCCACTGTCACTCAGCAGATTGTCTACGGCTGGGAAGATATAGAGAGAGCCCTCCGATTGGTTGTCGTATTTTGACCAACAGAGACCGTCGGCGGCGCTCACAACAATCACAGACACTGTTGTTATGCAATTGAACAACTAGAATATGCACAGTCGTGAACGCTGGCTGGTCTCACTCGTTCAACTGGAAGCAAGTCAGCAAAAGTGGCTGCAGGCAAATAGTCGTATCGCTCCCATCGTGCATGTATCAGATGAAGCATGAATTAACACCATGTGCTCCCTCATCGGATCTGTGAAAGTATATAAGCGAACTAAAATGATTTGTTTTTATCGTTGCACGATCTGATTTTTATCTCATGTTGAAAATAGTGATGTTTTTAAGGGAGAAAAATAAAAGAAAACAGACTCAATATTATGTCTGGAGTCTATTTCCTCTTAAAGGATGGAGGCTGATCAGCAGGGTGGCCGGTTCCCGTCGACAGGACAAATAAGCACCTGAGCTTCAATCAGAAGCTCAATTAGGGATTCAGCTGAAACACAGACACACAATTGAACTTCAGAAGCACTTGATACCACTTGACCGACAATCAGACACGTATGTCAAAGACAGCTGATAAGAGACTTGTCTTTGCTGTGAGGCTGAGCAGAGGAAAACACAGCACCTGGTCAAAACTGATGCATTTAAATAGGAATAAACGGGGGGGATAGATGGGCATATGTTTGGTGTATGGTGTATTTTTGTAACTTTCACAACTTCTGTATGGCCTCGTGGTCTATTTTCAATTCAGGCTCTACAATATAAGCAAGTGGAAAGTAACAATAAACAAATAATAATGTCGTGGATGTAGCCTACTTGTGCAATATAGCGATGAAGTCATGCGTTCTTCTTCCTGGTGGCACCGACAACAGGAACAGGACCTGACTAACAAGCTCATTTCCCCTGAGCTCCGCTTCCTCTGACTCAGTGCCTTTGGTCCATGGGAGCTAGACCCACAAGAATACAACCTCCCTTGTTAAATACAAATGCACACGCCGACCCTTCCAATAACCAAGTGTTTGGAAGAAGAAGAAAAAAAAAAACGCAAATTTTGGGCATCAAAGCGACGGAAACCCAGCGCCGCTCCATCATCGGGGGGAGAGCTAATGTGGAACGGAACCCGGCGCCCGGGTCTCTTAACGTCGGACTCAGAGATACTGTACAAGAAGCCGGGGGGGTTACTAATGGGGACCAGAGGTCTGTGGTCTACGTGATGCTGGCCAGAGAGACCAGACGGCCGATGACTGACCTGGAAGGAGGAGGGGGGGGGGGGGGGGGTCATTAAGGAGCTCTAATCATAGAATAACACTCCTTCTTTTATCTACCTTCAACTCCATCTCCACTACGAGGAAAAGCAAACCGAGTGAAATCCAAAACCTGGTACAGAAGTTCACTGATGAGCCTCGACGAGGAAACATCTGCAAACCATCCACTTGGAATGAGTCCACGAAATGAGGGGCAGCCCCCCCCCCCCCCCCCCCCCCTCCAAAAGAGAGTAGGATTAATTTGATTATTTCGAGGAGTAGTCGCTTGCTGTGGTCATTAAGCGAGTCATTACTTATGTTGTGGAAGAAAGGCGAAGCTGCGATGCATCATCTCGGGAAGCAAAACCCCGATCCAAGCCAGGAGTAAACAGAAAGTCACTTTGAGTTAAAGTTGGAGAAAAAACTCGCCTGTAGACGAACAAACTACGATAACTTTTCAGAGTGTCGTCCATTATGTTGGAGGTTTGAACAAAAAAGCAAAGAAAGAGAGTGACAACGTAGCTGATTAGCACCGAGAGCTACGATAAATATACAATACAGTCAGATGTGTGAAGAAGGTGATTCGGATAATTCGCTTTGACGTTTTCATTCCTGAATGGTGAGCGGATCCAAAGCAGATTTTTTAACCTGATTAGATGGACTTGGGGGGGGGGCGAGAAAGGGCATTAGTTAAGAAAACAGAGCGAGGACAGAGAGCGACGGGGGTTTGGCTTATCGGCGCGGTGAGCCGGGGCACTCTTAATTCATTCTGAATTAGCCGAGTCGTGTGTGCTGAAATAATCATCTACTTGTTTATTTGCTCAGGCCTTGGCACAAGCCTTTATCTAGCTGGCTAGCAGTCACGCCTCCCCCCCTCCTTCCTCCCTCCTCCTCCCTGTCTGTCTTTGAAAAAAGTCTGGGTGATTTACTAGGGAACACAGGGCAGAGGGTCACTGGAACCTGTCTTACAAAACCACCACTTGTTTTCTGTAAGCTTGGGCGCTCCATCAGCAGCTGGAGAACATGACCGGGCCGAGTAACTGACAAGCCCCGCGGGGGGAAAGCTGCCTGTCAAACCGGTGTTTTTTAATCGCCTTAAATCAGAGGAAAGTCACACCGCGGGCTGCGTGTTGCTTCGGCCTCGGCGTGACAGGCCAAATGAGACAGTGATTGAAATGCGGTTATTAGTCGGCGCGCAAGGTGACATCGTGTACGCTAAATTGGCACCGCGGCGGCCGAATTTGTTATAATAACACGATAATAAGTGTCCCAAAGTTATATATACATATATACACGGGGCCTTCGAAAAACCATGAAATTGTACCAGCGCGCCTCATTAATTTGCAGATGTGCTGACTGATTCACTTATAAGCTCCATGTAAATATCCCAGAGGCCAAACAGAGAACAGAGCAGATTACACAGACAATCCAGACATCACTGCTCCGGCTAATTACGGTCATTACTCAATGGAAGAAAAGTCCGTTATGACACATTTAATGAAATAAAGAGGGTGGAAGAAAATGACTTGTGGGTGATCTGGGAATAAATGAAAACCAGGTTTAAAGCTCAGGAGGTAAATGTCATATCATAATATTTATACAGTACGTTACACGTCATGAGGCACCAAATCCCTCTGAATGTACTGGATCTATGACTCTTATTCTGCCTCCTCATCGAGGCCATTCCCCCCGCCTCCTCCCCCCCCGGAGGCATGAACTCTCAGCTCGCATGCATATCACATCGGCACACAAGTCTCCATTTTGATTTCCATTGTGGGTGAGTCTGTCATTACGAGTGCAGGAACAATGGCTAGAATGAGTGGTGCCACGCTAAACAGCTCCCCTGTGAGTCCGAACACAACGGTTCCACGCCGCGGGAACGGCAGCGTCGGCGGTTATGTACGCCGTGCCCGCTCTCGGGCTGCAAATCATATAACGATGTTATTGTGACCAGTAAAAAAAAAAAGCTCATTCCCCCATACACAATAGCTTTAAATCACACCATAACGGGGAAAAAGCATGTGTATATTATGAAAAAAGAAGATAAGTGAGAAAGCAGGCTGTGTCTATGTCTGTGTGCCCTCAGCGTGACCTCTCTAGGGTTTACTCAGATAGGACAGATTGTGCTATTGTGGCCTCTGGAGTGCCAAATGTTGTCTGCCAGTTGCTCAACAAAGAAAACCACACACTTTTTATCCTTAGACTACATGCAGCGAGACTCGGAAGAGACGTATGTTGGCAAACGGCATGTTTATTCTACTCGTGGCACACAAAGTGGGGCTCGATGATAGAAGACAGTCAACGTCTTCTATCATCGAGCCCCAAAAAATAAAATTCCCCTCCGCCGTCACTTCATCTGCCCTCCTGTTCCCTGTTCCTCTTCTTGGCCAGCGTCACCGGCCTGTTGCAGCAGATTCCACTCGCGCTACAAAACCCTCCTTGTGTTGAGATTTCCCAGTTTGACACATTTAAAAAGAAGAGTCGGCGTGTTGGGAAATACACTCTCTTGCCAAGAGGATTAATACAACATCCGTATATTAGATATGAAGCTGAAGTCGGACAGCTCATATGTGTTGTTTACGCATGCGGCTGGTGATGTTTGTTATGATGCTATATGGAAAATCAGCAGCTAACCAGTTATTTAGATTGATGGCGTAAGGCTGATGTTCATGTGTGCATCATGTGTAAAATGTGTACGCTTGCAGCCAAAGCAACATCTTCCATCAGCAGCTCTCAGGCGGAGGCCCCTCGGGGCGGAAGGCAGCAGTCGACAGGCCGAGATCTGTTTCTGCGTTCTGGGCAACAAGTAGTACATGGAGACGTTTTTATTATGATCGGGGCTTTAATGAGGAGCAAAGTGTCTTTTTGGACAGGCTGTGTGTGATTTAGTACTTAAAGGAATATGTTTGGAATATTTTGGCGAATCGGCTTTGTTGCTTTGTTGTCGAGATTCAGATGAGAATGATTAGTCCATGTGAAGCTACAGCCAGTAGACAGTTAGCTTAGCATATGGCTAGAAAGAGGGGACAGAGCTACCCCGACTCTGTCAAAAGTAACATATAACCAACTAACTAACTCAAAAAGTAACATGGTTTGTTTAATCTGTAAAAAAACAAAAGTGTAAAGGGCACATTTTGATTGTATGCTAAGTTAAGCTAACTGCTGCGTGTTTATTGTCATGAGTCAATGTTTGAAATCGAGTAAGCGTACGGTATTTCCATAAGTAACGAAGTAACAAACTAAAAAGGTTATATATTTTGTTTAATCTGTATAAAAACAAAAGTGTAAAGGACACATTTTGATTTTATGCTAAGCTAAGCTAACTGCTGCATGTTTATTGTCATGAGTCGATGTTTGAAATTAAGTAAGCGTACGGTATTTCCAAAAGTACCAAACCCAATAGTTTGAAAATTTGTAAAAAATAAATAAATAAATAAAAAAGTGTAAAGGACACATTTACATGTTATGCTAAGCTAACTGTCCAGATGTTTATCGTCCAGTCATGAGAGCGGCATTGATGTTTGAAACCGAGTATGCGTACAGTATTTCCAAAAGTAACAAACTAATTTAAAAGGTTCTATAGTTTGTTAAATCTGTACAAAAACAAAGTGTAAAGGACGCATTTAGATTTTATGCTAAGCTAAGCTAACTGCTGCATGTTTATTGTCATGACTCTCGATGTTGGAAACCGTGTAGGCGTACAGTATTTCCCCAAAAAATGTCATACCCTTCCTTTAAAAGTCAGACACCTATTGTGTCCACCGTGATGACGGTGTTTCTACAATCTAAAGCCTCGGCAGCGCGGCGAGGCTCAGCTGCACCACAAACACAATGGCGCCATGACTCAGTATTTTGCAAACACGTCGTTGTAGTTGTTTACCAGCAGGGACAGGTGGAAGAGCAGCGTTCAAGACACCCGTTACTCCTGCTGCTCACCTGTCAGCACAACACAAACACGCTGCTGCGTGAACCAGCTTTTCCACTCAATTAAACCCGGTGGGCGCCGTGGTGATGGCCGCCACCGCCGGCAACCCGCTATAATGAACCGCTCCTCTGCATATCACAACACACTCGACTCCAACCTTCTTTTTTTTTAGTTGTTGTCAAAATTTGGGGCAAGTATGCATATTTAAAATACCATTAAATCTATTAAATGCTCAGAGCTTCACCACAAGAGGCCGCATATTACAATTATTATATATATTATTATCTCGCATACTACTAGATTACCATACGATGAGGAAAAGGTTGCTACACCAGTGATGCTATTACAATGAAACAGTTAAGAAGAAGAAGAAGAAGAAGAACATGAAAGGGAAACGTTAAGGATGAAAAACAAGCTACAGGGTCACCCATAAAGTTGGAATTGTTTGCAAATGTCTTGTGTTTTATTGCACCAAATAACTGTTATGCATGAATTAATTTCACCTGGGTGATTGGTAATCCGTGCATCTGGTCACAAGTGATTACAGATGCATTTTAATAGGAATAAACAGAGGATTGTGTCCGAAAACAAAATATTCCACCTTAATGGGCGACGAATTCATTCATATTCTTGGCTTATAAAACAGATGATTAAAAAAAACCGATGCATATCCATGTTTAGTTGCTGAAATGGCTGCATGTGTACGGTTTAATCTAAAAACAATTAAACAATAACTCCTCCATACTGTTCAAATGTCTTATTTAGGAATAAAGAGTGGATAAAGAACAAGAATGAGGAGATAGTAAAAGAGCGGTGAGATATCACACATAAAGGTCAGTTTACTTATTAATCCTGTGGAGGGAGCTTTCCAAAGTGTGACACAATGTGATGATGACATAAGTGTTTTAAAATGAGCTTGAGACCTCAAGTCCCCTAACTTTAAATCTTTAAGAAAAAACGCCCCTTTAAAAAGTTCCATTACAATAAAATGTATGGTCCCTTTACAGTTTGTACCATGGTAACAATAAATATAGCTAGTAAGAAAGAGTAAATAGTAAAAGGCATATATTATACATGACATATTGGAGTTTCCCTCTGTAAGAAGGCTTATCAGCTCCCACTAATTTATTAGCAAAACGCCTATAAAATGTTCACTGACACCCTAGAAAACTCTGTCATATAAAAGTTATTTTAAAGAAATAACATCTATTTCTTGCCTGCCGTGACTTCTGGATTACCGTCAATTCATTAAAGCGGCCTTTTCTTCAAAAGTGATGGAATTCCATCTGGTGAAAGTCAACATGGAAGGCTGAGGAGGAAACTCTCTGGGAGCCACATGTTTTCAGTCATGCACTGTTTGACAAATATTGAAAAAATAATTGTTTCTGGGATCGGATCAAGAAGAAATCAAATTAGCCAAAGCTGTGTGTCGCCGTTTAAGAAAACCGATGAGGGCAAAGCGCGCAAATGTGACCACACACAAAAAAAAGACAGAATTGTTGTCATATTTATATATCCTTTTGTTGTGTGTGTGTGTGTCAAATGTTTCCAGTTAAACAATTCTTACATTATATTAAATGACCCTTTGTATCAATAAGGGGCCTCCGCTGCCTTCTGCCAAACCTCTACTCTCCCATGCAAAGCTAAATGAGAACAATGTGTATCTCTGTTTGATGATAGCACCGCTCTCCTCGCCAGCGAAGAACACCCCGCATCGTAATCTGAACTCCTCGCCCCCCCCTCGCCAAAATAAAAGCTCGTTCAAATCCGCAAGAATACACATTTACACCGAATCCATCGCCGGAAACATCGGGCCCCCGGAAGTCACTTTAATAAACTTGTGCCTTGTGTGCACATTTTAATAACTTGAAATATACCCGGGGTAATCCCGTGGCGGCCCTGCAGCGAATCCAATCATTTTAAGCTTGACTCCTTTCGTTAAGCAGCTTGCTTTTTTCGGTCACGGCTTGCAGCAGGATGCTCTCATCGTCAGAAAAGTTCATCTCCGTATTGGATGCAGGTGAAGTATATATATATATATATATATATATATATATATATATATATATATATATATATATATACATATTCCCAGGCGAGAAGCGCAGGCAGGAGGCCACATGGACACACCGTGTCACAAACAGTTAGATCCCGAACCTTTTAGAGCGCTTCCTGTGTTTTAGCCCCGCCATCTGTTTTCTATCTGCACGCCTTGAAAAATGCATGACCACGGGTAAAGGAAAGTACCTGAGAGAGAGTATGTGCTAATCAAGCTCATTGTGGAAGTTTCTGTTTTCTGTTTGCTTCTAACATGCATCCGTCGTAAAAAAACCCGCCAAAAACACGAGTTTACGCTCCGACTTCCTTTTGGACGTTTACGAGACTCGTGTTCGGATGTAATATTTCTCTTTTTGTGTTTTATTGAGCTTTAAATATGAGCAGATTAAAGCAGATTAATAGCTACGTTAGCGTTACACAACAAACTCACGCTAAACTCAACGCTGTCGTTATGACAAAGCAATAATAAATAAGTGAATCATCCTGAGGAGAACCACATGGAGCAAATTTCATGGCAATCTTCATGGCAATTTTTTCAATCCATCCCACAAATATGGACCTCACGGTGGTCTGCAGGCTTTTTAACCTTGTCATGGGAATCCACGAAACATAATAACTAGCATGACATTTCAGCTGCATGCTGCTTAGTCGTGAACAGACGAGAGGCACGGACGTAGAAATGAAAGAATGAGGAGGAAAAAAAGCTGCTGACTGATAACGGAGCAGATGCAAAGTCAGGTGTTTTTCTTGCTGTGCATCGGAGATGATGAAATCCTAAAACACGTTTCCATAAATCAACTGACAGACAGGCGCGTCGAGTGACTTCTCTTCCAAACGCTCCTCAGTCTCACCTACGACTCATTGACCTCTTTTGACTTTTTTTTTTTACGAGCAAATCATTTTTTCCCAGCTTGTTATTTAAGACGGCTTTTTTGATGCCTGAGTTGCCGCGTCTCTCATTTGAGCCAGGTTGCTTAACAAGCGATGTGAGCTGAACCGCGCGGCGGCGGCGTGTAATATGACCCCGCCGGTAAGGTCGCTCAGTCCAAGGTAACACGCCGAACACTCGAGTGTAAGAGTCCCGTCGTTTTCAGGGTTCAGAGAGACGAGAAGCAGACGTTTCTTCTTACTGTCTGACTGTTGAACTTAACTACAATTTCCTCTCTTCACTTAAAGAATAAGTCTCTGATCTGACAGGAAGTGACCTCATCCAGGGGAGAAGTACCGACCTGTACTATAAGGTGAGGACGTCCATTAAAGGCTCATGATTTCCAGACGGCAGCTTTGGTCCGTGGGATCAAACAATACTCTATATGTCGAGCTCTTTAAGCCACCTGAGCTCCTTCCATGTGTGAGTTCCCCCTCGGTTTTTTTAAAGAGCTTCAAGGGCGATATAAATTCTCCCCACTATTGTCCACATATGTCGGCACCATTGTGTCCCCCCCCCCCCCCCCCAACGGCATACATTTCTAGACTAATGGTTTAAACAGAAGGAGAGGCACCTGAAGTAAGTGTTTCACTCCGGCTACCACTGTGGAGACCCGGGAAAAGAGAGGTAAATGAGCTTCAGCCGTCCTGCGAAGCGACGGGAAGTGTAATAAAAAGGTGTTTAAGGGAAAGATTTTATGATGTGTGTATCTATTCTTTATCCACCTCATGGAGTTCTTTATCCACCTCATGGAGTTCTTTATCCACCTCATGGAGTTTTGCTGAGAATGCCCGATGAGCGGGAACCTGATCGGCGTTGCCGTGGCGGAGACGCCGACGTCTCGGTTGACTGAGGCGTTGCATCGCGCCCGTTTGATGGAGCAGAACATCCCCTCCCCCCTCCTGCCATTTTTTTTTCCTCCTGTGTTTTCACTTTCTCAGGACGAGCGCGTTCCTCCGCAGCCTCGAGCTGTATTTACGATAAAATAGTGGAAAAATAAACTCCTGTTTTGACCCGTCATCTTGTCATCACAGTCAACAGGTCGAGCTCCTCTGCTGCTCACATAGGGGGACTGGTATACAGTACACACCCAGACACACACACCCAGACACACACACACACACACACGCTGTAACGTCTTGTTAAAAAAAGCACAAAACCTGTACACAGAATAAAACCAAGGATGCACACACACTAACATGTTTTTTTTTTTTTTTTCAAGGGCACGCAAAGATCACGTTTGTTTCCAGTCTTTCTTTTTTTATCCTCATTGTGCCGCGGTGTGTTTGTCACAGCGGCGTGTTGTCAGGGAGATAAGAGCAACAATGCCGAGGGAACACGAGCGGCAGGGAACCGTTTACGACGAGCGTCTGGAAAATGTGCATGCCATATTTCGATAAGGGGACCATGTAAACTATTTGGACTGTTCTCAATAAACATGCATCCATACGGCGGCCTGATAGCGAAGCGGCGCGCTGTCATCGTTAAAGAAAGTAGCGCGCTAAAATGATTTTGATGAAAACCAGTGAGTCATTAGAAAGAGAGGAGTTTTCAGGGGCCAGAATGCTGTTAAGCCTTTAAACATCACTGTAAACACACTGGAAATGTGCACCTCACCATATAAAACATATAGCCCTCAAGCATATTAATGCCTGTCTGAGCCAACTCCACTCAAAGAGCTCTGGGCAGCTACGAGCAAATTCCTTTCATATCTCTCCAAGCACGTGAAATATTTTTGGCCCAGCGATCATAGATTCAATCCCCCAAAAAATACATTGAAATTTATGATTCTGTTGTCCATGAAGCAACATGTCGTGCATCATTTTGTAATGTCATTAATTATCGTGCCAGAAATGCCTTTCCTTTTTATTAATCTCTTTCAAAAGAGTGATGTTTAACCTTTCCTTACATTAAATGTGACTTTCCAAAGCTTTTTCTCTCCCCATCTGCTGAGAAAATCTGCATTTCCGAGGTTCCTCCTCTGTTGATCTTTTGGCTTTTCTCTCTCTTTTCCACTCAAAATCCAGATCTAGACAATCACCAGGCGAGCTGTCATTCTTCCAGACGTTGGAATGTCGGAAAACGTCCTGCTGATTTCACACGTAGAGAGAGGGAGAGAAAAGATCGAGGGGGGGAGGAGGGGGATAAATGGCATGGCCTTTTTTTTTTTGGCTTCACGTCAAACGGACTCCACTTAGGAGTTATGGCTTCATTAGGAGACGGTGAGAAACACATCCAGGAGGCAGGAAGGAGACTTTGACACATTTATTTTCCCCTGCAAGCCTACAAGATCACATCAAAATCCATTAACGAGTCAACATTAATTGATATGTTTGAATATCATCGTTGGCTCGATGAAATAAGATCCTTATCTTTATGAGTGTAAGCAAAAGCAGGTGTTTTGTATTTGGGTGTGTTTGTGTGAGCCTCTGTTGCAAAGTTTCTGCAGCAGCAAACTGGATTGAGATATACACAAACGATCAATCTTCCTGTCACGCCGGCTCTCCAGGGGACACGCGTTTTGCCTCGGGTAAAAAAATTAAAAAAAACACACACACACATTGGATTTCTCCTTGAAGAAATTCCCTCAAGCTGTGTGTGCAGATCAGTGCAGATAAGAAAGCTTCCACAACAAGATCACACACGCAGGACAAGAGGTGGAGGCGAGTGTCCACAGCGGAACAAAGCACCCGTGATGCCGATGGACGCCGTGCAAGTCGGTGCAGGACGGCGGCTGAAAGTCGAGACGGATGCAGATAGAAGAACGAAAGGGGGAACCTTTAAATGATTATATCTAAAAAGTTGGAACATGCGTGTTGGAACGAGACAATCAAGATGATGGAGGCCTACTTTCTTAAAATGGTTATTTAGACAAAACAAAGATACAAGAAAGTACTGAACCGTGACATCACCAGTTGGGTTGCAGACTGCCGTTTTGAAGCATTTTTGCCGCCGCCATCTTGGTTTCGTTACTATAACTGGTTGTACTTCGTAATAAGTCAGTGTGCTCAAATTGATCAGAAATCTCATACATGGTTTCTCTGAATAAGTAGAATCAAACAATCCGTGACCGCTTGAGGTGTCATTGTGTTCAATTCCTGGGAATTTTTTTTATTATTCTTATTTTTAAAGTACCACACATGTTCTCATGGTCATGAATAAATCTGTAATATTGAGCGTGGGGACGCGTTGCAGCTGGTACCCTGGTGACCTGAGGGTTGGGCCGCCGAGCACGAACCACAACATCCCCGTCTACGTCCAGCCGAGGACCTTTGTGGTTTTCTCCGTCTCTCTTTCCACCTCATTTCCTGTAGTCCGTCTCATGAAGCCAGTACAGAACCTTAAAACACCCCTTCAGATAGATACAGTTCTATTTCCTGCGTTTAAAAAATCCTTATCCCTAATCTTCATTTTGATCTATCGAGGAAAGAAATATATATCTTAAACTTTAATTTATGTTCAACGATAAATCGTCAGATTACACCGACACATTTCTAATGAATTTGTTGCCAAACCACCCATGAACTATGGGGCTGCCGGTCCCAACAACTCCAAAAAGTTGGAGAGAGTTCCTCCACATGTACATTTCTCAGAAAACACTCAAAGGAAACCTCCACAATCATTATTCTGACATCAGAGAGTATTGGTTCCTCGAGGCTGCCAATGATTGAGCCGCTTCATCAGCGAATACCGTTCCTCCAACGGGGCTGAAGAGTGACGGACGTGTAACCATGTTCTTACATCAGACCTCTTTCATGTTTCGCTTGTAAGCTGATTAGAAACTTATTGCTCGTTTGCCTCGGGGATATGTCACCGCGCTACAGTATGCATCATTGTTTTAATGGTACCTCAATACCTGAGTGACACGAGGTGAATTGGACGTAATTGACGTTTGCCTTGCCCAGATGGCCACGTGTGTGTGTGTGTGTGTGTGTGCAGCCATGTGTTCCCCCCTGTGATGTGGGCGCTGTGTTTCTCCCATCGAATCTCACTCTGGCCAATGTCACTCTCCCGCCTCGGGGAGTAAATATCCCTGGGAACCGAGCCCGAGATGAGAAAACCTCCACACCCGAACACACACACACCCGAACACACACGCACACACACACACACACACGTGCACACGCACACGTGCACACGCCCTCGGACCTCGTGTCACAGCGTCACGGGCAACGAAGAGCATCCGAATCAGCGTGCGTTGAAATCTGATCCAGTGATCCAGAGCCAGCTATTAGCAATTAGCACGGCCACATTTGATGTCGTCCCCACTTGAGTATACAGCCCAGGTTTTTTTTTTTTTAAACTTAAGCCATTTCAGCCCTCTGGGGGGGCACAAATGGCATGTGCATTAAGTGCACATGCCATTTACCAAAGAAATGGCATCAAACCGTTGACCATTAAAAAGGAAATTACTTGAAAATTACCCCCCAAGTCAATTAGGCTCATTATTTTTACTTTAGCATGTGTGTGTTTGTGTGTTTATAAGTGTGTGTGTGTTTGTGTGTGTGTGTGTGTGTGTGTGTGTGTGTGTGTGTGTGTGTGTGTGTTTGTAAGTGTGTGTGTGTGTGTTTGAGTAACATGCATACAACCCTGAACACTGTGGAAAGTGCTAGAAAACAGAACCAGCGTCGGAGAAGGAAGCTGCTTCTCGTGGCGCGACGTTTCCCCGCGTTGCTGATCAGAAACAGAAGGCGACGCGTGAGATTCTGGGAGTCTTCGGTACAAACCAGACGGGACTGAGGAACAAGCCGAGTCCGTCTAGATGTGACGAGGGTCGTAAACTCTGGTGTCTGTCGTCTACTAGCGAAGGTCGTCTGGAGTCAGTGTTGCAAAAAAAAACTCCAAATCACGATTCTACCTCCTTAGTTCAACATCTTGGAACTATGATGATGATTTTTTCCAAGAGTGAGTTTATAAGTCCGCTCTTATCTGTACGCTTCCTGTCGTGTTGAAGTTAGCTCGTGTTAGCATGAAGACTAGAAGCAGGTGGGGGAAACAGCTAACTTGGCACTTTCAAGAAGTTATTGCTTGCGGGCCAGGAAATAGTCCGGCACGTAACCCCCCAATAAAACCAGCTTTTAGTGAGTGATTAGAGATTTAGGGGGCTGGTAGGCAGATGTTTTTTTATTTATTTTATTTTACATACATTTGATCTGCTCATCTAACAGTAAGCAGACCTGTTGTACAATATACAGTCATTAGCATATACGCTTATAGAATGATTATAATTTTCTATATCATGTGGATTTTTCACACATCACCACATAGTGCACAGTAAGACTATTATAATAACACACAACGATGTGTGACACAATTTGTACCACTAGTAATTGTACGCTTACAAATTCACACGCCCCAACGGCATGCTGGGTAACATTAAATTCCGCTAATAGTCTGCTAAAAGCTGGGGAGGGGGCCCGCGATGAGTCACACGAGTTGCAGCTGATTCCAGTAATAGTTCGGAGGGTATTATGAACACGGAGAATGTGCCGATATGATCCGTTCACATGAGGAATTAGCATTTGCTCATCATTAAAAGCAGAGACGGGGGGGCCGAGGGCACTTTAGACAATTGAAAAGCGCTCCGTGGATCCCACATATAGATCCCACTGCCCTCCTTAAGTGCATGGCGGAGGGCTCCGGACCGCCGGCTTTACAGGCGGCGTACCATTAGACGGGGAGGAGAAGGCAGGAGGGCACGGCCGTGTCACACACAAAAGTAATTGAATCGCTTCCTTTAAGCCACATTCAATTACTGCCACTCATAAATGCACTTAGGTGGGCCGTACTTTAACGCTGGCGAAGAGGAGGAGCCGTCCTTGTCAAGGACGGTCGAAGAAAAAGTGCTTTTTTTTCAACCAAATTAATAGTCCGATTACTTTCTCACATCTGCTCCTCTCTGCTGGTCTGACCTTGACGTTAGGCAACACAGACCACCAATCACAGAGCTCGTCGTGCAGCTTCAGACTCAAATTGATATGTAACTGTATACGGTGAAAAAAGCAGTTTCCGTTCTTTACTTTGTTCTCGGGAAACTTTTACAGCATCCTGAGAGGCTTTATAAATAAACGCTCACTCCTCAAGGAAAGGGGATTACCTCGCAGTCAGTATTTAAGTGTCCTTGAACAAGAAAACGGGTAATTTCCATTATAGGGAACACGATAATGTATACGCACGTCTGTTTCTGGAGGAAACACCGGCACACAAGTAGCTGTTTGTGTCTGATTGGGGGGTTATCTGCTGGGTCTGTTTGCTGTTTCTCTGCTCTCTCATTTAATTCCCCAAATGATGTGTGCCGTAACCCAGCTGGTCCTTGTCCTGGGCTTGGATCAGAGAATACAGTAGGCCCCCTTTGAAGGGATCAAGGAAAAAGACTCCTGCTGGTAAACAAACAGAGTTCAGAGCCCCCCGCCGGCTGGAGGCTAAAAAACAGAGTGGATTTTTGTTGTAAAAGGGGGGACTCTGCTGCAGAGAACTGTGGTGGCTTTTCATAGATCAATGAGGGACGGGAACCAATATCACAAAAGGGCAGACGGAGAGGGAGAGGAAGAGGACGGGGAAAAAGGGAGCGAGGAAGAATAACAAGAAAGAAGTGTGGAGGGAAGACTGGGTCACTTCCACTTCATGGTATTACAGATTTCAGAAAGCAATCCTCAAATGAACTGTTAACTCAGTAGATCATTACGTTCTGGCTGTTGGAATTAGAAAGGCAAGATACAGGTTTTAAAGGGACCATAATAAGAGCAATATCTCTCTATTTACTTTAAATCTTTAGATAAATCCAAATAAACAGATATGGGAATAAAACACAAGCACTTGTGGGTGCCAGTGCCTGAATGTTTGCTCAGCCGAGTCCTTGTTTGTTACCGTTGCTGAGCCTGTCACATATACACACATATTCAGTTTACATTGATAACAACACAATGAAGACTCAGAAGCATGGAGCTTCTCAGTTTGTTCATTAGTTGTGTCTGAGTTTCTGCTCAGGGACAATAAAGAGATTAAAAGAGATGAATTTGAATGGATTTGAACTTGAATCGAGATCCTCCTTTGAGCAATATTTGATAAACAGGGGAGGTTTCATCCTATAAGTGTCTACCTCCATACCTCATTAATGTCTCTGATACAGTAGAGGGAAGAATGGGAGATGTTTCACGGGACAAATCTGAGAAGTAGGATCCCTTTAAGACATCGTATAATTGGAGGCCGGCGTCTCTCTCTCTGATGTATTCCTCTTAAATGTCCCACTGATGCTTTATATGACAGCTGGCGACCATAGATGTTCCCAGCTGTTTTTTATGAACTATAGCAAGCAAACTTATCCAGCCAACCGTTGCTCTATGTTGAAAAACGCAAC
Organism: Eutrigla gurnardus; assembly: GCF_963514095.1. Classification (NCBI taxonomy): domain Eukaryota; kingdom Metazoa; phylum Chordata; class Actinopteri; order Perciformes; family Triglidae; genus Eutrigla; species Eutrigla gurnardus. Next base: position 5,577,137 of record NC_139927.1, read on the forward strand.
TTCTAGCCAACTTTAAATATTTCCAGTCGACTTGAATTTAGAAAATCGTTGCAAAATGTGTTCTGTTACTTTGGCTGTAACACTGTGAAGGATGAATAATAAAAAAAAAAGAAAAGCCCGTTGAAGCCTTGAAGAAGTGTGAGGGAGGCGACGACCCTCTAAAGATCAATGAACAGCAGCACAGGAAGAGGAGGAGCTTGCGTCAGCCAATCGCAGCGGGCCGGGGGGAGCAGCATCTGACGCAAAACCAGGAAGCCACCTGATGTGAGAGGGGTCAGATAAACGCAACAGAACCGACGGTCACACGGGACAGGTGCTTCCTTAACGATACACATCACACACACACACACACACACTTGCAAACTATATTAGGCCCGTTGCTCATCTCCTCTCTCAGCTGTGTCAGAGGCTTTCCCAGACATCCAGCCCACGCACAAACACACACACACACACACACACACACACACACACACACACACACACACACACACACGCATCCTCAGACAGGAGGGGCGGGGTGAGGGAGGACAAGCAGGCCAAGGAGGACGGAGGACAGGGCACGCACGCAGACAAACCCGACAACAGGCAGGAAACTCTAGAGAGCAGCCGCGGCTATTTTCTCTCCTCCTCCACGCTCTCGGTTTCCATTTAGGACAAAACGGGGAGAAAACCAAAAAAAAAAAAAGAACACATGTCATGAAAAAAAACAGGAGCGCTATTAAAAAGTCCAATAAAACCTTGAAGGCATTAAAAGGAAACGGAGCACTAAAAGAGGAACGTCTCCTGTCCTGTTGCGCATGAGAGGGATTTGGACGGCTCATCCTTCCTATCGTGTTTCCTCCACTTCTGCAGGAAAGCGTACTTCGAATGCAGAGTTCGGGGGGGGGGGGGCTCCGCATCCACTCTATAGTGTGATTGAAGCACAATAAGGCAGGGGGAGGAATGTGGCGTCCATACGTGCAGATTGCACATATAAAACAATGGGATCATGGCGGGGGGGTTGTGACGGTCGGGGTCGGGGTTAGCGATGAGCATGGGGGAGGAGGAGGGGGAGTCAGCACAGTCACGTATGCAATGCATCCCCCTATTAAACACACAGCAGACGCACATTTGGATCGTATTAAACTTGTGACCTGAGGAAGGCTGCAACCAAATTCTGCTCAGACCCGAACCGGTCTACGCGTCTTCCTGGTACCACTAAAACAAGATGTCGTAATTCGCCAAAATCATCTCGGACATAACTCATTACATGTGATAGGAGGACGCATCCTTTCGTCAGTGTGTCATCCCGCAAAGTTTAATAGCAGCTTGGCTCTGGACAGGAATGGCTTGGGCGTTTAGTTAGGGGTTATGTGTCTATGATTACAGCACATTAGTTTGGCTCTCCGGTGGACTATTTATGGGGCATAATGGGTTTGGACACAATTCAAAGAGGCACCAAACACCCAAAAAATGCACATTTAAATATCCCCCACAAACTCCCCGCGCTCTGCGATGACTTTTTATGAGAATGTGGGTGACAGGAAAAACACGGAGAAACTCATGGCCTTATTTATTTATGACAAGAATGTTTCATTGTTTTCAAAACAGAACAGATTATGCTGAGGCGGGCGGGTGGGCTAACGGCCGGCTCAGGCCCCAAATCAGAGTGATATTATGTCAGCCTGCTGTTTGTTTGAGCGCCAGTTGGGCATGGTGGGATCCCCCCCCCCCCTCCCTCCCCTTTGTTTGTTTTCAAACCCCATAAACAGTCTGAATAAACCAACAGTAGAAGAAGAAGGGAAAAAAAAGACCTCCTTTAATTTCATTTCTCTGCATCTCCCTCCGTCCTACCCGTTCTCTCTACCTCCTCGTACCCACGGAACACTCTGGGATTGTTTTGAGCTGTCTGGCGGAGGAAGGAAAGCGGTGTGAGAAAGTGGCTGTTTTTTTGGAGCGGACAGGAATTGGCCTCATGGCGCACGGTTCCTCTCCTCGCAGCGGGAACAATGCCGTGGCGTCACACCCCTGCACTGACCCTCGCCGTTTCACATGGAAAAATGTTCCCAGAATTCCGCTCCCAGGCTTGGAGGTATAAGGCCAACCGAGAGGGGGGGGGGGGTAATAGAGGAGAGGAAACCTATGCTACCGGGAGCATTTGTAGCCATGACAACCTAAGCTACGACTCCTGAAGCTGATTAGTTGGATGGAGGAAGGGGAGGCGTGGCTATAAATCACACGTCCCAATAGCCAGTCACATCATCATCCAGCCGGGAGCACGGACGGGGCATTCGCTCAAGGTAACCGCCGTAAAACTACAGCTTCGACTTCTTGCATTGTCACAGTGAGGCCGCCCCCCCCTCCCCCCTCCTCCCTTCACTCCCCCCACCCCGGCACCATTTAGCTTCACTCCCCAGCTCGTTACCACATTGTTGCCCCTTCCCGCTCTTTGTATAAAAACTAATCAGACTAATCAGCTGATGCAATAGAAGATGTGATATTGGCACGCAAAGCTTCGCTTTCCCTAAAGCGGCCTGTAAAAGCCACATCGGGGAAGGAAAAGCTGAAAGAGCAAAGCAGTTAGCCGCTCTCCTAGCGGCGCTGGATGACGGGGGGCCTGGGCCAACCGCTAACGAGGTTTGCGGTTGGCCCACATCGGCAAGGACTGCAGCACGGCAGGAACCAGGGATCCTGGTACACTAGCTGTTAGTTGCTGACTTTCACGGAGTGAGGGTTTGGAAATGAAAGGGGGGGATAGGTTTGCACACTGTTTTCTTCTCTAACATTACTGGAAGAGGAAAATCAAAAGTGAAATCTGCAGCTACAAGACTTCTAAGTGCAACCACTTTCAGTTTTCCCCTAAACGTCTGGTAGATCATCTCACCACTTGTGTTTCCCCACAATCCCTGATCTCAGCAATACTGAGAAAATATGGAAAATCATATCTCATGGAAATGATGGCCAAACAATATGTATATAAGACCATACATGCAAGATGTTGGAGATATTAGGGACTATAAAAGCCATGCTCCAAAATAAGGTTATGCCAGAGTTCACTTTCATGTCAGATTTTCATGTAATATTCTATGAGAAATTAAGACAAACCACCCTAAGGTCCCTCTACATTTCAAAAGCCACTGGAGGCTGAAATCATCCAAATTATGTATCCCTTATCTCGGGTTTAGCCAATTCATTTTAGTCCAGATCCGGTGAAATCTACCACAGCTGATTCATGTCACACCGCAGAGAAGGGGGGGTAAAAAGCATGAGGCAATAATTCATTCACAGCAGCCATAAAACTGCTGCTATTGTGCTGCTTTAATAACCCTGCCAGTAACATTATACCCCTAGTGCAGAATATGTCGCTCGCTCCACACAATAACCATTTTATATGGTTCTTGTGAACCTGGAGTGTTTGCATAAAACTACAGTAAAAACCTGTGCTGATCTTGTAGGACGATCATAAAAAGAGCAAAAATATGATTTGAAGAATTGAATGTGGAATGTTGTTTTTCCAGCCTGTATATGTGGCGTTGCCATGGGGAGTTCAACAGAGAAACAAGGTGGGTAAATGGGTTATTTGCAGTAACATCATGACGTATCATTTACTATATACAGCATTAAAATCAAAAAGCATTTTCCTCAACAACAGTGGCAGAACAGGCTGGGTGAGTTCAGAAGATACGCTTCAGAGGCAGACGACGAAACGTGCCGATTCGGACACAAAATGCGGGTACGATGATGACTTGGTATTTTGATTTGCGATGAACGTTGGATCTTTAAAATTCAAGGGTGACTGATATTAAAAGGGCAGCTCTGCTGATGCGTTTCCAAATCTAAAAAAAAACATCAAGCAACTAAAGTTGAGATTTTTTGCCGAACAACAGAGAAGATGACGAGGACGAGGAGCGAGATGAAAGAGATGAAGAGGAAGTTGACTGTGTTCTTAGAGGAAATGGAAGTGGAGGAAGATGGAGGAGGGGGGGGGGCTGCCTGAACTGCCACAACTACTGGCTTCAAATGCTTTTATCCGATTATCAAACTGGGATATTTAATATTCACACATTGATTCTCTGTGGGTGATTAAAGGCACAGTGTGAAGAATTTAGGAGGATCTTTAAGCAGACATGGAAAATAATATAACAATTTGTGTAATACATGTATACTCAGGGTCCTCTAGCATCAGTTTTGGACACAATGCATTAATATAGACTCATAATTTCAAAATTTCAAAAATAAACTTCCGTCTTCACAGGATGTTTAGGTTTAGCTAGCTCACCTTCGGCCTCATCTTTTACCAGCTTTCGGAGGGTGATTTTTTTTCCTTGTCATCGCCATTCATATCTATATAATAATGTGTTTATGATTATATTGATTTTGGAGCACAGTGTTGATAGAAGTTCTCACTGTGGTATTACTTTTACTTAAGTTAAAAAATCATGCATACAAAAAAGTACAACATGATTGCCATCAAAATATAGTTCAAGTATCATCAGTAAATTATGAATCAATTAATGTAGTACCGTGTACTGTATATACTTAATATTACATCATAGTTTATTAGTTGATTTGTATTTTGTGTTATGAACTCGTATTGTTACACAAATGTAGTGAGGTTAAAAGACAATATTGAGGAGCAGAATATAAAGTTCCATAAAAAGGAAAAACTAAAGTACAAGCACCTTATTATTTTATTAAAGTACTTGAATAGCCTAAATGTACTGAGTTACATTACAACAGAGCACATTCTTCCCAACATTCTTCATAGAACCAAAAACAACACGTTGTGGCAGCGATGACCCGGCACATAACCCCCCTGTCGAAACATAACATGTAGTCGGAAAAAAAGACTTGTGCTGCCAAGAGGTTCATGCTACCTGTTCCCCCTTCTCTCCAGTCATTATGCTAAGCTAAGCTAACCAGCTGCTGGCAGTCGTTACAATCGGTAATTGCTCCACAAATTCCATACAGGACAGCGTCGGCCAAAAGTGATAAATTACGTTCCTCTAAGGGCAGACGGCAGGCTTGTGCCCTGACACACTCGGGGCTGTAAAATGCGCTCGCTTTGCTCCCTCCACGTTTCTGGAGAATGCTCATAAGGATTCCAAACTCTGAGGTGACTGACCCCTTCGACATAATATTTACAGCCCGGCTTTACAATGCCTAGAGGGCTTCGTATGCAAAGTGTTGGTTTTTTCGAGGACATGTAGAAAATACAAACTGATCGCCATCTTGAAATGAGGATGTGGTCATAGGGGCTATAAACTGTCCTGAAGTGTGCTAAGTAGACAAGCCTATTGTTTATACATCGGCGTTTATGAGAAGGATGCAGACACCAAACAGAGACAGCAGACGTGCAAAGCATGTTGCTCTTGGACGTTCTCATAAAATGTGCCAAAATATTCCGAAGATATCGCTTGGCTCCGTCTCAGAAAGGTATGAATGTCCATGTTTTATTTATATATTTATTTAGATATATATGCAGATCATATATATGATTACATGCATTTCCTCCTGTGACCCTGCTTCAATATGACAAATACTACGGTACAACTTCTAAGTTCAAAGGTTAGGAGATGCTTTCACACTCCCGATAAATATAGCTCACCTTGGTTCCCACACCGTAAACAACCTTGTGATGTCAGTGATGATCCCGGGGCCAGGACGAGGACAATAAACAGGAAGTGGCTCAGCAGCAAGCTGCATCCCATAATAATCAGGATGAAAAACACAGACAAACAATCCCCGAAATCGCAGCAAGACACAAAGTGACAGATAACAAGCGACAAGCGACCCCCGAAAGCAACACGGCGGACGAATTTCAAACAAGCCACGTTCAGAGAACATCAAATGAACCAACGTGCAAAAAAAAAATCAAAGACGTGCAAACCCAAACAATCCGGTAAACAGGGATTTTGGACACGGAGGAACCGCTGGAGATGTCTGCAGGGTCGGATGCAAACAGGCGTAAACAAAAGGATGGTGTGACAAGCGTTAGTTATCTCACTGGAGGCCAAGAGAGCGATGCTCCGATGTATTGAACGTTTAGAACATTCTCACATTTCTATAGCGTAAGAAGTCGAGCCGCCTTTGTGCTCCGTTTCAACAGCGTGACTCCCATCTTTTGCAGCCAGATCGGTGTCAACGCCGCATAAATCCACGAAGCTCTGCCAGTAAACAGCTGGAACCGATGTTTTAATGCACTACAAACACACAGAGACGAGAGCACACTGTAGGGATTCCTCGCCCCGCCCCGAAAAACGACGGGCCATCTGCACACCATCTCTCTCAGCACTTGTTATGATTGGTCCCACCTCTTCATATCCCAAAGACAAAATAGCTCGCTAATTACTTTTTTTTTTCTTACAAATGCTGGAAGGCAAAAACAACTTTTTTGTCTCTTTTTTACAGGGATGCTAAATGCCCCGACTGTGCAACAAGCTTTAACCTGCAATTATGATGCTAAACTCAAACTTTTTTACAGCTTGGACACAGACGGACATCAATGATGTAATTCGGCGTCATCGTTTGTAGCCACTTCTGAGACTGAAATATCTTATATTGCATAGATAGAGCCATTCGTAGTCCCCAGAGGCTGAATCCTAATGGCTTTAGTGAACCCCCGACCCTTTATTTAGCAACAAGCAGGCTGATATTTGTGAAAGGTCTCAATAATGGCAAAGGGCAAGCTAATTAGCAACTGCTAGCATGCTAACAGCCTAAACTAAGATGGTCAACAGACAGAGGACGAGCAACATGCAATTTTTCAATTATTGTACAAACATCCATAAGCGGGATATGTGCAAGTAATAAGGGGGAAAGTTGAATGTCTTTTCATTCTGTTGATTCTGTTTTTCTGCAGAGTTGCAGTAAAAAACATTAGGCTGCACTAATATAATTAGTATTAGACTTTTTGGAGATTAAAAATTCAGTCATGGCTGAACTCACATGATCCAAACATTTCCAATAACTCAAAGTACAAAAAGTCAACATCAAATGTACTAATTTCCAAAATGCACAACATGTTTTATCTGGCATAATATTCTGTTCTATATTTGTCAGACTTTTTTTAAGAAAAAACAAAAATATAATAAATAAAAAAAATGTTTTTCTCTCCCGCTTGCCAGCACACTCCTGTAATCACTGGGCGGTCTAGCAGCAATCTAACAGCATCATAAATTACATTTATATAACCACAGAGACATTCATCATATTGTGTGTGTGTGTGTGTGTGTGTGTGTGTGTGTGTGTGTGTGTGTGTGTGTGTGTGTGTGTGTGTGTGTGTGTGTGTGTGTGTGTGTGATCATAATAAAATATGACAACAAGCATTCAAGGCTTCATTGGAAACCTCTATAGACGCTTTCAAATACATGCATATAGTGTCTATTAAAGCGTTTTTTAATCAATGTGGTTTAAATTCGAGATGCATTAATCTAAAACGTGTGTGTTTACATTGAGACGTCATCATTTGTGTGCATGCATGGTGAAAAATATTAAGGAATCCCATCATTTATGCATAAAATAATTGTATGAATAGTGTAAGTACAGACCCTTTTGTGAATGAGGCTAATTGTGAGCATGTTAGCATGCTAACATTAGCATCAGTCAGATTTTGATCTAACTAAACAAAAAAAGATGCCCGATTTAAACAGAATTTAACATTTGAGAAGTCTGGCACCTTTGGTTGAATATAAAATTAAGTTTTTATTGGAAAAGATTACATGCACCCTCAGCCCAAGGGGAGGCTTTGGCTCTGAAACTCTAACATCCACCAATTTCATTCTAATTTCAAATGAAAGCCCTAATTACACAATTAATATCATAATTATCTGAGAAAACATCTATCACGGGGGGGGGGAATTAAGTTTTCTCTGATCCCTGATGAGATCTGTAAAGCCCGATGCTAATTGTGACATCATGCTGGACTCTTCTGAGAGTCCCAGGATGAACTCTGCTCACTAGACGGCTCGCTGGAGTCGCCGATTGTCTGGAGCGACTCGTGGTCCTTCCTTCGTCTGCGGCCGCCAGACTCGCCGAGCCGGTGCAGCTGTTAATCCTGTTCCCTCCCAACTACTGACCACATCACCGGGGGAGGGGGGGGGGACTTGAAAGGCAACCTCGGTGACTGTACTTCACACCTATTTCTCTGCCTTCTCACACAACATCGCTTACACACACGGATGCACACACACCACCCACACACATTTTGTCTCCCTTGTTTCACACACAGACACACACACACACACCCACACACACATTCAAACACACACACACACACATTCAAACACACAGCTGCCTGGACACTGAAGATAAGGAGCTGGAGCTGTGAGAGAGACGGAGGGAGGAGGGGGAGGGGGAGGGAGGATAAAGTATGTGTGTGCATGTTTGTGTCTGTTTGCGTGTGTTTTCAGTGGAGGGGGGAGGGGGGAGGGGGGGCGACTCTACAGGACGTCCTGAGCATGGCGAGCTTCTCAGAACGGAGGACGAGCCGCTCGCCGTGGACAAAACAAGGTCCTCACATGCAAGACGAATCCAGCAGAACGCCTGAAGGCTGACGTGCCATTATCATCATCATAAAAAAAAGGCCCCATTCATCAAAACAGACGTTCAGATATCAGGAGGAGGGCACCGTTACAGCTCAATCTTCATGTGGCAGACATTCACAAAGCAGCTGTATTATGTTAATGAGCGGTAAATATGCTGCGGCTTTAACCGTGACCGGCAGCATCGGAGGGTCTAAAGACGTCTCAACGACCACATAGGAAGAGAAGCAAGGTCTTCTCAGCATTGATTTTCCTCATGTGTGTGTGTGTGTGTGTGTGTGTGTGTGTGTGCAGCCTTCCTAATGGGATGTGTTTTATACAGGGGGGGCCTGGGAAACAACAGTGTAACCAAAGGGAAGAGCAGAAGGAAAACAAGGACCCCTCCCTGTCCGAGTATGGAACAAACATGTTCGACACACACACACACACACACACACACACACACACACACACACACACACACACACACACACACATAAACAACACCGTCTCGCTCTGCTTTCAGGCTGATCTGGAGGAAAGCCAAGTTCCTTTTTGGACACCTCTCTCCCAGCGAGCTTAGTCGGCTATACGTCTCAGAATGTGTTTTGAAGTCAGATCAGTGCAGCAAGTTTTCAAATCAGGAGGAAGACGAGGGCCCACGTCCATCTCTGGGTACACACTCCTTGTGTTCCTGAGCCGCCAGCCAATCAGAGGCCTGGGATGGGAGCCGGCAGCGTGCCCCGCCGGAGCAGGTGCAGCCAGAATGGGAGATAAGAAGAACACGCTGACGGATCGGCCGATCAACTTAAAAACACTGATTGATGCGAGGCTCCATTTTTCCGGCTGAGGGGACGCTGCTGTATTACACGGGCACCCATGTTGGGCGTGGGTGGCCCTGTTTGTGTGGTATTAGAGGTGGGGGTGGGGGGTAAAATAATGCATGTTAGTCGGCCCTAGTGCCAGGGCTCCTGTGCGACATCGTGGAAAATCCTCCTCAGCAGTTTCCTGTGGGTCTCCATTATCAGGCCTCGTTGATAGACCAGCTTTTCCCCCCTACTTCCTGGCTCTCTTCCTCTCCTTCCACCCCACTTCCCCTCCCACACTCTTCTCAATCACATGAATCACCGCTGCCACCGAGAGGGCGAGGTGAACCGGCCGGAGCCAGAAAACCACACTCCTTTTATTGCTTACGGTCAAATGTTTAGTCTCTCATTCCTCCCCAAGTCACATGCATCATCGCATCGGATTTTATTTCATTATCGCGCTGCATTCACTTGCATGTCGAGCAAATGCTGAGTCACTTGATCATGCAGTCATACCCCCCCCCCCCCCCTCCCTTCCCTTCCCTACCAAGATGCCAGTCAGGATGGAGCTTGTCCTGTTCATACGTCCTTGGCAAGCCCCGACAACTTGCGTCTCACAGCAAACACAGCTTTTTTTTTTTTTTGCCAGGATTTTCAAAATAAGAGACAGCACGGGATGATGTGCCACTTGAGCTTGAGTGATGTCACGGTCCCGGATGTGTCTGTGCAACCTCCAGAAGGCTTTGCCAAAATCGAGCTACGGGGGAATATACGAACGAATCGTCTGTGATAGAAAAGGTTGAGGGTATATTTTAAAAACACAAAGCTTCGGGGTCGTGCTCCCATTCAGCCGCGGTCGGACGTACTCTTGGCAACCCTTGTTGTCGCCACGACAACGTCAACAAACACAGTCCCACTTGATGATGATGATGATGATGATGATGATGGGGAATGAAAGATGGCTGCAGGTCAATAAACACAGAGAAGGGGTGAAATGAGAGTGAGCTTTGAAGGCTGAGAATCCTTACATTCATTTCAGCGTGAGTCACCGGGAGGGATGATAAGTGTGCCTATTGTATGTGTGAATGAGAAGGGGGGGAAAAAAAGGGGTGGAGAGTGTGAGAGAACATGAAGGTTGGATGGATACATGACTAATCTTGCTGTCTTGCATTAAAAAAAAAAAAAAAGTAAATCTTTCCCCCGTCAATCTCTCACACACGTAGGGAGATTGATCTACGGCAGCGATCGCCGTGCCTTCCAGGGAAGGTAGGGCTGTTGTTTGGCTACAGGACGTGACACAGAGCATGTGCGAGGGGCCTGATAGAGAGGCAGAGGCCGATGACAAAAGGAAAGAAAATAAAGAGAGGGAGGAAAGGGAAGCACTTAGGTGTGCTTGATATCCTATCAGTGCCCAATACCCATCTCAGGCATGGAAAAACACCATGAATGGGGGATTCGCTACTCCAGTTTAAAAAAAATGAGCCGTCGCAGACTGAGCACAGGTTTTTGTTTTTTTTTTGGACTGAGGACTGGGGGGGGGGGGAGCGGAGATCAAATGGGGGATGGATAAAAGCTTGGGAAACAATAGTTCCCTGTGTGTCTGAGAGCCAAATATGCAGCGGCAATACCGAGTTCCCTTTTTGTTCTTGAAAATGCTCCTCAGATGTTTGACGCAAGACCAAGAGCGGGGCGGGGACTGGGAGGGAGACAAAACAAACGGCAATTAAGGTGGTTTGTGAATCCGTTTGAAAGGCCTCGCGATCCATCCTTTAGGAAACATCTGCCATATTGATGTACGAGGCCAGGAAAAAGACACATTCCTTCTATCCCCGTAAAGCAAAAAAGCCCAGAGCATTGGCGAGCCCTCTATCCATCCCTTTCTAAGCCGACGGCCTTCACGCATGCTTACATGCAATAAAACATAAACACACTCACACACACGGCCTGTTTTTTTTTGCTACACTCCGAAATATATCCCTCATAAACATTTATAGTCCAAACAGAGATAACACCACCCCTATCACTTTGCTTTCAGCTGGAAATTCCACATAATCGTCCAACGGGGCGAGAGGAGAGATATCTTTTGAGGCAGAAAACTCTCTGTAAGAGACATATTTCATAATCCCCAGCAAATACCGAAGCGTCGTTCTTCTGCCTATATAACTGGAATGAATGTGAGTTCAAGCGTCTTCAGCTGTCGGCCGAAATCACCCCCGAAGGGCCCGGAGAGGAAGGCATAGATGGGAAAGACACAAACAATACTTCTGCCGTAACATAAAAAAAGACAAAATGATAGTAAAAGCTGAACTGAGGGGAAAGTCCACTCTGCTGTTTACTTCATATCCTCTTAGGATGCGCTGGAGATTCATCAAAAGCTATAAATCTGATATAACAGGCCGCGTTCAAACAATCAAGTGGCCGTTCGGAGAAGATAAACGGGACGACCCGCTCCAGTGAAACAAGTCCGACACGGTGCTTTCATGTGGATGTCGGCGTGTTTACACTCCACAATAAACGACACAGCTTGGTCGCGAAGCCCACGAAAAACTGCAGACTGGGGGAAAATCCAACATGGCGGTGGTTTGAGTGGCTTGTTGGGCAATAAACAGAGCAGCGGGCCGCAGTGTGCCTTTGTGTTTATGTCAACAGTGAGCTGTTCAACCAGAGGACCAGAGGACACACACACACACACACACACACACACACACACACACACTTTCAGTCTTTCCCCTTTGACCTGCTACTGTAGTTCACCTGCTCCACATTTCTGTCACATTTCTGGAATGATTTAAGCGACCACCAGCCCCCGGCTAACGTAGCTTAGCACAAAAACGGGTAAACAGCTAGCCTCCAAAGTTAACGTTTGCACATCATTTCCCGTATAATACTTCTTTTGTACGGATTAAACAAAGAAGACCAGGTTATAAGTGAGCTATAGAAGTAGACGGAGGGGATCTTGTTACCTTTGCCCCTGGTATTAGCCTTTATGCTAAGCTAAGCTAAGATGACTAACTGCTAGCTGTAGCATCATATCGATTGTACACATGAGTGGTATCGATCTTCTCACCTGACTCTCAGCAAGACAGCGGTTCAGTGTATTTCCCAAAATATAGACCTTTAAAATTACCCAAAAAATAAGTTTCTTCTTATTTGAATCGCAAATTTCAATCTTTTTTTTTCTTCCCGGAAAAACAAAATATGATACGTGATTACATCAGCTAGTATGAAGCATTTTCAAACAATAATATTATAACATCCATCCATCAATCAAACTACAACTTTTTAAATGTTATTCAATTATAATTCACACAAAAACATGCAAACTGATAGCAATCTTTTAGCTTTAAAAAACACAATATATTCAAAATGAATAAGTTATACAAGAAACAGAGCCTGCACTTGTATGAACTATCTTTTTTTAGTTGCACTTCTTGTTTCCCTGAAACTGAAATACATATTCTGTTGTACTTTGTCCTGTGTTGAGTACAACATGAGTCATTTATTACTCCCTTGGGATATGCAGAAATATAGAAATATATTATTCTTTGTTCCTCTGCTGTGAGAGGAAAGAAACCGAGAGAGAGGCTGAAGCGATTCAAGAATCACAAATGTGTTTCTCTGCAACACTTCATTCCTTCAAGTGTTTAACAATAACATCGATCCGTTTCCAAAGTCACACTTCAGTGGCTGCAAGAAATATAACATTTTATAATTTTATATTCCAATTGGAAAAAAACTAACCCAACAAGCGCTTTGTTCCGTGACCTTGCAGCCAAATGTAGACGAGTGCAGAGTTTCTAAAGTAGTAAAAAAGCAGAAAAATAAAGGCATCAGCAGATAAAACGCCAGCCAATCAGGACCCGGCTCCGAGGTGTGAATTGAAGCACTTAACCAATCGATCACCGCCGTAGCAACGTGTGATTACATGGCAACCGATGCAGCGTGTTTATGCTTATTGCTTCTACTTTGATCATATAGATGCAAACTTTGCATCCGACATTAATCTGCTCTTCTGGGTTTTTTTTTTTTTTTGCAGCTCGTTTAGATAAAAGCTGGTTTGTTTAGCGGCGGCTGTATACGGTTAGATCAGAAGCCAGACTCAGACAACATTGGCCTGAGCAAAGATCCATCTGTCTGTTCCTTGCTGAGAGGAGCGTGGAGGGCGTAGAGTGCACACACACACACACACACACACACACACACACACACACACACACACACACCAACCTCCCATCACCAGCTGGATCGGAGAAAGCAGCACTTGGGGAACAGTTGACACGCTGATCTCTTTAATGGTTACATCCTCCACACCCAACACCCGAGACACTACAAGCTTTCATTAGTTTAAACCAACCGACTGGAAAAAAAAATACATATCGCAACATTCCTCCCCCCCCCGAATCACAACACACACACACACACACACACACACGGCTCCCTCCTGCTCTCACACACATACTATCCTGTTAACCACCCCCACCTACATGCAATCAGAGGCTCAGAATAGGAAGGAGGGAGAGGAAGCGGCCCTGCATTCACAGGCTGGGAACAAGGAGAAGGAAAAACAGCCGGAACCTGGAATTTACGGAGGAAAAAACAACGGCCATCCAAAAATACCTCAGGACCATCTCCGCAGATAAACAGAAATATCATTACTCTCATCCTCCAGCCCGGGGACGGTTTTCCTCACACACTTCCTCCATCCCGACTCAAATGCTCAACGTCGAGGAAAACATTCGAGTAGTGCGCCTTTATTTAATGTATATATCGTCGGGTCAGGAAAGTCACGCAAAAGGTCTAATAGCCTCATTAGGGCCCTGAACTAATCAGTGCTAAGTGGAGCTGCTGAGCAGAAACCCCCGCTGCCCGGGTGATGAGTCCAGTCCCCTAACACGCATCGCTTCCTTGCTTCCCATCCTCCTTTAGCTTCCTAAAGAGGTGTGATGAAGTTTTGCGTCGCACCAGGGTCACAAAAGCCGGACAAGAGCTGCAACAGTGCTTCTTCTGAAGTGTGAGCATCGTGCAAACGATGCACAGAAAGGATGGAAAGCTGCTCCATCCATTATGACCACACAGCCGTGGACACATGGCCCTTCCTGTAGCTGAGAGGTTAGGTTCACCGACCCCGAGGTCATTTCCTCTGACCCCTTCTTCCTAATTGATTCAATTTCCGAGCCATTGGTCTCCCATTAGGATGTTCCAATAGAGCCGTAAACCTCCCTCTTTAACGGGAAAGAAAAGGGACAACTTTTCACTTTGTTTCTAAATCATCTCATCCATGTGATGTCAGTTAAACACAAATCTGTTCCCCCGACAGCACACATTTGTTAAGAAAGGCCGACAACCTTTAAATGACGTAATTAACCTTTCGGTGACATGGTGACGTCGGAGGCTGAACTCGATGTGGGAGTGGGGGAAGGAAAAAAATTAAATAAGTGTTGAGTCATCGCCCGTTTACCTGCGTGAGATGACAACATGCAGGAACATCCGCGGCCCACGGCTACACCCAGAACCTCCCGAAGCGCTCTTGAATGAGGCCGAACTTTCATTTTAACTGCCTTTAATAGACTTAAAAAAGGTAAAAAAAAAAAAGGTAATTCATAGTTGTGTCATTATAATCAAGTATTCCAAATGAAATTGTAGTTTTTAACAGCGTGGAATTTTAACTGCAGTATGTTCTGTTTGTTGTTTTTTGTGGTCAGATTACTGTAAACTTACATCTGATTATTTGCCAACCAAACCTCCGTGTTTCATACGTTGCAGACAATTCAGCGGCAGGCCATGTGACCACTATTTTGCCTCCAGGCGCCGTCTGTCCGAGGCTCCAGGCTGACTGCCGGGCGAGACAAGCGGCGGGTAGATAACAGCGCTGTTTCAGCAGCAGCAACACGCGGGTCACCGTTTAACACTGGGCACTTAGCAGCTACATCCCGGTAATGGTGGCGGTTTATTTTCACCCTCCTATCTGTCAGTGGCTTTAGTGTCCTGCAGAATACTGAGACGTGCATACAAGGAAACACGTTTCAAGCCAAGTTTCTGTGAGCATGTAAATATGACATGAGGGTAATTAAGCTTATGAGGATTCCTGATTGGTCTTTTTGGATGTTTGTTTGTTCGTGCGTTCGTATTTGAGGAAACCTCTCATGGAGAAAATACATCCGACCGTTGCTCTGGAGAAAGACACAAACAGGCCGAAGGCGAGAAGTTTTGTTTTTGCATTTGCAAGTCAAAATGACTCAAAGGACGTTGATTGCATTTTGAAACTTGTTTGAGTGATTCATTCCATCATCCCTGGATACTAGAAACATTAAGCTCCTATCAGAGCAAATCATTCTGTGATTTTTGTTTTTCTTCAGTTTGTCCGAAACATGTTTATAATGTTATATAAAGTGCATCGATGCAGATAATGCTTCGTCAGCACGTCTATCTTGCAGTTGCTCGCTCTGTTGCCGAAAAAGTAAACAACTATTTGAATTTGCTCGTTCTTGCTCCTACACTGTTGGCACCCGGCGTCAAGTTGGCGAAAGAATTTGTGTTTTTTTTTCTGCTTAGATACAGACTAACAAACATTTCCAAGATTGTTGATGAACTAAAAAAAAAAAGAAATCTCTGAGGAGAACGCCACGAGCGGTTGCTGCGATTCCTCTGATTGCGTCCGATCCGAGGCCCTCGCCGAGCGGCGTCTGCGTCTGCGGCGGTTTCTGTTTATTAGTTTTAGCGTTTGACATTTTCTCAACGCAACGTCTTATTCAAACAAGTCTGCTCCGAGCACGCTGCTTTAATCACAAACTCCTCGTTTAGGGTAAATACAACTGGATCGGCTGTCAGACATTTCACATAACGGAGTTTGTGGTCTGAGCAGTATGGCGTTTCAGACGTGTATGTCCATGCACACGTCTGTGTGTGTGTGTGTGTGTGTGTGTGTGTGTGTGTGTGTGTGTGTGTGTGTGTGTGTGTGTGTGTGTGTGTGTGTGTGTTGGCCCCACTGAGAGCGTTATTACAAAGAGCCAATAGGAGCGAAGGACCACACTCTAGCACATCCTGTTTGACTTGACCTCAGAGGATATTCTCCTTTCCCAAGCAAACAAACCGCCGGGCTTTTGGATCGTACCAACGTCGGAGGGGAAGGGAGGGGACGGGAGCCGGGGGATGTCTCTGGTGGGGAATCAGTGGGTAGAATGGAGGGGTTTTTTGTAGCAGAGTGGCAAAATAGTTGCTGCAGAACAGAACAACTGAATAAAACCGTCTGGGTCACCAACACCGGCTAAAAGCACATCTAAGGGTCCTCTTCAGCAAAAACGGATCATTATTAAGACACATAAGAGACTACTTATGCCACTAGGGCTGCAATAAACTGTCATTTTCATTACCGATTAACCCAGTTATAATTTTCTGAATGAATTGATAAAAAATAGTTGTTATAAAATGTCATAAAATAGTGAAAAATGCACGTTGAAGGTTGTTATATTCAAATGGATTGTTTTATTCTAAAACACAAAAACACAAAGACGAAAGACAGTTAAGAAGAAGGAAATCAGTCCTTGATTGCCAATGATTAAAATGATAAATTGATTATAAAATATTGCCGATTAGGTGTAATATCTAAAGAAGACCCAACGATCACAAATCTCCAAGTGGACCAGGTGTTCTAAGTATCCGTCTTGATGGGATTCTGAGGATCATAAACCAAACCTCCCATCTGACACTATTGTATCACTGACATCCCACCGTTCGTTTATCTCTATGTGTTATGCAAAAAGACGTCTCCTCCTCTAGCTGGATCTGATTAACCCGTTATTTGGATAAGTCGTTCCCTTCGGTCCCCCCGTGGTGTTTCCCTCGGCTAACGGTGGGCCAGCTCGCTGCTGCTGCTGCTGCTGCTGGGAGACTATTGGGATTAATGCTGACACTAATCTCATTGTGGTTAAGGCTTTGGAGAGACTATGTACACCCACTTCACTCTCACTCCCAACCCGGGACGTTTGTGCCCGAGGTGGGATCTGTGTAGTGGATTCTCTCACTCGCTGCTCATCTTATGGGCGGCTTTGATTTCATTTAAAAAAGAAATAAATCAAAATAATGTGAATTTGCTTTTGGCACATTCATAAAGAGTCACGGAGGGATAAATGATCCATCGATCACAAAACAAGGAGTAACTGTGGCTGAGTGGGTATCCACCGCATGATGAAGCAGTTATTTCTGGCTGATCTGGTCTTGATCCTGGACTCCATGTTCCGAAGCATTCATTATCAGTGAGTCCTTCATGAATAATGACGGTTCTCTGTTCGCCGTGATTGATATTCAATGCTTTTATCAACTTCAGGAGCCGCTTGTCACTATATTTAGCCTATACAGCCTGTGTTTCCATGGCTACAAGAGTTGGGAGTGTTGCTGAAGGCAGCACATTTTAGACAATCTATACACCCTGAGATCACGCCAGTAATCGCAGCATGCGTGTCCCACTTGTGATTCATTTCCCCGTAATACGATCCCACCTAAATGTCATTATCTCAGACATGCTGCATACTATTTAAAGGGGCTTTTCCTCATAAAGGCCTTTCATTTCAAGTCTTTTTTTTGTTGTTTATTCATTAAAATCACGAGTGCTTTATGCTTGGTTTGATTTCCGTCAAAAGTGGACTGATTGAATTCTGTAAAGCCCCTCAACCCAATCCATTGCATTTAGCCTGACAGGGACTACTTTCTCTCTCACTAAACTACACCTCACACCTTAAAAACGAAAGAAAAAGGCCACGTTTGAACTAAGGAGAGTTGACCTCGCCCCTCCTCCTCCTCCTCCTCCTCCTCCTCCAGATCACGGTGTTCTCAGAAAAGGTGACATCTGATGACGACGCCTTCCCAGTAGTTCGCGGCGCGGCTAAACAACCCTGTCGGTTCATGTTGCCAGTGTACTCGTTGGAAAGGCCAGGTGAGTGCTGGTGCACCGCTGTTTGTAGTAAACAGCGAAAAGTCAGAGAAAGGAAAAGAAAGTTCCAAAACAGAGCATGGGGGGGAGAACGTGATGGAGGGGAATGAGATCCATGGGGGCTGGTGTGAAGCCAAAACGAAGGGAATTAAGTCATCCTAACTAAGTTGT
>NC_139927.1:5600540-5713040 GCF_963514095.1 Eutrigla gurnardus
TGGAACCAAGGGGCAAAAAGGTTGCGAGGGAGTGGGGCCGTAAATTGAATTCCCTTCTTTTCTATTCTGGAAGTTTCTCCTTCATTGTCCCTCACTCACTCACTCACTGTGCGTAAACGTGCGTCCGCGGTGCGCATTGCGCGCTAAAAATAAGTCAACAGATGTTAAGGCTTGTTAATAATAATCGCCCCGGTATCCATGGTGGTCAGTCAGCGAGCACACACAGTGCCAGTGTGGGTATTACAATCTGGATAATTGTTGTTGGGTTCGGGAAGGGGAAGGGGGTTGAATGTGTGGAGTGGGCGGTGTCGCGCGGAGTGACTGACAGTTTATGTAATGAGCGGGCGCAGCGAGAGTCTATATATGTAGGGGAGGAGACGCACCGCGGTTCATTCACGAGTAATAAGACGGGTGATGAACGTCCGTGGCGCACTGACGCACCGAGTCGCAGCACCAAAACAAGCTCCGAGACCGCGCACGCACCGCGGAGTGACCATTGTGGAGTACAGCAGCACCATGCAAGGAGGGGACGCCTGCTGCTGACAGAAAAGTAGCGCGGCTACACCAGGATATCAGTCTTCCCTCACCTTTTGGATAACTTTTTTTTTTTGGTTTGTTTTTTTTTTTGGAAAAACGCGTTTTGACGCACGCCGACGAAAAGGAGCTACGGGAGAAACTCCCCCTGAGAGTGAAGAAGGATTTATATCATTTTGTTTTTTTTTTAGATTATTATTATTTGTCTTTCTTCCATTTGTTTACCTCGGTGTAAATACTTTGGAGTAAGGAAGGTGTTTTTGTTGCTGCTGCTGCTGCTGCTGCTTTATTGGCTGGTGACGCGGCTGCCCTGGAGAAGCGAGAAGGATGGCAGCCTGGTTCACCTTTACCATCGCGTTCAGCACCACGTTGATATCACAGGTATGAAGGAGGACACCGCATCTCCCCCCCGGTGCTCCTGACACACGGAGAGCCACTTATTTC
The DNA here is from genome assembly GCF_963514095.1 of Eutrigla gurnardus. NCBI lineage: Eukaryota > Metazoa > Chordata > Actinopteri > Perciformes > Triglidae > Eutrigla > Eutrigla gurnardus. The sequence continues at coordinate 5,601,519 of NC_139927.1, forward strand.
ATATTTTATCCCTTTTGAAAAAACGCCATATGCGCTATTTCCCCCTGAATTACATCTCATTTTCTTCTTTAGGTATTCGGATCCGGTGTTTTTGAGCTCGATCTGCACGAATTTAAAAATCACAAAGGTTTGCTGGCAAACGGGAACGCGTGCAAACCCAACTGCAGGACTTATTTCCGAATTTGCTTGAAGAACTATCAGGCTGTGGTCTCGCCAGGTGACTGCATCTTTGGGAGTACAATGACAGCGGTGCTGGGGACGAACTCTTTCAGCGCCAAGGACACGGGCACTTTACCGAGACCGATCCAGATACCGTTCACCTTCGGATGGCCGGTAAGAGCAGGGGAGCATGCTGGTGTTTTAAAGTGAACTGCATTTTTCATTTTTTGGGGGGGGGGAGCGCACCGGTTATTGGTCAGCTCATGTAATCCATATCATTAGGTAATACTCTGATAACTGATTGGACAACGTCACTCGTTTCAAAAAGGCCATCATTGTAACTCATAAGCAGTGGAGAAAATGTGTAAATCATGAGTTATGTAAAAACATAATATAACAATAACAATGAATATTAATTAACTGCATGTGTTTTTGTCCTTAGGGGTCGTTTTCATTAATAATAGAAGCCTGGCATTCACCTTATGGAAATCTACCTGTAGGTAAGTGCAGCGTTTTTTTAACCACAGGAGGGAGCTCTGTCAGTACATTTCACACAGGAGGCTCTCCACATATAGTTTTTTTTTTTTTTGCACACAAAAAAAAGCAAAATATAGGTTATTAAATAAACAGCTCGTTGGCTCATCATCTCCCCGTTAACTGTCCACAATTTCACACGTTTTCACGCCTGTTGGCTCCTTTGTTATGAACTTCAGAACACCTTTTTCATTCTTATACCCAATACAATTGAACTTCCTCTGGTTTATTTTGGTCGTGGGAAAGAGCCGTGGGCTTTGGTGAGAATACACAGCGCCTGCCAAAAACCCCTGACTACATCTTCCTGTATTTTACACCTTACTCTGTTCCGCCCTTTGGAAGAGGGGACTGGGCCTGGGAATGTTTTTGCTGACGGAAAAGAAAGAGGAAATTTCAACCTGAGTTTATCTTTCATCTAAGCTGTATGGGATTTGATAAGGGATGCAGCTTGGCACCGGGCAGATTATTAAAGCGAAAGTGGACGACTTTTGAACCCACCAGCGATTAATGATGCAGCTCATGACACACGACCACAAATCATCCCAGGACATAAAAAAACAGGGTTGTATAGATATCCTACATCCATTCTGACTTCCTCCTCTTTTCTTCTTTCAGATACCAACAATGCAGACTTTATGATTAGCTTTATGGCCATCCAGAGGCAGATGGGCGTAGGCACGGATTGGTCTCAGGACACGCAGACTGGAAAGCAGACAGAGCTGAGATACGCTTACCGGTTCATCTGCAACGAAAGCTACTACGGAGAAAGCTGCTCCAAAAAGTGTGCGCCCAGGGACGACCGATTCGGCCACTACACCTGCAACCGCGACGGTCAGCTGTCCTGTCTGCCCGGCTGGAAGGGCAAATACTGCGAAGAACGTAAGCAAACTATCTATCAGGTCGATTCACCTGTTGGGAGTCTTCTGTAGAACGCGAGAGGGTCACCCAGATGTTTTGCGATGTGTAGATGCAATCGGCCTATCGTGTGTAGAAGCTTACCTTAAAAGAGTTGGTATTTCGTTGGTGGATGACCTTTGCCCCTTCATTGTCACGACTCCTGGAGAGAGAGATTGGTGAACGTGCAGAAGTTATATATCAGTGATAACCCAAAGGTCATCATCATTAAGGCCACATGACGTAATGACATCCAGGGAGATCTGCTGATTCATCCCTCATAGACGATCATTCTGACGTGTCATTGGTTGTCAAATCGTATCCCCGTGTTTTGGACGGCTCTAAAGAAAAGCCCCCTAAAAACAACGAATGAATCAAATAGTAGATTGGAGGGAGGCACCGTGGGAGTAATGGCTACCATGTGCTGGAGTACGTGACGGCGCGGATCTGTCATCCGTGTCACTCGGTGGCGAAAGAGAAATTGGCATGTGCTATTTTGACTGCGGCGCCCAAATTCTAACCAGATGGGCTCACGTGTTGCATTGTGGGGGAACATCCATCGTCCGGTGACTTCAGCAAATATACACCAGAAAGACAGATGAGGCATCTTTCAGACACTTGAATTCTCACACACACACACATACAGCACTTATTTTAAAGCACACATTGTAACTGATAACCACAGGAAAGTAAACATGCTAATTAAAGCCACTAAAGAATCACTTCCTTTATGAGTAAACACAGGTGTGACGTTTCGTTACAAACCAGGAAGTCCGTTTTTTTTTTTAAAGTAATATATTTGACGCACCTTCTTCACACTGTACCGCCGCGCGTGCCCGGTAACATAATCCTCGGAGGGAGGGGGGGGGGGGGGGGGAGAAGAGCGTGCCTTGATAGGAGGAGCTCGGGCGACTGCACGCGCCAAGGTTAATCGCGGCATTATTATCCGCCACGCGCCATCGATGTTTAGTCCCCTTCCATTGTTGGGCGCGCGCTAGTAGCAGCTGCAAATATGGTTGTGGCGGACCACAAACAACAATAGTGACAGCTGTCTGCTATTGAGAGCGAGCATCTGTTCGGGACTAAACCGGCCGCTTACCGTCAGCCGCCTGATATGTCGCCCCGCGAATCAGTGTCATGCAAGACCGGTACACTTAAAACAGGACAAACAAAAAAAAAACGGTGGCAGTCAGGGTCCTGGTCCAGGTTTAGATCACATGAAGGCTTCTGAGGGGACGCACTTCAACATATAAGCTCCCCTGTTGGCTATTTCCAGAGGATGAGGGAGTGCAGTGGGGAGTGTGTTCACTTTTAGCACCTATAGATTTAATTTAAGCAGATTTTCCTACCAGTGTGAGGCGTTTGTTGTTTCTTTTTGAAAGTTATGAAACTTAAAGGTTGAGTAGGTGATTCTATCCAGATACAGTTTTCTGTTGTATTACTTGAAATCATCGTAACGTACCAATAGCAATGATTAATTTAAATGCTCCGACATCAAAATCCATTTAAAAAATGTCATCTGTGGCCGTGGCAGGACTCGAAAAACCCCATCCAATCAAAAAAGTCGGGTTGGGGATAATGATGTCACTGCGAACTCTGTCAATCTTGAGCACAGATATTTGAACGAAGGGGGCGGGACTTTTTTGGTTCGGCGATGCATTCAAAGTCAAACCTTCTGTGGTTTTTCCGAATCACCTACCCTGCCTTTTAATATTTGATACATATATTTCTATAAAACCTATTGAGCAGCATGTTTTTGTGTGTTTTAGCGATCTGTCTGGAGGGCTGCAGCGAGAGAAACGGAAACTGCTCCAAACCCGGCGAGTGTGTGTAAGTATTAGTAATTGTGACGTGTTGAAAGAGGTGCAACATTTGGGCAACATTGCTCGTTGCATCCAGGTTGAGAGCTTTTCATATTCAAGTTCATTCATATGAACCTATAGGTCATGTTTGTGTCCGGCTAATCAGGGCGTTCTTTGAAGGTTCACATGGGCTTTCTGGCTCAGTCCTCTGCTTCCCATGTTCCTTTCCTTTCACCACCTTGTATCACTCACTCACTCACTCTCACTCACACACACACAGACACACACACACACACACACACACACACACACACACACACACACACACACACACACACACACACACACACACACACACACACACACACACACACACACACACACTCTCCCACTCCCTGTGAGAAATTCCCCCCTGAATCCTATTTTGCCCTCTTTTTTAAGAGACAAATCCATCATTCCCATCGCTAAAAACTGACCCAAATTTGGACTAAATCCTTCAGATGCCCAACACCGTAAAGCTGCTCACTCAGCAAAAAAAAAAAAAAAAAAAAGGTTGAAACCTTAAAAGTACATCTTAAGACCCTCGATCTCATGGTTTGACAAGGTTGCTGGGAAAACGGATTCATGGGAAACGAGAAAAAAACTAAACTGCTCTGGCTGTTGGCTCGCTGCCAGAAAATCCTGAGAGCAATATTTCACCTTTATGCTATTATGTTATCGTGATTTATCCTCGATAAAGGATTTTATGCCCTGGAGTTACTGCATTCACATTGTTTGTGATGTAGAAACTGCTTATGTCATTATTCACTGCAGTTATACAACAACAAAAAAGTAGCTTACATGCAATAACGGATGTGTTATGATGTAATAAAGGTGGGAAAACATAATTACCAGTACTCATAATATGGATTTTAGCAAAGAGGGGAAAACGTTACATTTTTCCTTCTTTTTGTGATTGATTTATATGAGGATTTAATAACTGTGTCCAATCGTAACGTCTGGTTGCATGATGGATGAGTGATTTAGGCTGATCCGTGACGGGGCTATAATGCATATAATACATTCTACGATGTGAGGAAAAGGTGATTAATCGGAGAACTCGTTGCCTTTCCTCTTGCAGATGCCGAGACGGCTGGCAGGGCACGTTCTGCGACGAGTGTAAGAAGTACCCGGCCTGCAAGCACGGCACCTGCCAGCTGCCGTGGCAGTGTAACTGTCAGGAGGGCTGGGGAGGCCTATTATGTGACCAAGGTACACCAGACAAGAAAAAAAAAAGATCTTCTCATATTACTCGTTTTCACTTGAATTAACTCCAAAGCATTAGTAAATTAGATTTCCTCTGAAGTGTGCCTTTTGCTTTGTTCACATCCGGAGTACAAGTAAACAAACACTCCCCCCCTCCTCCCCCCCCCCTCTAGACCTGAACTTCTGCACCCATCACCATCCCTGTGTGAATGGCGCCACCTGCATGAACACGGGGCAGGGCAGCTACACGTGCACTTGCCTGCCAGGTTTCACGGGGGTCAACTGTGAGCTGGAGATGCAGCAGTGTGACAGCAACCCCTGCAGGAACGGAGGGATGTGCACAGTAAGTTCAAATGCATTTTATTCTAATATTCTCACCTATTTTCTTTTCTTTCTCTAGTTGGGGTGAGTATTGGCAAGAACCTCACGATACGATACGTATCACGATATCACGATATTGCGATATAAATAAAGATGGAAACACCTGTACCTGTTCCATTTTATTAATTCCCGTGAAACTCGCTGGAATAAATATTGAAAATAAAATAAAAAAGGATAAAGTACTGCATTGAAAGTTGAAAAATCGATATTGTATTGGGCGGCAAAGTATCGCGATATATTGCCGTATTGATATTTTTACCCACCCCTACTCTCCAGTCTTTAACTTTTCCTTTCATTTTCAATCCAGAATTTGGAGAGCGGCTACATGTGCACGTGTCCCCAAGGCTTCGAGGGCTCCCACTGCGAACACAGCCTGCTGACGTGCGCCGACTCGCCGTGTTTCCACAGTGGCAAATGCTGGGAGAAGGACGAGGGCCGCAGCTACATGTGCGAGTGTCCCCGCGGCTACACGGGACTCAACTGCGAGAAGAGAGTGGACAAGTGCACGTCGCTTCCCTGCGCTAATGGTACGGTCTTCCTCCCCTTTATGAACTCCCCCCCCCCTCCCCCCTCCTGCAACTGGAAGCAGTGTGGAACAACAGGAATTGGTGGGAACTTGGTGTCTATTGTCCTCCGTGTAAACACTCGGCAGCTCGGAGCAGCAGCTTGTAAATGTCTCGCTGTGGTTGTTGTTGATGAAAGGGGACAAATATCCAGCGGCAGCTCCATTTCTGCCTCCTTGTAAACATGGAGGGCTGTGGGATTGGGTCTGTGTGTGTGGGAGGAACAAAGCATGGGGTTTGGTGGAGTGAACTGACGATGGAGATCGTGTTGTAACGTTGTGATGACCTCTTCTCCCCTCCTGCAGGCGGGCTTTGTCTGATCCACGGCGGCATGCGTGTGTGTAGCTGCCGGGCGGGATTCATCGGCCAGCGCTGCGAGATCAACATCAACGAGTGTGCCGGTAACCCCTGCCTCAACGGCGGCACCTGCCTAGACCGGATCAACGACTACACCTGCGCCTGTCCCGCGGGCTACGGGGGACGCAACTGCGACCGAGTCCTGGACGAGTGCTCCCTTCGGCCCTGCCTCAACGGGGGCGTCTGCACCGGCGGCGGGTCGGGGAAGCCCCCGGCGACCTGCACCTGCCAGTCGGGCTTCACCGGGCCGCGCTGCGAGTTCTTCGCCTCGGTGACCTCCCCCGTGACCCACGGGGAGATCCAGGACGGCTTCCAGTGGGCGGCGGTGTCTCTGGCCGTGGGGCTGGTGGCGCTGCTGGTGCTGCTGTGCATGGTGGGCCTGGCCCTGAGGCACATCCACAGGCAGGCCCAACGGGACCGGGGCGACACGGAGACCATGAACAACCTGTCCAACGTTCAGAAGGACAACCTGATCCCGGAGGCCCAGTTGAAAAACACCAACCAGAAAATGAGCATGGAGGTGGACTGCGATACGGAGAAATCAAACTTTATCCATAAAAACTATCACTTGGACCCTTACAACTCGAAACCGAAGGAGTTCAAGGATGAAAAGTCACACGAGGATAAAAGTCTAATTTATGACAAATGTTTAGAAGACAAGATGCCGTTGAGTAGAATGTACAGGTAAGAAGAACCACAATCACACTGCTTGTAACAATGTGTGGAAATGTTTCACACACTGGCTCCATCCCCTTCTTTGGACCCAACAATGGGCTCCAGTTGTTATTTTCAAACACATTCTTCTTCCTTTACACACAGTTTACACATATTTGACAAATGCCTCGCTGTATACGTGCATAGCTCCAGCCATGTGCTTCGAGTTTGTGTGAACACAAAGTGTGATTTGTGTCTTTGCAGTGAAAAGCCAGAGTGTAGGATATCAACGATATGTTCTTCAAGAGACTCCATGTACCAGTCGGTATTTGTTATAGCGGAGGAGAGGAGGGAGTGCGTCATAGCTACTGAGGTAAGCCGACAACTAAATAAATTACATCTTCATCGGCCGTTTCTGTAAATCCTATACGCTCCAAAAATGCATCGAATGCACCATCATTTACTGGAGAAAGAGTCTTATCTGGAGCGGAAGTTTGGGGAATATCCGATGTGCATTATTGGTTTGTGTGAATTATTCCGGCCATTCTTTATCTTGACCATGTGTTGACTTTAAGTCGGAACTTATACTGATTCCTCACACATGTTTGGCTCCGCTCGGTCTCAGAGGTGCTATGTTTTACTGCTGTGGCACTTTTTGTGGAATTTTCATTTCCAAGGAAAATATGATGGTGATACTGAAGCACATAACCAATAAAGGTTCAGAGAGTGTTTTGACATGTACGGTTATTATATTGTTTTTTCTACTCCTTTCCCTCTGCAGGTATAAACTGTGAGGGGCTCGAAGGCGAAGGGAACGAGGACAACAACAACAAAAAAAGACACAATCGAGGCAGAATCGAAGATTCTGGATTGTTTACAAATGCCGAGAAGAGACTGGAGATTGTTTTAGATGTCCACTGCTGCTCTGGAACACTTGAGAACTGGAGAGGGCAGAATAAGAAAACTCTGCTCTGCAAAAAAAGGGAAAAAAAAAAAAAAAAAAAACAGAACTGAGAAACTTTATGTTGACCGAGTGTTTGTATGCAAAAATGTACAGTGAAGGACCTCAGTGGTGGTTGAAGGGGACGTAAAGACTGACAGAGGAGCATCGTTAATTTATAATCCCCGCCATCTTGGACAGAGGAAGGAGGAGAACGGTGGATCATCGCCCCCTCGTATCTGAACCCCCGGCCTTGTGTGATAATCATGATGACTGTGACAGCCAACCAATCAGTAACACAAAAAAAAAAGGTGCCTACGATTTGATCCCCCCTCCCCCAACGCCCACTCCTGCCAGCTTCGCCTGCTATGCAAAGACTCAGGGTCGAGACCCACTGTCACAATCCAACCTCACAAACACTGAGAGTTATGAATGTCTGAAAATAATCTTCAACTGTCAATCACGTGAAAATGACAGGTTGGAACTTTTCCCATGCAACGGTGAAGATTGTATGCAGTCCAAAATTCACTAGAAGCCTTAAAAAGAGGGGGGTTTGATGCGGAATGTGTGCCCTTGTCTATCCTTGGATCTTTTGCACTACAAAAAAAAAAAAAAAAGTTGGGGGAAAACACTTTTTAATCAACAGGGATTTGAAGAGAAAAACCACAGGAGCGAATAAGTCAGTGCTGTGCCAGCAAGATCCAAGAGAAAGGAAACGTTTGCATTTTGTTGTTTTTTTTATGCAACAAAACGGAGAAAAACAAAGAGACTCATAGCATGGAGAAAAGACTGTCACACCACTGCCTGCCTATAATAAATTTCAAAAATACAGAACCAATAATGTAATTTTTTTTTTAAATGATTATTTCCAGAGTTTAATTTAAATATGACACACTGCTCTTTATATGTTTTATAATATTATTTTGTATATAATGCATATTTATAAGGACCAAACTTCTGAAGAATAAAACTTCCTTGAAAACTGTTTTTAATTTGATGTCAGTAAATGGAAAAAAGGAAAATTATTTTTGAGGTGTTTTTAAATAATGAAAATTGAGTACAAATGATGAAATGTGTCTTGTATTTATTTTATTATGGGGGGGGGGGGGGGCATCCTGTACTCATCCCACTCTCAGGTCATACCCATGTTGCTCAACCAGCCCTCCTAAATCGTGAGCAGGTTTTTTCAAACATATTAAATCCAGCTGCTCTCCTGCATTCACACATCATATTTAATGTTTTGGACAGTAGGTGGAAACATGAATCCCCCCCCCTCCCCCGACTGTATCATCACTACAGTACTTCAAGTAATTCCGGGGGGCCCACCCGACTCACCCTCTCTCTCTCTCTCTCTCTCTCTGGCCCTAAATTGGCTTGAAATTCAAATCCGTTTCCACGGATACCACCCCCTCAAGCTGGAAATGGCGAAACAAAGCCAGGCGCAGGGCAAAGGGGAACGCCCCCCCTCCAAACCCCCCCACCCCCCTCATAATGCTCACACACACACGCGTCCACACACACACACACACACACAGACACACACACACAGCCAACCAAACAGATGCCGTGGGGGAGCGGGAGTGAGTCTGTAGTGCCATAAAAACAGCAGCATATGCCAGGCCTCTCGCCCCGTGTGCATGACACAGTGCACAGACCTCCTCCCATAAAAAAAAAACACACACACACACACTCTCGAGTACTTACAGGCTCCCCCAACTGCCGGCCTCCCCTTCAGGGTTAAAAGCAATATTTCAATGCCCGGGTTCTGTACCACCCACTCCTGCAAACAAAGCTGGGGACGAGGGCATGGCAGCAGAGGGGAGGGAGGGGGGGGGATCTGCTCTGAATCCTCATAAATACAATATTTTTAATAGAAAACTTGACTTATCAGCCATCTGCTCCGTCTTATCGCCCCCTTGGCTCTCCTCGGCAGGTTGTTCCACACATAAACCATCTCTTTGATGTACACTTGGATCGAGATCACACATTGTTCCGGTGGGTCTGAAAAATCCATTTTTAGGAAATGTGTCATCTTCGCATTATCACACAGCAAACCTCCTGCCTCCAATTAACAGAAATCCTGCGACTGTCAACACCCCCCTCGCCACCGCAATCATCGGCAATCAACACTCGGCGGAGAATCTGGAGGGCTTCTCCCTCACACACACATCCTGTTAGCCTGTTGACCTAGGCATCCTCATCTAACGGCGTGTGTGTGCGTATACATTTTTTTTTTTAAATGTTAAAAAAAGGGTGCTTCCGGTCGGGCTCAAGAAAAACACACATCACCCCAGTTAAAGCCCCACTTGGTTGAGTCCATTACCTGCACCCCCCGCCATCAACACACCTATAAACAGACACACGCCCTCTTTCACACTTGATCACGGTGGCAAACATGCTAGAGCTTTGCTCTTTGGCCCCTGGGTCTCCGCAGCCATGGCCAGGCATTTTCATTGTGTTATAATCACAGCATCCTGTTTGTGACCTGGTGACATCAGTTCCTGTTTCCTCCCTGATTAAAAAAATGCAGAACATGCCGGCGAGGGCCAACTGCTTTTCTCACGCATCGCTTTTTTTTTTTTTTTTTCTTTCTTTCAGTCTGCACATTTCAAGAAACTGCCTCAAAACAAGCGAGGAAACCAACGCGGCTAATCAGCAACTATTTATTCTGAAGAAGGGGAAGAATCTGTCACATTGATGTCGTGAATGAGGGACCGGGGGGGGGGCAGATTTGAAATTCAAATCTTCCCGTCTCTGACGCTCAGTCACAATCCAGAGTGCAGAACCGCTTCGATCTGGCTTTTTTCCTTCCGTTGCTGCAACTCTTTGTCACTTCATTCAAAGCCTCATTTGGCGTCCTGCCTATGTGTTTCCACATGCTTGTGTAGGCAGCACATACTGATGCTGTCACACCTCTGCTCTGTGACCTTGCCTCGCATTGCTCTTGTAGTCGTCTCATTAATTAACACTAGGTGTCAGTAAGAAACCCACACACAGGAAACAGGTGGTCAGTACATGCCAAAGCAGAACCCCAGGTATTCTCCAGCTTCACGCAACATAATTAAACAGCGACGCATAACATAAACACTTGGAGTTCAACCATGAATCAATAAGACAAATGGGTATTTGACACATAATCTGTGTTTTTTTGCAAGTATACAGTCGTATTCTGCAGGATTTTAGTTGCCATCTTTACATCATACCAGTATCGGTCTTTAACCAGAGCAGTAGCATGTTTGACATATTCCTCAAGGCTTGCGATCTGGAAAAACAGGCAGAATGACATACTAAGAGCAACGTCCACATGTTACCACATGAGTTCATACTTTAGCGAGCCTTGGGGCTCGAACGATGATCCACTTTAAATGCATTAGTTGGACAGCAAAGACAAATAGGCCGGTGAATGTTTGATAAATGGAACGAGTCAAAACATCGAGGCGGCGCTCTAGATTAGATTACAGGCGGTGCTGCTCGTGTGGCTTAGTGAAGCCTTCCGTGTGCCTCCAGGACACATGAAAGGCCACGGCATAATGGGATGGAAGCCTGTGCACGACACGGAGTTGCTCAAAGGCCCGGATTGTGCCGTGCTTTAGATTTATGAAGAGCTGATACAGTTGTCTGGCCTCTTATCAAGGCAGATAATGCCAGCTATTTATAGATAATCTATCTATTGAGCACACATGAGCCTCTGCTATTACAGTATATCAGATCCAGCAGGAGGGATGGGGGCTTGGGATTTGACTTCCATCTCCCTGGTCATCGTTATCTATTGGTGTTTCTGCAGTGAACAGTGATTTGGCCTTTTTTTTTTTTTTTTTACTTTTGCAATCTTTATTCCGATGTATGTTGGTTAATTTGAAGTGTGCATGAGTTGTTCATGCATGTTAACTGTATGTCTGTGTTTGGCAGAAAAAAGGGACATATGTATGTTTATCCTACAAGAGTAAAATTTCCAATGATGTCACACATGACCTGCCAAATTGACCCTATACCCCGCGACTATGATTACACACAATAAATCACATTTGAACAGTGAGGTAGCCTACCTGTCCACCTTCCTTCAACATGTTCTCTCCCTGGTTTTAAGGGGCTGAGAGGAATGTGGCGATGGTGGTGAGGGATCCTCAGCAGTCGGTGACCTATGTCATGCCTTTGGATCTTTGAACTGTGTGGGACTAGATTAAAGCCTATTGCACTGGCTCATTTAAACATCCATGTTGGGGAGGCTTATGTCAAGAGTGATTTCCATCAGTACTGTCAATGCCATGTTAAATAATGGCATAAATAAAGGTTAAAATAAAAAAACAATCTTATTCCCACTTGCAGAATTAGGCAGATATTTTATTTGCGTTGTGTTTAACATCAAATATAATTATATATTGTTTCCCCTTTATAATATTTTTGTCATATCCTGCGAAATAAAACACGTCAACACTATAATAGGACTCTTAGATCAAGCCTGATGCAATGTCTTGGAATGTTGCTTGGTTGCTGCTGCTATGGCGCTGAGGCCTGAAACGATGCGCGAAAGTTGCATCAGCCAGATCGTACCGAACCCTATGGAAATATAGTCAGGAAATGACAACGCAAGCAGCCAATCACAACTCGCGACGGTTGGGGTGACAGTTCAACCGCCAATCAGGTTGAAAGACGTCCGTGCGCCTCGGGTGAAATCTGAGCCAATGGCATACGCGGTTTTGTTAAAAGTCCCGCCTTATTCGGCGCACCGAAGTTCTATTGGATGAAATGTGCGACAGGGCCAGCTTTCCTTAAATATGATTGGTTGACGACACCGACGGACTCCCCCCGCCTCTCCTGGACGGTATAAATACATAAGCGCCGCTGCGCCATGTTATCGGGGGAAACGGTTCAAATAGCCGTCGCTCGACGTCCGGGAGAAGACCACCTTCAAGGTTGTCGAAACGCCGCCTTCACTAAATCAAACCTCGATCTTTAGATTCGTAAATCTTAACAAAACCAACTCGCGTCACCGGCCGGCGAAGCTGCTGGCCGAACCCGGGTTTTTTTATAGTCCGCCATTGATTTCGTAGGCCGAAACGGCTGCCATGGATTTCTAAGGCGTAATGCGGCTCTAATGCAACGGCAATGCATCATGCAAGGCGAAACCAAGTGCGAAATTCCACCTTCGCAACTGCCAAGCAGTTGGGCTCCAGTACCGTCCGCGGTATTCCTGCGAGCCAACCGGTACCGCTGCTCCTGGACCGGAGGAAGCTAACGCTAGCTAGCTAGTCGCCCTAAGCTAACACCATCAGTTGGGGGAAGATCCATCGATTCATTTGAACGTCGTCAACACTATCGATTTAAAAAAAAAAAATGAAGCCTCAAGACATCACCGCCGGGAAGCCCAGCTTGTGGATCTTCGGGTACGGGTCTCTGGTGTGGAAGCCCGACTTCAAGTACACGAGGAGCCAGGTCGGCTACATTCAGGGCTACAAGAGACGCTTCTGGCACGGAGACAACTTCCACCGCGGGAACGACAAGTTGGTAAGATGCTTAAATGTGCTTTTTATTGTATTACTTAACTTACTTTGGCACAACGAACTGTTTTTTTGGGGCTTCTTGGCTCAGATTGCATCAGCCGTGACGTGACCCACCTCTCTCCCTCTTCTTTCTGCAGCCCGGAAGAGTGGTGACACTGATCGAAGACGATGACGTAAGTGGAATGCCCATCCACCCTATTTGTTGATGACGTTGAAACTGCAGCGGGGGAGTTTCCAGTCTGAAAATCAAACTAACTTGTTTCTCCTTCTCTTCTTCTGACAGGCGAGCACTTGGGGCGTGGGGTTCGAGGTGACGGGCTCTCAGGTCGAGGAGTCCCTGAAGTACCTGAACGTGCGCGAGACGGTCTGCGGAGGCTACGTCACCAAAATGGTGGATTTCTTCCCGGAGGGGGAGAGCCGGCCTCCGGTTCAGGCACTCCTGTACATCGCCACCACCGACAACGCCCTCTACCTGGGGCCGGCCAGCCCGGAGATGATCGGCGTCCAGATCGCTCTGTGCAGGGGGAAGACGGGCCACAACCTGGAGTACCTGCTCCGCCTGACGCAGTTCATGAGGAGCAGCTGCCCACACGTGGAAGACCATCACCTGTTTGCCATCGAGGCGGCAGCGCTGACCGTGGTGTCCCATCTGTTGGCAGCCCAGTAGCTCGTACCCTTACCTATACCTGCTCGTATAGCGGTTGAATGCATTAACACACACACAGTGAGGCTTTTCACCTGTCATGCCAGTCCACCTATGTGTTTATGTTGTGAAATCCAGATCAATACCATCCATCGAATATTACTGAAGTGATAATAAAAAGGGAAGCATGATTATTGGGTGTATTTTATGACGCATGACCTCATGTTAACACTAATGTTACACCTGATACATGTTTGTACATCTGTTTAAAAACTGTAAACATCTGTGCAGTATTTATTTATTTTTTTTTTGCACAGTTCTGATTCCGTCCAATCCATACAGACGGTACGGCATTAAAGGTGTGGTTGGACCTGATTTGCAATTCATGGAATGACTGCTGTGGTGTTTTTAATTTATTTATTTCTTTTGGAAAAGTTTTTCATCGAGTTGCAATCGCCAATAAAAAGTTAAAGAAACTTTTGTTTTTGTTGTTTTGTACCTTCTGGGATGAGTTTTACTAAAGAACATGAGCTTAATAATTTAATGCCAAACACAGTCATATTTATACAAAACAAAAATCAACTATGAGATGTGGTTCACGGTCATGGATCACTCCAGGGGCCTCTAAAGATCCTTCAAATTACAGCCTGAGAAGGAAAAATCACGTGTTGAAGTTGTTCACAACACATGAACACTAAGGTCATAACCCTGTGATAACGGAGACAATTGATTTGTTTTTAGAGGTCACAAAAAACAAAAAAACCTTGGGATACCGATGTTATTATTGCACATATCACATAGCTGGATACGTCAACAGCATATGTACATACCTACCACATTTCACAGCCACGTGAGGCCGAGGCGTGTTCCCAGAAGAGGGGAGGTCAACTCGACAACCTTGTTCAACGTCTGCCTCGGTGGCAGAATGTTCTCAGCGGCGTTATCCAGATAACTCTGTAAACCTGCGTTCTGGAACAGTAAACACACACACAAACACTGGACACTCCCAAACGTTGGCCGGAGCAGCTTGTACCTTGGACGCCATTCAAGTGGAGAGTCCTTTTAGTTTCGTAGGCTTATATAACCGCTGGCCGGGAACGAGCTCAGAACCTGGAAGTCCTGTGTTTACAATCCGCTCGCTGGTCATGTCAGAGTGCACCAGGAAGAACATGCTGCCGAGGCACTCATTGAGATACAAATCTGACTGGCCCTTCACCAAACTATGTGGAAATCATACCCACATTAATTCACTTCTAGGAGAATTGACTTCTCAGCGATTAAAAAAACAAGAATAATGCATTATCGTGATCCGGTTATGTTTTACTCATGTGTTTGTTAAAGGGTCACTTCACCCAAATGACAAAAAAACAAAAAACAAACATCCTTCTCACAAACTCATTGTGCTTTTGAACATCTGCCTTTGACATTTCCACCTCCGTCCCCGAGACACTGGAGGTGAATGGAATCTGGTTTGTGCTGCTCGACTTAACAGTAGGCGACATCCTACTGTGAACAGTTTTCATAGGGACTATTTCTTCAAGAAGAAAGTAGGTTTAGAGATTATCCGGAGACATGACAGGGAGTTTGTTTCTGGAAAAAACCAACGTGATAGTTGAATGCTGAGAGGAAAAACAACATTTAAGGGCTGCACGGAGGGCGTCTTCCTAATTACACTTTTCTGTTGCCTCAATAGAGAAATGTGTGCAGTATTTTTAATTGTAAAGTGAAAAAGCTTTTTAAAAAAATGTGGTTTTAGTTTGCAGACATGGTGACATAAAAAAAATCTATGATTGCAGATGTATCGGGTGCCAAAAACCACGAAATTATGGTTTCAAAAACGCCACGACTGATTCAATCTGATGGTCTCAACATGTTTTTTTTTTTGAGCTACATAAAGTTGATATTTATAGCAGGGCTGCAAGCACAAGAACAAGAACCAGGACCGGTTTACAAAACCAGACGCTCAACAATTGTCTGATAATTCTGATATTTCAATATTAAAGTATGATGAGCCCCAAAAAAATGCTTCAAAATGAGCCGAAATGCTGATTTAGCACTCTTTTATTTTTCAGTTGGCTCCTCCTGTTAGTAAAACGGCAGATGCATTTCTTCATATGTACACATGACCTATAAAAATAGACAGGCAAATGAGGGAAAAAGCCAAAGGAGATGTCGCTCTCATCATTATGTACATCAATATAGAACATCATATTTGTAATCACACTATCAACACAAAACAAACGAACCTAGAACAGATGTAGTGCTCAACTTAGGACACTGATGCAAACGGGTTTTTGTTTTTTCATCCTAAAAACATCAATGACATCAAAGAGAACCACAGACTCCTCACCACAAAAAAAGCAATTTTGGAAAAAAAAAAAAAAAAAAAAAAGATGGCTTCATTACAATTTACACGGTTGAATACACAGGTGAATTCGCAATTATCATGAATTGTCCTTTTTTTCTCTCCTTTTTTTCAAGATAACTCAAATAAATTAAATATAGACAAATCAAATAATCGGAGTCAATTCATAAATGTATTGTTAGCAGCATTGCCGGATCAACCAGTACTCCTCATTTTGGACTCATTCATTTTCCCATTGGACAAAAAAAAAAAATATATATATATATATATATATATATACTGTATATATATATATAATCAATTTTCATTTCCGTCCTCTCGGGAACACATTTTATGGACAAAAGATTTTCAAAATGTTCAGACCTGCCACGTTGGTGTGTCCTCACATCATTAGTTACAAAAATAGGAGCTTTAGTAGAAAAGCTGTCGACATGTCGTTTGGTAAAGTGTGGGGTTGGTAAGGTAATCGGATCACCGCTCTGTGAAATGCAGAACCATCCGCCAGTTTGCTCTCAGCATATCAGAACAATTAAATAACCTAATGTACATGTGTACAGAATCAACAACACGACGAAAAGAAAACGGGAAGACGTGGCTCAGTGCATTTGACAGAAACTCCCGTTGCCTCCCTCAACTGGCAAACATTTCAAAGCCCTTGAAGCTACATGAGTTGGTTCATGTTTACGTTGTAACATCACAGCTGGGTAGCAAATAAAAAAAAAAAAGAGTTTCCTGTCATGAATAGAAAAGTACAGTCCGTCTTCTCAAAAAAAGCACTTGGAAATACTCTCGTCGCAACGCAAACAACAATACTCAAGGCAGATTTCATCCACTGACACATAACAAATAAAACTGAACCAAGAGACGTGGAGGCTGGTGGGGACTGTACCTTCATACGTGTGTGTGTGTGTGTGTGTGTCATTTTAGACACAGCGTGGTCCTCCAGGCAGTGAGCCTCTGTTACTATATAAACTTTAGGTGTAGGGCATCTGTGGGGATCACAGTGAGAGTAGGTCAGTCATCTGTGTGTGTTCTATACTGAGACAGTGTGTGTGTGTGTGTGTGTGTGTGTGTGAGGGCACATTCATGTGTACGGTGTGTTCGAGTGCATCACCGAGCCCCAGGACCACCGGGGCCCTTGCCCTTCCTGACGGCTCCATGGCTGCTGCTGCTGCTGCTGTGGTGGTGGTGATGGTGGTGGTGGGCCAGCTGTTTGTGGGGGCTCGGGGTGGAGGCGCCCCCTTTGGCTTGGGGAGAGGAGCTCCTGCTGGGGTTGAAGGCGGGGCTGGTACCAGACCGGCCCAGGGAAGGCTGCAGGGGGCTGGATGCAGCGAGGCCTGCTGGAAGGTGGGACGCACACGAGTATGGTTACTCTGTGTGTGTGTGTGTGTGTGTGTGTGTGTGTGTGTGTGTGTGTGTGTGTGTGTTAGGGGTGGGTAAAAATATTGTTACGGCAATATATCGCGATACTTTGCCGCCCAATACAATATTGATTTTTCAACTCCAAAGATCAATTAAAAAATGCAGTACTTTATCCTTTTTCATTTTATTTTTAATATTTATTCCAGTGAATTTCATGGGAATTAATTAAATAGAGAGGCTGTTTTGAATGCAATAGTTTCAACTCAATTTGTCCTCTGATCAATATCATCTGATGTACATATACAGGTAATTGTGTTTTCATCTTTATTTATATCGCAATATCGTGATACGTATCGTATCGTGACCAAAGTATCGTGACCAAAGTATCGTGATACGTATCGTATCGTGACCAAAGTATCGTGATACGTATCGTATCGTGAGGTTCTTGCCAATACTCACCCCTAGTGTGTGTGTGTGTGTGTGTGTGTGTGTGTGTGTGTGTGTGTGTGTGGTTGTCTGGGTGTGTGGGGACAGCTGTTGTCACGGCAACGGCATCACAACCCTTGGTCCAATTTGGCATTGCGGCTGGTGTGATCCCATCGCAAGAAGTTGTCTAGTTAATAGTTACATTGTTTTGGTTTCATTCTGTTTCTGTGCAGGTGTGCATCATAGATTGTATAAAAGGTAGATATGTAGCCTGTGTGACCTCACCGATACGCTCTTCACTCACCTTTAGAAACACTGTAACCGTAAGCAGCATAAGCCGCCGCAGAGGCAGCAGCCGCGCCGGCCATCGCCCCCGCCATGGCCGCCGCGCTGCCCGCCGTCGACTTGCGCCCGCGTCCTTTCCCTCCGGACTTCCCCCCGCCTCCCGATCCTTTAGGCCGCCCCCGACTCCGCCCGGACCTGCCTCTGCCCGGACTGATCGTCTCTGAGGCTGAAACACCTGAGGAGAGGGAAGAAAAGTCAAAAAGTTAAAACAAGATTTTTTTTTTTCTCTATTGCAGACAGATGACACAGAAAACAAGTTCGGCATTAAACTACATCCCGTCGTGACAGTTTTACTTTAGTGCTGCAACCACACACACACACAGTAATCACTGCTCATTAATCATTACTCATCATTAACCTAAGTACAGGCTCAAGCAAAAGCTGGAATATTGCTCTCATTTTCCATACTGTCTGCAGATTTAGAGCCAGCGTGGTAATATGCCTAATCCCCCCCAGTGCCTTCTCCCCCTCTTCCCGACTCCCTGCTCTCTCCACCGGTCTGCCTTTTCTCTCCATTCAAACGAGCCTCCTCTGTGGCGAGATGAGCCCTTTCCTATCACCAACACCCAGGCACAGATGAAAACCCTCCCCTCCAGGACTTAATCTTACCCCTTCCTCCCTCTTCACTCCAAGTCCACCAGAAGACTCCCCCGTTCTAAACCTTCACTCTCTCTTTCAAACCTATCATTACGATGACATTCACATCCATGAAAGCTCATAGATGTGACGCTCTCCCAGCCCACTGGGCTTTGAAAATAAAAAAAATAAAAAATCTCTCTGGCTGGAGCTTCTTAGCATGACAACGAAGCATGTATTTAGGAGGGATTAGTTTATTGCAGCGCATCTAAAGTACAGATATACTGTACAAGCAATATAAACTATAGGCTGTCTGGATCCCAAAGTACGGTACGTACCGACACACTGCGGCCAAGGCAAAATAAAACCCTCCTAAATCTATATAATCAGCTGCATAATGCATGTGAGGTAAGAGACTACTCTGTCTCTGTGGACACATGCCCATTAAAACACGAGTCCTGATAGCGAAGTAGTGACCTTAACCTTAAGATTTGCTTTTCCAGGACGTTCTAACGATAGATAACACACAGGTTACACTTTATTTGGCTCAATTGGAGCTTTTAGAACGACAGATCGCATGTACTCAGATGAAATATGAACATTTTGACAGTCGTTTATCGTCTGTTATGCTCCTCTATGAGAATTTTTGTTTGTTTCTAGAAAATGTTCTGTCTTCCTAATAAAGAAATCCCACTCACTCGCACATCGAGGTCAAAGTTCGGCTAAAAACAACCTCCGTTTGTCGCTCACCGTTCATGTTGTCGGAGACGGATCCCGACACGGAGGAGGGGGAGTTGGTGGCGCGGGACTGCGGCGCCGAGGACACGGGGTCGTCCACGATGACCAGCATGTCGCTGCTGCTCTCGTCGGCGTCGGCGTCCGGCGGTAGCGAGCCGGGCTGCAGCTCGCTGCTCAGGGAGATCTGGCCGTGTACGGGAGCACACACACACATACACACAGGCTAGGGGGGTCAGAACCACGGGGCACGAGGGAACGGTGCAGAGAAGACAGAAGGAACGGCGAGGAGACGGAAGGGAGCATCGAAGGAGGCGAGAGGATAGGATACAGAGAGTTAAAAAAGAAGAGAGGGAGGAATTGTTAGAGGAAGGAGGAGAAGCCGAAGTGACAGGAGGATAGAGTGAAAGAAGAAAACAGAGGAATAAAAAATATATATTGTTCCGTAATATAAAGTCAGCCATCCTCTTCCTTCACTAATAAAGTAATTCAACTACTCACCTCACTAAAGGGACTGGGCATGGCCGAGTCCATCTCCACGCTGATGAAGGAGTCGTCTCCGTCTGCAGAGAGGTTGGAGTTGTCCGCTGAGGGCGCATGAGAGATGACCAGGTTCACCTCCTTCTTCTTCTTGTTCTCCGACTCCTCGTTCTTCCTCTGCTGCTCATTTCAAGGGAACAAGGTACAAACGAATGGGTTGGTTATGAAATATTCACTCGATAATTGTGCTCCCGAGAGAACAAATCCTAATGGAGGACAAACGAAACACTTATAAAGAGGAAACACTCATATCTAACAGCCAGAATGACAGAGATGATGCTGATGTCGGACCGTACCTTCTCAGCGTACTTCTCCCTCTTCCTCTTGCGCTCTTTCACCTTGCTGCACTCCTCCAGCTGCCTCTTTTCGTCCTGTCGCTGACGCACTACAGGGGAAAGACACAATATATTAATATATTTAGATTGTTGATTTTGTGGAAAGAAAAGTCAAAGATGCATCAAACACTCACGCTTCTTCTCCAGCTCGTCGTCGTCCAACAGCAGGCTGACCACCTCTTTGGGTTTGAGCGTGTCCGGTTTGAAGTTGCCTCCGGAGATCACCACCCTTTGGATCTTATTACACAAGAACAACAGAGCATTAATTTGCAGTTTATGAATTGGAATAGAGGTTTTTTTTTTTAGTTGTTGAATACTGAAAGTGTTTCAGACCTCGCTCTTCTCCTTGGCCCGCTGCAGGATCCGCTCCTCGATGGATCCCTGACAGATGAGGCGGTAGACGGTGACCTGCTTGGTCTGACCCAGCCTGTGAGCTCGGTCCATGGCCTGCTGGTCCACTGTGGGGTTCCAGTCACTGTCGTAGAAGATGACCTGGAGGGGGGGAAAGAATAACGCCTTTGACTTGCCGTGTTGTTATCGCTTATTTCACGGCTCAATTTGTGCGCCGACAGGCCGGACAAGCGGACGCTCCGCTTCTCTCCCTGACACTAATGACTGTGGACGCATTATCCCCAGTGAACTCCCCCTTTGACGTGACAGATGTCCCGCGTTAACAGTCATTTGTCATTGTCATGAAAGCTAATCCCACTTGAAAAGGGCTATAGGGACCCGGAGGGAGATTATCATCATCATCATCATATATATATATATATATATACAGTATATATATATATATTTTCAAGTGTTTTTCCTTCAGTGTGTGAGACTCACAGTGTCAGCAGCAGTGAGGTTGATGCCGAGCCCTCCAGCCCTCGTACTCAGCAGAAAGACAAAGATGTCCGTCCTGGAGAGGCAGACGGGGAGGATGGGAGGAGGGGACACAGAAAATGGAAAGATATTATTACAAAATGCACGTGCAGTTTCATGCCACAACATTAGGTTATGATATACATTCAGATTATATTCTCAAAACTGAGTTGAAACATGCACTTGATAACGTTGACTGGTCACACCACAAATTCTCTCACCTATAGAGAGAATCTACCCCCCCCCCCCCCCTCCCCCCCTAGAGTAACACCGGCGCCACCAAGCTGCACACTAATGTAAACCAGAGCATGGGGACTCACTCCACCATATACGCACACACACACATCAAGATTAAACCAGCCCCTGATTGTTGCAATATACAACAAGGCACGTTGACAGTTAGTTAGTGGTCAAAGAAAAAGTGGGTGTTTGGTTTCATTCACACAGTCGCCAACGCGCCGTAGATCACATCTCCGTTTTCTACCCACCGGCTCTGGAAGTCAGCCACCATGTCTCTGCGCTCCGAAATCTTGGAGGATCCGTCGAGGCGCATGTAGGTGTGCTTACGATAAACCATGTACTCCTGGAGAGACGGGACAGAGGAATGGAGGAAACTGATGAGTCACGTCTGTATCGTTGAACTGAGACCCCCACATGTATTCCTTTGTTGGCCAGAATTCTCTTGAGTGCAGTTGCAGTTCAGTGGATTGTCTCCAGAAACTAAAAATATAAAAAGCAATATACAATATATATATGAAACAGTATCTAATCCTCATCCTACTGACTGGGAGGTCATTTCTCACAACTCCTTTATTCTGTTATTCCAACTTTTCATGATTTTGTCATCAATTTGTTCCTACTGACTTTACTTTATAACATTCTTTTCTGTTTTTAGTAGCGCTTTTTAAAAAAATTTTAAAACAACATATTAGGGTCCATCCCAGTCATAAGAACCCAATTGCAGCTTAAATACCGGTAGATGAATTAAATGTTTGACATGGGTCCTAATTTGAGTATGACACGCTAAGGTTCTATTTTAGAGATTTTTTTAGAATTTTGCACAATATGCAGATTCAATTCCTCCTTTTTTACTCCACATTTTAATTCACCACATGAATAAACAGTAGTTTATTCTAGGGGACCCCAGTTGGTGGTCCTTATACAGTATGTTACATATGTTGGCAGGATGAACTGGATCCAGTCCTTCACACAAGAATAAGGTTTTTGAATATGGATTATAACTAAACCTTCCTGGATGACCTTCACTACGGTTTTCAACACCAACATCTCACAGACGTCATCCAAACGTGAAGGAACTGGAATCGTTTAGCATTTTTCTGAAGTTAAGTATGCACTGCTACTTGAGCCTTTCTGAGGAGCAGATACAGCCCTGCAGGTCTACTTGTTGAGGGGGGTCATGGTTAAAGAAATACTCATCTTTAATGTGAGAATTTCTCTGACAGAATCTTTGTGTCCAAAACATCCCAATCCCACATTTATTACGCTCATTTTCTGGAGTGGAAACCTCACCGTCGGAGCCCGGAGACACTGAGAAAATGCAGGATTTGGATACTCGATCCCCCCCAAATGTCTGCTAAGCTGTTCTGTGTTCTGTTTGTACGTGGGTGTTGGGTCTGATGGGACGGGTCCTTAAGTGCAACAGCAGTGATGAGGTGACATGTTGATCTCTCTTTAAGCACTGCCCTGAACCGCCGACCTCCTCCGTCAAACATGTCAATGTCCCCGAGCCGATGAAGCAGACGCAATTACTGGCACGCATCACAGCTCACCTCTGGCGATCATTAACGATGATATCAATGATTCGACACTATGTTTTCCGTGACCCCCACCGAACCCCCCTGTCGTGACGCTGGGGGGCCTCGGTCTCCGGCAGGGCCTGCCCTCCTGGCTCCGTTCCTAACAGCCCCATCTGCTCTGAGTGAACACTACATTAGGGACCATTAGCCCGGCGCACGCCAAAACGCTGCTAACCTTGTTGCATTGGGGTTTTGATAGCTCGCCAGCAGGATGTTGCAGATATTGTTGCTCTTTACAGAAAGCCTTACTCAGCCCTCTTTATCTTAAATAAATAATCTGCTTAAATCGGGAAAAAAAAGGAGTTTCAGAAATAGATCGATCTTGAGTATCGTCTGCAAACTTCAGCGGTGATTTTAAAGCTTGTCGGGTCTCGTTGTGGACTTTCTCCAAGAGCGTTGCCACACTGAAAGCTTTACCTCAGCAGCTGGCAACTTTCTCTTGGATATTGTTTGAGTTGGTGTTAATCAGAGGTGACACCGCTTCATTTCGGCCCGTTTCACTGATTTTGCAATTTGCTCTATTGCAGATGTTATAAATCAGGGCGTAGCTGCAGGTCAAGAATGTTAACTAACGTTAGCAGCTTATTGTAGTCATGTATGGGAGGAGGGAGGCGTGGGAGCTACGCTTAAAAACATGACGACATTTAGCTTCGAGGACTTTTACACACCAAAGTCTGCTTGCAGGTCTCAGGGAGTCAAAGCCTTTTGGAACTCCAGAAGGGACCTCAAAGTCTGATAACTGGCCCCGAGTCAGCGCGGAGGTTGAGGCGGTGTCAGCTGGGACTCACGACTACAAAATGTATTTAATTAAAAAAAAAAATCGGGATGAGAATTGTGCTGACCTCATCTCTACTTGGGGTTAGCGTCCCAAAGCTACATTAGCAGCTCATAGCAAAACACACCCAAATCTAAGAGTGAACTCTCACTGCCACTAAGTTGCATTGTGGGTAATAAAGTCAGCAGATTTTGACAAGGAAGAAGAATGCCATCCATCCATCCATCCATCCATCCATCCGAGCCTCAAAGAAGCATACCATGAAATATTCAGAATATGCTTTGTATTGTAAACTGCATCACTGTATCCTCACTTCACAAACAACTAAATCTGCTGCTGATTTTCTGGCTGCAGTACCGCCGAGTCATCGCGGGCATTCCCGTCAGCACAGCGGTCTGAGCTGCAGACTCGCAGTGCGGGTTAAACGCCGTCTAAGCAGCCACAGACCTCGAGCGTGAGGGCAGCGACTTGGCAGTCCTCCTCCGCTGTCAGCTGCTGCCAGAGAAATTCGCCAGTGTTGTTTTTTTTCCCCTCTCCAGGCCACCCGGATCTCCAACATCCATTATCCAAGTACGTGATGTCACCAGAAAGAACCAGGCAGCCGACCGGCGACGAAAACAATGACGCTAATGACAGAGATAAGAATCGGCCTACTCCTTCACTTGTTTCTCTTAAGTCACGGGTCTCGTGTTCGGGGGAAAATCAACTCTGTCTGCAGAATTTCTGATCCCCGACTGAATGAGAGGGATAATACGGTGGAGGGAAAACTGAAGCCAGATTGGCTGAAAACATGATTTCATTCGTGGATCTATTTAACCCATTAGTGGAGGAGACGCCGTCATGGCCTCCTATTACTGTGTGAGGTCACTTAGACTGTAGAAAAGGGCACTGTGATGAATCACCAGAATCCCCCCCTGGATCGGTCTACAACCATTCACTTCAAGTAGGTTATTTGGAAAAACCACAAAAACTTTGACTTTGAATGCATCGCCGGACCGAAAAAGTCCCGCCCCCTTCGTTCAGACCTCTGTTCAAATATAACAGAAAGTGTTTCTGAACAGAATAACCTACTCTGCCTTTAATATATATATATATATATATATATATATATATATATATATATATATATATATATATTTTCATTTTGAAATATTTGAAAGTCAAATTGAAAAAAAACGTGCAAATCCATATTTCAAGCTAATAAAGAAGCACATATCTGGCAGCAGGTAGAAGCAGGTTCTTGGCCTGAACACAGTATTTATCCAGCCTGCGTTATCTGATCCATCTACTCACCGTTGCCGTTCCCCCTTTGACCTTAAACACAACACATTGCCGCTGTTTCCCAGACACGCAGGAAGACGGCCTTTTAACCACCTGGGCTGGGTCCACTGCCGTGGAAACCGGCCCTGCACCGTGTGAATGGGGAAGGAATTCCCAATGACATCATGCCAGAGGCGTTTGGCTCCATGGTGATGTTTGCAACAAATATGGAGGCAAAAATAGAGTATTGCCCCGGAGCTGTCGGCACATGATCACCGGCAGCGCTGCTCCGCACAATTGTTCCACTACGGCGCGCTGACGTAGATTTTTTTTTTTTTGCAAATGATTTGAGCTTCGATCTAATTGCTCTACGACTTCAAAACAGATTACAGCGAGCCAAGAAAGTTAAACAACCGTGTTTGATGTAGTTGTTTTCTTCGGGCATGAATTTACCAGTTTACCTAAACAATATGATGACGTACCCACATTGACCTAGCAGTGTTCCCCGGACGTCTTTTCGTCAAAACGCCAAACCAGAATTCACAAAAGGCCTTATCTTTAGATCTCATATTAGTAAAGCAGCCATTAAGAAGAGACATGCATGTGACGAATCACAACTTTGTTTCTGTGCATGTGATGGGATATGTATAGATGGATGGATAAAATACATAATTTACAGGAAGTCTCATTCTTTTCATTTCCTCTCATCCGTTATACATTTAAGTTAACAAGCTTAACAGGTTTTTCCTCTCATCAGTGAAACAAACAGCATGGACGCTAGCCTTTCACGGTCGAAGCACGCTGCAATTGGCAGAACAATGAAAACAACAGGCCCTCCCATGTGGCTTAAATGTGTACTGCAGATTTAAATGTTGAATAAAAGTTTGTGGAGGAAATTCTGCTCATTTTTCCTGCGACCCACTTGTGGGTCCCGACCCCAGTCTTTGGAAGGATGCCCTTAAAAACCACCCTGCTATTTGTAATTTTAGGCTTTACCCTCATGTGTTCCCACCTTTTCTCCCACTCTGCCTCCTCGGCTACCTTTGTCTTCTGCAGGATTCCTCCTAACCCCAAAGATCTATGCCACTCCCATAGCCCCCTCTCCTCTCCACCTCCTTCCTTCCAGTCAGCCCTCCCATCTGGCTCCCTCCACTGCAGATGAGACCCAGCTAATTAGCTCTGACCTGTTAATTAGCCGTCTAATGAGTCCGCTAACGAGAGGCAGGCAGGCTTATTAGAAGAACCGGAGCTCGATACCTCGCTGGTA
The DNA here is from genome assembly GCF_963514095.1 of Eutrigla gurnardus. Lineage (NCBI taxonomy): Eukaryota > Metazoa > Chordata > Actinopteri > Perciformes > Triglidae > Eutrigla > Eutrigla gurnardus. The sequence goes on from NC_139927.1 coordinate 5,627,862, forward strand.
GAAGCCGGCCGGTTAAACAACTGGCTTGGAACAAACAAATCTATTCTAATTACATGTTAAAGTTGTGTTTTCAGAGAATAAACGCATCTCACTCATATTTCACGGTTATGAAGCCTTCAATTATGGCCCAACTGAAAGAAAAAGGATGTTTTTAGGAGAGATGTGTGTGTTTATACCTCCAGTAGGTCTATCATGCGGGTCATTTGGGAGTAGATGAGGACTCTGTGTCCGTGGGTCTTTAGTCGACTCAACAGGATATCCAAGGTGTGGAGCTTGCCACTTTCCGTGATCAGGCTCTCCTTATCTAAAAGAGGAAAAGACAGAGAAGTGAGAGACTGATGTGACTCATTTTACACAGTCAGAATGTAAAAAAAAAAGTTAGCAAAACCTGAAAAAACACCTTTTTTTATCACTTGAAAGTGAAGAAATCACAAATCAAATCTCCTCATAGCGCTCTTTTTCCTCATCGCAAACGTACAGCAACTTATGTAACACGTCTGCTTACTGGCAGAACGCAGAAAAGCAGCCCAATCATTTCAGAGGTGATTAACTCTCCCCTAATCAATACCAGTCTTGGATAAGACGGTATTCTCTAGGATAAAGACCCTTTCACCCGAGTGGATCAGCCTGGGGATCAATCCTCCTAAATCCGTCTGATCTGGTGATTGTTTAAATGAAGCGTGTGCCCTCGCTGACCGGACTGCTGATGAGAGCGCAGAGAGTGAGACAGAGAAGAGAGAGAGAGAGAGAGAGAGAGAGAATGAGAAAGAGGGAGAAATTGTGAGAAACAGTGATTTACACTCCGTTCCACACAATGGCACAAAAGACGAACAAATAGGCCCGGCAGTTGGTCTTGGTCCCGTTACTGCCAGCACCACATCAGGTGTTCTACGGGGCCGCCAAATGACCGCGGAGAGCAAATGGCGAGCGATCTGACCCTGGGTCTGCTGTTGAAGTGGTTTCCCCCCTCAATGTCCAGCTGATGAGGAATTAACGTCATCTGGCACAATGGCAGAATGAGAAAAGGGGGCCGGGAGCCGCCATCGACCCGGCGACAGGCACACTATGGTGTTTGACCAAGGGGTCGTGACCCTGAGTAGGGGAGAACCTAAGGCCAGGTCCAGGGTCGGGTGACAGGGTCGGGCCAGGGGTTACAAGAGAGTCCCTATGGGAGAGTGAGGCTTGGCCGTCTCGCACTCGGGTTGGACACTTGTTCCCAAGCCCCTTTTGTAACAGCGAAAACCTGGACTTATAAATATTTCCCAAATGTGTTTCCTTGCTTTGTCAATGTAATGTAACCAACCGCGTTAAAATGTCGTTCCATTAATCCAAAACACATATTCAGAACGTACAAACTGACGGCTGTGATAATACACGCATACGACAACTTCCCACCACAATACGTGTGAAACCCCGAGATATGAAATCATCGCTTCGAGACAATCCAACAAACTGGATCTTTCTCTGTTTTTTTGTTTGACCAGTAGCATTCTATGCTAATGTGTACTCAGGCTGAACCCTGACCCGCGACCCCTTTAGCATGGCCACCCCAAAACAAGGTCAGGCCCTGTAGAGGTGTTAAAGAGGAACTAATAGAACAGATGAACAGGGGAAACACTCTGGGGAGGCTTTGGAGGGCTCACCTACAGGTCACTGTGGAGGCCGTCAGCCTGTCAAATGCATTTGGCGCCTGGTCTCACGCAGTCCGGGAGTTCCTGCGTGTTCACGGGATGCGATCTGAATCAACGTTCTATTCATGTCTTTCATTTAACTCATTCGTTTTTTTAATCTCCAGACAGGCGGGGTGTATGACGGGCAAAGTGTATCTGTTTTCACTATTGTAGATTAGAGCCCGACCGATATATCGGAGGGCCGATATTAGGCATTTTCCAAACTATCAGTATCGGCATTTATAACGGCCGATAAATGAATATTTTAAAAATAAAATAAAAAACGGACTAAACACCCTTATAGAACTTAACAGAATTTGTCTCTAGTCTTGTTCGAAGTTATATTTATGAAGCTAACCAAGTCTTATAATACTGGTAACTTTGTGTTTGGTTGTTGTTATTGTTTGGACTTTAAGTATTATATCTTAAGTTTGTATTTTTATACATTTTATTTATCAGAACTTTAATATATTTTGATGTTCCTCTGTTCCTTTGTGACAATAAAATAAACAAGTTTATTTTTAAACTGCATTATTATTTTAGTGAAGACTTAATGTTTTTTTACGCGTTTCTGAAATAAAAAAATATCGGCCGATATATCGGAATATCGGATTTTTAAATCAACAAACATTTGTATCGGTATCGGCCTTCAAAATCCTTTATCGGTCGGGCTCTATTGTAGATTAAATGGACTAAAACAGAGGTCTTCAACGTTTAAGGCCAATAACAATGTGTAGTGCAGCCTATAGCACCATGTATAACAGTACTTTGTAATGATGTATGTATACAGTAATAATTGTTGACAGATTAATATTTTTCTATTTTGGCATTTCTACATCACAATTTCACTACATAATATTAAAAAAACAGGAAGATTTATATTTGCTTAATATAGGTTGTATTCATGTTTTTTTTGGACATAATTAAAAAGATTTGTGATAAAGACAGAAAAAGACGGGACATGGGGGATAATCAAAGGCACTCATAGAGCCGACTTAACTATACTTTTACTTGTTGGTATGTTACACATAGCTGTGGCTCAGTTACCAAGAGGCCACCACACCGCAAACCCCAGAGATACACAAACAGCGTAATCCTGCCGTCAAAAGGCCTGTAATTGGCGATGGCGTCCCGAAAGTGGACGAATCTAAGAGCAAAAAGGAAGCGAGCGTGAGACGTTGCTGAGGATGAGGCATGTGCGGAGAAGAAGAAAGTCCAGACGTGGAGTGAAGGGGGGGTATGTGTGGTGGCTCCGGCATTAGCGAGGCGGCATTAGCGAGGAGGCGGCGGCGGCGGCGATGATGGTGGTGAAGTTCAGACGTGGGCCTCCTCACCACAGGTGCCAGTCTAACCAGAGTCAAGGGCACCGAGCGGCGCTGCGGGGCCTCGCCGCCAACCCACCCACATGCAAAACCACCACTTGGCAAAGACGCAAACATATACGGTTGCTATGCTCGACCCCTGCCGACCAATCCGTTGGTGGTCAGCGGATTATATTTAAGCCTCCAGACTCCGATGTCATGTTTGAAGATGAGGTTTTTAAAGCCCCTACCTAAGGATCGCTGTGGCCAAACAGGACCGAATGTTTGTATGTGTTTAATCTAATTCTTGAATGGCACAAAGTGTAAATCTGAAAATCCCATATTAAGCAGTTGGAGGCTATTATGTCTCTGTGAAGAGACATGTCGGCCGGGCTAATCCTTTTGTTTATGCCTACGGTGATTATGAAGACCATTAATAGGAGCGCTGCTCTGCTCCTTATGGAAGCCACATTGTGATATATGCCGACGATAACGCCTTCGTTTTGATCTTTGCATACCAGCTGAGGGGATCACATGATCACCAACATATTTGAAACTAGCATTCAACCTACGGAGAAATGATTGGAATGAAAAAGACGCTATATTATCAGAAGGAGAGCAGAACAGAAATGACGAAACCGGCCCGATCCGAACTCCCTAAAGCCCAGCGATGTGGCTTTACAGCGGAGAGGTGGCCGAGTTCAAAACATTTAGAGCTGCATACCAAAAAAAAAAAAAAATCCCCATTTCTAAATATCGCTGCCATACCCTATAAAAGCGGAGCCAAGAGAATGAACGATTGGGATTTCGGGAGGGCTTTTGGTTCGTCTCGTTCCAGCATAACACTTATGGCTTACATTATAAGCTACATGTGGCTGCGGTGAAATGCATGATCGTTGGTCCATAAATGGGATGTAGTCACCGTGTATGAAACGTGATTCATCCGCCGCTCAGGAGGATTAAATCAACATGTCTATATGTCTAACTCTTCATGAGGAGTTTACGTAGTTATATCCTCAAAAGCTGCAGGAAAAAACAAACCGCAGGGCATTTGGGATCCCTTACTGGAGCATTTAGATGATAACGCACACAAAAAACAACTTTCTAATTGTGGACTGACAAGGACGAGGTCTGCGATAAGACCACACCCCAAAAACACAAGCAAATCCCATGTGGTGTCACACCACTCTGCTGTTGCTATGGATACACATATCAAGCTTCACCACCTGCCCTGCTCCCCTCCTTTCACAGCACCCCCCACCCGCCTAAATCCAATCCAGTCTAACAGCGGTATTCACCCGGCCAGCCCTCCCCATCTCCTCCCATCCTTACCTCCTGCTGGCAGATTAAGCTACACTCCCCTGTCCCTCCTCTCTCTCTCCCCCCTTTCTATCACATCCACTGCTCCCCTCTGGATCCGCTGCTACTAGAAACTCTCCCTCCCGCACCCCTCTATACACCCTCTCTCCCTCCCCCTACTGTCTGTCCCCCGACAGTGTAATCCAATCCCTGTAGGGCCAGAGCCAGGGGCCTGACACGGTCCTGACCCAATTAGAGGCCTGCTGCCAGCTAATTAACCCCGGCCCAGTCCTGGTGCCTGGCGCCTGATACTCCCAAACCAACTACGGCGCTAATTTCATTAATACGCCACTACAATCTTCTGTCCTGTCCGCTCTGCTGCCAAAAGCCAAAGAGCGGAGCCGCCCTAACCCGGGAGGGGAGCGGACCAGATGCGATCGGGGGGGGGGGGGGGGGGAAGGAGGAGACAGGCAGCAGCGAGATTGCAGCATGGAGAGGGAAAAAAAAGAAGAAGAAGTCAAGCTGATGAAAGAAGATAGATGGATGGTTATGTGAGAAAGAGAGACAGATGGGGGGGCCACGGAGCAGGTCGAATCACCGATCGAACCGAGCGTCAGCCCCTCGCTGTATAATGATACATTACACTGTGCAATCAATAAGTCAATGGGCAACACTTGTTCAGCACTGGCTGATGATGGAAATATTAGCCCCGACACTACTTTGCTGCTCCCGCATGTATCGACGGGAATCAGACTTAAACTTAATTTTCCACGCAGAAACAGCATGACTACGGCTAAGAGCCAGATGCCAGCGGGAGGGTTTTTTGGGGATGCTCGGAGATTTTAGGCTTCTCATTTTGGAAGGGGGGCTTCGTGAAAACTTTACACAACAACACGGAAACCTGGAGCCAACTTGACAAAACATGCATTTCCGAAAAAAAAGCCCCAAAACCACTTGTAGCATATATTTATATTGCATATGTTTTATGTATATTTATGGAACATTCATCACCGCCTCCCCTCAAAAATGCAGAGGAGAAGATCCCGGTTTTCCAAGGAGTCGTTAAGCAGGGGAAGAGACACACAGTCGCTGGGGGGAGGGGGGGGATCTCACCACATGAACTCTGTCATTAAGATAGATTACCGCTCGTTACCCTCCTCGGCCCGCGCTGCCTTTACATGCACCGCAGCTGAAAGCTAGTTGGCCGAGGGACAGCGTGAGCGAGATGCTACTTGGCTTCCATGTTCGAGGCTATCACAGGAGCTATAATGTGGCTAATGTCTCCCCCTTCAGTCTACTTTGGGATCCAAGTTTCTTAAAGTGCGAGTGAACTGGCCTTTTTCATCTTACATCAATTGGACGAGGAAATTAAAACGATTTTTTTCCCGCTTCCTAAATTTGACAGACGGGTTACCGGTTGCCAGTTTAATGCACAGACAGAGAGAGGGGCGATGTGGTGAAGCCGACTGTCTGTGTTGTTTTGTGCCTGTCTGTCTATCAGAGAGGGAGGGGGGGGCTTCCTGCCATTTTGCTGGAGAGCAGAGTTTCTTTGAAGGGACAGGAAGGCAGAGCAGCATTTCCCACAGCCTGATGTGGGCTTCTGGGCTAGACCCGACTCTCTCTCCCTCTCTCACCCCCCCCCATACATGCATTTGAATCCAGTCATTAAAAACAAGACGCACGGAAATAAAGTCCCGTACCGTCTCCCTTCATACAGAGGCCCTCAGTCGGGCCCCCCTCCAGCTCACAACACAGCTCGAAAAAGACAGTCGGCGCTGCTATGGTGAGAAGGCCGTCATTTTGTGGAGCGGTCCCGTCTAATTACTGGGAGCGATGGAGGGGCCACACAGACAGACAGCAAAAGGTTATTTCTGTGTCACGCTGGAATGTTCTGCAAATAATCCTGCAACAAAGCTCGTTTTTAACCTGATGCATAACATTTCTCTGCATGAAATGTGTCTATATGTGAACAAGACCAGCATGCACTTATAGTCAAAACCTCTCCTCCTGCATGACTGACACCCTGCATGCACGGTCTCATTGACTGGCTGCAGCAGTATCACATACTTTTTATGGTTCTTTGTTTTAATCAAAAAAACATCTATCCTCCAGGGAAAACCTGCCATCACAATAAGGTCAAAAACAAATAAATCTGACGTCCTCAGACATTACGACCTCAATTGTTTTCCCCGATTCCTAATAAGGCCTCTGATTAGATTCCTCCGTCGATATCAGTGGGCAGCCGTACTCACGCCATGGCGCTCAAAACAAACAGTCATTCAGCTCTGCCATTTGTTCTGAAAAGGTGTGGGGCTGGGAGTGCGGCGAGGGAGGGAGGGTGGGAACCTTCAGCTGGGCTACTGTACATATCTGGGCCTTGATGTGGCAACAATGCGTTCAGCGGAGGACGGGTGCCGGAGTGTTGGGTCACTTCCTTCCTACCGAGGCTGAGAACGAAGTGGGAGACCAGACGGGCCGAGAGGCCTGTGGCCAGATAACTGATTTCAGATCAGCGGCCCGGTCCTGTCTGTTAAGCGGGGAGAGAGGCGGCGGCGGAGGTGAGGGCTTGTCCTCGGGCCAGCGTGCGAAGAAAAGGCAACCCCGGCGAGCGTGGGAGAGTGTGTGTGGTGAGAGGTGAGAGACACTTCAGGCCCCGTGTGAGCCCTGCAACGGACCCTCACACACACACAACTACACGCACACACACACTCACACACACACACACACACAGACGGACCATCTATTAGTGTTACCTAACTAAGCACTTGAACAATGACCAGTAGCTAAACTTCCTCGCTTTGTCTGCCTCCGTATAACTTCACAAGAGCTTTCAAGACCGTTCTCACACAGACACACAAATACTTGTTTTTGTTTCTCACTTTTACACACAAACACTCTCACGAGCACATGTATACACCGATGGGTAAATAAATTAAGGTTGCGTTACTATTGCAATCTGCGAGAGGGTGTCGTGTCTACGGATGTTAAAAATCCGACAAAATAAAAGCATTGCAGGCTTATAGAAAATGGACACACTCGTCCAATGTCTGCTGCCACACAAACACCAAAAGAGAGCAGTCATCATAATCCACGACGGAGGCCGTTTATCAGACGCCGAAGGGGGCTGAGCAAGGTCAGTGAGAAGGGAAGTGTTGTCTGTAAAGCCGTAATGGCCTCTCTCGCCCTGGACATCCATCAGTCATCTGAACCCTTGGCAGCGAATCAGCTCCCACTCCGCTCCGGCTGACCCCTTCAGCTCAACGAGCCGGAGCTCTTCCGATAAAAGGCGCTGGTAAAGCACACGTACGCACACGGCCCTGTGTGCGCGCCGCAGCGGAAATGGCTGGTATGCGTTAATGCAAGTGAACGTCTGGTGCAGGAGCCCTTTATCTAAGTGGTTCCATCGGGGCTGTGAGGGATTGGCTGCCTGGCAGACAGGGAGAGACAGGGGGAGGCTGATGTGCCCGACTCTGACCCCCTGACCTTGGGATGACCTTTGTCGATTCTCCCACAGGGGGCCATATTTCACCCTTCAGTCAGAAAAACTGACTATCCACCACTTGATAAATCATTGAAATGAAGGTAGTCACTATGGTTTACTATCACTGAAGTCACTATTTTTATCACACATTGCTCTATTTGCTAATTGTTCTAGACCAGCAGACATGTTAGCCTTTAGCTACATAGCATCAAGTTAGTTATGTCCAATTAAGACATAAAGTTCAGTGTAGCAACAACATAACACACAAACACACAAGAGTCCTTACCTGGTATCCGGATGAAGGACCATCCGTGCCGTGGGTACAGAGCCATCACACCCCCGGGGCATTGTGGGTGGAAGACGTTGGCCCTCACGCGCCAGTCGGAGGCAAGTTCAGGGGAGCCGTAGAGGAAACACTGTTTGAAGACTGCGCCCCCACCGCTGCGTGTCACCCGCCACTCGTACTCTGCACTGCGGTCGTCACAGTAATGCTCCATGGGAACGGCTGTCACCTAGGAAACCAAAGGGAAAGATTGGGCTTTTTCTACATTTGAAAACTATTCGTTAAAAAAATGCTGAGAAATGTACACTATGTGTGTGTCTTGTGTGTGTGTGCGTGTGTGTGTGTGTCTTGTGTGTGTGTGTGTGTGTGTGTGTGGAGGAGGGGGGCAAGAGGAAGCTTAACCACTGGTGAACAACCTGAGCAAGAAGGCATTTTTAGAGGCTCTGTTTGTTTTAAATGCAGCTGAAACCCACAGTGGTCACCCCCACACCTCACACACACACACACACACACACACACACACACACACACACACACACACACACACACACACACACACACACACACACACACACACACACACACACACACACACACACACACTCTTTTCACAGATAAGAGTTGCTCTTTGTTGAAATCCAACAAAAGGCAACGCTTCCCTCTTCCCTTTCCACAACCACCCAAATGCTTGTCCGTCTTTCACGGGTCAGCGCACACACACACACACACACACACACACACACAGACACACACACACACACACAGACAGACACACTCACACACACAGACAGACACACACACACACACACACACACACACACACACACACACACACACACACACACACAGACACACACACACACACACAGACAGACAGACACACTCACACACACACACACACACACACACACACACAAACAAACAAGAATACCCTGGGCGTGGCAGCTAGCAGAAACTTGGGTGGCAGTGTGGGCTGGCAGGGCCGCAGCTTGGAGGTGGAAGAGTTTCGACTGTGGATCATCACGTCTGTGTGTCCCATCATGCCGGGTCTAAAGGCTGTGAACACCAGGTCCTGAAATACACACACACACACACACACAAGACATAAAAAAACAAATTACTTTTTACTACTTTTTAATACTAAAAATATGATAATCCTGTTTCATTTACATCTGAGTGGAGAAGTGTATTAAATTGCTAGTCATTTCATCCCCCAAAGTGGGCTATTAAAGAAAATTATAGGCAACAAAATAATAGGCTGCAAAAGTAAGAAGGTGTACAGACAGAGGTACAGAGCCTACAGAGTGCAATGCTCATGTTTTTGTTTTTTAATAAACTGCTTTGACGGGGTATTTAGGTTTCATTGGCTCCATGCCTGACATGTTATATAAAATATCTGCTAAATGCTTAAAATATTATGCAAAATCTATGATTATGCAGCTTATATGATTTTAATATGTCGCATGTCACAGGATAAACGGCATGCCTGATCATGTAATCTTTGTGGCTCAGAACGTTTTGAGAAAGACGTACATTTCAATTAAATAGATTTATTATTTATATAAATATGACTTATGCATACGTTTCTGTGCTGTGTGACGCCACAAAAACGGTGGATCCACAGTGCCACCTACTGGCAGAGATCATAAAAAGATATCCTCGCTAGTTGGGCTCAGGTCATCTCCACCATACTCATTTCTCCGCTTCGTGGAGTTTCATAATTCTTCACTGCAGCAGATGCTGCCAATGCATGGCCAAAATAGGCCATTCGGATTTTACATTAGTTTTCAGGAATAAATGAAAATATAAAGCCGTCATGCATTGCAGTTTTAAGATGCATGACGAATAGACGGCAAGAACGTATGGTATATATTCTAAATGTAAATAAAAACGGCTTTGAAAGATGCCTTTCAGAGGGAGAGTCTGACACACAATCAACAGGAACAGCAGGAAAGCTGAAGGCAATATGGAGCACACTGTCAAGTACACAGTCAGAGGGAGGTGAGCCAAGCAGCGAGGAGAGGCAGAGGGTCCCGGCTACGCCGCTTCAAAAGAAAAATGAGGAGTTGAAAGAGGTAAAACTGTGGGAGTGAGTCATTTCTAGAAGCTAAAGTCGGAGTCTGGGGGGTCAGCGTTCTCGTATTGGCTCTCCAGGTGTCTGTAAGTTTTCTCTTCTCATATCTGAACTTTTTTTTCTGTTTTTCCTGCTCTTTCGTTGCTTAAGCCGCTCCGGGGGGGAACCTAAGCCGCTCGGCAGCTGCCCGGCTCGGTGTGGCGAAGCCAAGAGGGGAAGAGGAGGATGGAATTACCCCGACCGCGTTTTCCACCCCGAACAAGTTCGAAAAACGGTGGAGGAAGGTAACGCGATACGCATCTGCCAATAGGGCGAGTGTCCACTGGGTAGGAGATTTGATGAGATGTGTTTTTATTAATTGCGTATTTTTTTTTGCCAACGACCTTGCAGTGTGTCCGCTGGGCTGCAGCTGCTGGAGGGGATCTGTATATTTAACCATGGTGTCTCGGTCTCCCTACCAACAATGAGATTTCCAAATTGCCAAACAATACAAAATATGGGGCCATGCGAGTGTAACCCCGTGGTTCTCAGCTGCAGCATCCAACACATATAAACCCTGGATAGAACTGCCAGAATAGTCCAACAACGCACCGCTCGTTCCAGACCATACAGCGCCATATGACAGCTAACATTTCACTTCCATAGCTTCTGTTCGGACTGTCAGGAGCCAGCTTTCCTGTCAGCATTATAGCCTCCGACGTCCTGAAAGAACAGCAGTCAGCTAAACCGCGTTCTTAATGCACCACCAAGACTAAAACAGCATAAAAACAGAAGGGATTTCCATCTTTTTAAATCTTGAAAATGTGACTTTCCTAGACATACAGCCGCCCCCCCCCCGGAGACACATCGAGGGAGGCAGGACAGTGTTGCTGGGTCACAGGGCTACAGAGGGATTGGATTCCACACTGGATCCCCGAGGAGGGAGAGGAAGCCGGGGCCAGAGAGCAAGCTGTGTGGCCAAACACTGACTGCTGTCGGGAGAAATTTCAGCATCGTCAGCAGCACATGTCTCACTGTCCGGCACACGCCCACATGCACTGCAGATGGCTGGTTTAGGGATTTTAGTCTGAGTGGGTTTCTCACCTGTACGACGGGACTGGCGCGCGCGTTCAGGAAACTGGTGGGTCTGTTCAGCCACAGAATGAGGTCCTGGCGAGACAGACACTTACTCCTGGGCTGCGACCCCCCTCTCTGCCCCTGCGAGTCCCCGGCTTCCTCCTGACCCTCTTCTTCAAGGCCAAACATGCGCCGATGGTGGAGCCGATACGCAGCTTTCAGGGACAGAAAAAGGGCTAACCATCTGCGAAAAGGAAACAGCAGGAAGTCGGAAAAATGCTATTCTGCTATCACCGTAACTATCGTATAACATTCGGCCATTATTAACGATTTAACAGACGTGAAGATGGAAAGTTAAAGCCCACCTTACTAAGGTGCCTTGCAGCATGAGATTTGACATCTCGGTCGGTGACACGTCGATGAAGCGCAGGAAGGAGAAACAGCTTCCTTTATCGTCACCTTGACGGCACAAAAACAGAAAATTTTATGAAGAATATGGGACAAAACAAAGAAAATACATAAGGACAAATATGGAAATAAATAGGGAGAATAGGAAGGAATGACAGAAACAGGTGACACTGAGGTTTGAAACTCAATGGAGAGCTTTGTGTCCGTCTGGATTCAAAGCTTAACGCATGCTCACCTTTTCTGTGAAATAGAGACTGCTGGATGTGACTTGGAGAGAAGGGAGACAGCAGCACTTGAAGTAATCTGAGGAGGAAGTGGAGTTGGACAGAGTTACACCAACGAATGTGAGAAAAAGGAAAGGAGACTGAATTCGGGATGATTATCGGATTCCAGTCTCGACCACAACATTTTTGAGTATTAAACACTATAATCGGGATGATTGTTTGCCAAGAAAATACTCAACGGTGTTTTATATGGTAATTTAATAAACCTAAAATTCAAAACAGTGCTTGTGTAAATATGAATAGACCTGTTTTCATTGGATGTCGGGGCATACGTGTGTGTGTGGAAGAGCTTACTTGTTCCTGGCCTGGTTGTTAGCGTGGAGGAGGCTGTGTCGGTAGAGGAACTTAGACATGACGTAGGGCTTTAGAGACATGTGGAAGGGAGAGCGTGTCTCCTGGCGCTCAAACAAATCAGGATGGTTACACACCTACACACACACACACACACACAAACACACAGTTAGCATATCTAAAAGAAGAAAAGAAAAGGCACCAGCACCGCTCATGCTACTGCTTGTTCCGAGTCAATTCACCGTTTAATTGTACATCTTGAATTTTATTTCCACTCATAAAACGTGGAGCTGTTATTACACGCTTTGATAAAAAAAACTGTTGATATGATGATGATAGGACACTTCAAATGATCCTCAAATCATCAGGGCTATTAACGGTCATCAATCATCGTGACTGATGCATCTCACAAGTCTTTATGTCCGCAATCATCTAGCTTTGCTTTCATCTATTCTTGCAGGGCAGGCCACGGCGCGTACCTTCCTGAACTGCATGACTAGGTTCATGAGGGAGGAGGTGGTGCTGTGGGACTGCTGGGCCGTGCCCATGGAGGACTGCAGCAGATCCTCGATGGAGATCTTGTTCCTCAGAGCCTGGTAGAGCAACCGCTGCCTGGACGTCAGCTGGCAGTAGGTCAGGATCTCAATCTGCGGAGAGGGAGTGTAGAACAAGTGTGTAAAGAAAAGCAGCATCGTTAGAGGAACATAGAAATAACAGTGAATGACATTGGACCACATAGATTTACAAATTAAAAGCTGTCACGTATGATTCCGCATCACTGCTATGTTATAACACAGTATTTTATTTTCACTTTCGCATTCTTTAAACGCGCATTTAAATCTCTGTTTTCATCTGGGGTCACGCTTCGATGAGCGTCAACAAACCGTTAAAAAAAAAAAAACTCAACCGTGAACCATGAGTGAACTTCACCAGTTAGTATTGGCTTCAGTGTGCTGACAAAACAAGAGAAAGCAACAAGTGGAGAAGAAAAAGAAAGTGGGCTGGCAGGAGTGCATGTGGGTGCCGAGGAAAAGCGAAAAAAGACAGATGTGGAGGGTGGGGGAGGGTGGTGGTGGGGGGGTGAACTCTGCCATTCTTCAGACTCCGTGCAGCGAGACTCCCACGGCGTTTGAGCGAGCATGTGTGCTCCCCGTGTGACAGCAGGAGACCCCGAGTCCAACATCTGTCATGAGGGTCTGCCAGCACAAGCATCGCTCACGAGCTTATTACAACACGTTCCGTGTCAACGGGGTGCACAAGACGGATGGAGGGAGGGTGCAGGCTCAGCCAGGGGAGGAAAGAAGTTGGGCTACGTGATATTCACAAAATATCATATAATACATAATTTTCTCCCATCGTATGCCAGAACCTTCATGGAAAACCTGAACACATTCTAGTGGATACCATTTGTCAAAAACCTTCCCCTCAAATACCTGAAAAGCCGTTTTTCTCATTTGTAAAGGAAGAAGAAGAAGACGCTTGTGTCAGCAAACGAAGGGAAGAGAAGAAAGGCGGCTCCCCTACCTTGTCTGAGAGCTCGTTCTCCACATCCTTCTTGATTCGCCGCAGCATGAAAGGCTTCAGGATCATGTGCAGTCGGGAAAGTTGGTCTGAAACGCAAACAAATCCCGTTTAGTTACAGGAACACATCACAGGCCACGCCGAGCAGAGATTAAAAGTTCAACGCTGGCACACAAATGATAGAATATCCGTACAAATGAGCTGAGAAATACCATGTGTTGTCAGCTGGAAAATAAGGGAGGAAAAAAAAAAAACAACAACATTATTTTCCTCAGAGCCGTTGAGTTGGTACTCACTCTCGTCGATGGCAGACTTGTTTTCAGCGTGGCTCTCGATGTCCTTGGAGAACCACTCGTTAAACTCGTCGTGGGAATCGAACAACGTGGGCATGATGAAGTGCAGCAGGGCCCACAGCTGAGAGACAGTAATGACACACGGCCGTCAGCGCTTCTGTTTTACTCACACGCACACACTAACACACACACACACAGACTAAAACACACACACACTCACCTCAGCCATGGTATTCTGGATGGGCGTCCCCGTGAGCAGCAGTCGGTTTCGACACTGGAACTGCAGAAGGATTTTCCACCGAACGCTGAAACCGCAGAGTTGAAACGGCATCGTTACCACAGCAACGACCCAAACTGTGGAACTACGTTGGTCTACGAGTGTTCGTTTCTCATTTTGAGACTTTCAAAGCAAAAAACATTTCAAAACTCATGTTAGCTGCGGTTGAAACTCACTGGCGTATATGATATATTACTGCGTTTGTTTTGTGTAGTTGGAAAGGAAGTGCGTTAGTGGCTGAATTTGGAAAAGGAAACATGCAGCTAACAATCTATAAAACTCTGGGAAACTTAAATAAATAATAAATAATAATAATAATAACAAATGTATATTAGACCCCATTCTAATGAGTGGGCTGAACCTGCAAAAACGCCCATATGATGGCTTTAAACTCTGAAAAAGTACCACCATTATGATCATGTATATGATAAATCAACACATTTTAACACAGAGGAAGTCCCCCATCAGTTTAGAGATTAAAGTATTTTACATGGAGACCGTGTTGATACCTTCTCCAGAGTCAAATTCAAGCACTTTCCAAGCATTTCAAGGTGTATTTCCATGCTTTTCCAGCACCTTCCAGCTGTGGGAAACTACCTATTTGTATCAATCCAAGTCTTACCTCGTGCTGCTCTTCAGTGCCTGGGCCTCATCCAGGACCATGTACTGCCACTTGACCCTCTGGAAGTACTTGACGTCCTGGACCACCAGCTGGTAGCTTGTGATCACCACATGGAACGGTGCATTTTGCGTGTAGAGGGTCTTCTATTCAAACACAGACGTACGTCGGTTAGAGACGGGATAAAAGCAGAAGGAGAAAAAAGTGTGTTCCGTGTTCCTCCTCGTTCCTTACCTGGCTCCAAAATTTGCGGATCACCTTGCGATCGTGTGGATTCCCCCAGTATGGCAACACCTGACGGATGAATCAGTCGAGTTAAAACGAGAGGAAACAGCCAATCTGTCAACAAAACTCCTAAGACCTCAAACTGAAGGATTCCAACATTCACACAAAGCGATGCAATGAAAACAGAGCGACGGGCGAAACTTTTAGCCGCAGCGTCGTGTATGAATCACGGCTTCAGTCGGCGAGTTGTTGATGCAAAATGTGATGTGAAAAGATTTACACATCATTACATCACTCAGCGTGCTCTGGTAGGCCATTGTTTGCAGTCAGTCTTGCTTTGAGTGTACAGGAAGCTTATCTCCAAATTGTGTAATAGGTTCTTTTCACACCTCATTAGTAAAACAGAGTGGAATTGATTTATTTTCAAACTTGCGGTGAAAACGGACAAAGTTGAGCAGAGCAAAGAGTTGAATGCATATTTCGGTGTGTGTGTGTGTACATTCAAGAATGCAATCAGCCAGCCAGAATTTTGTAGTTAATAATATCCTGATACAACACTGCCCCCTAAAGGATAGTTGTAGATTGCATCTTTGAGTCCTTTAACCTTGTTATGTTCTCAAATGTTGGGACAGAGTTTTCGAACAAGGACGTATTTTTTGCAGGTGTTTCCACCGGCGGCGCTCACTCGGCGGCAACCAAGGATTCTCACCTTGAATTTGGGCACAAAGCGGGTGAACTCCTGGTGCCAGTTGTTGAGCGTGGAGGCCGGAGAGATGATCAGAAATGGACCCCAGATGTTGTCTCTCTGTGTAGAAACGAGGGGGAAAAAAGAGCACATGTCGTCAGCTGCCAAACAACAGGTGGTCTTTGTAATGTGTGAGCGTCCGATAACAGGAAGCATCTTCCTGTCAGTGATGGCTCAATACTTTAAAGTGCAGATTTCCCGAAATTCAACTGTTTTTTTTCTCCTCCTTTTGGTGTTGTGAGAGCTGACAAATGAGCTGCTCACAATAAAGCACGTCACGCGTGTCATTCAATGCAACGTCCAGCCAGAAAAACAAGGGAATGTCTAAAAGGATGCAGGTGCACAAAGAAGCTGGATGTTTGCAAGTAACAATAGCAGAGAGATATTTGGCCTGGTGCTCTCTTTCTCTCACCTCTGCTAAGTGTGCCAGCAGGGCGATACTCTGGACTGTCTTCCCCAGTCCCATCTCATCTGCCAGGATCCCGTTAATTCCCTGCAGGAAAGAGAAGAGAGAATAAAGCATTCAGCGTGTGTCAATAAGCAAGGAATAATCATACGTAGTCATTTGAATGAACCCCCCCTCCAGAAAATCTGCAACGACTCTCAAAAGATGTTTGAATTGATCCAGAAATATTGAACTGAGCATCCATGCACAACAAAAGGGACATTGTAAAATATATATTATGTCTGCAGATAATTCCGACAGCTTATTATAAGGTGTAGCCTTGCAAAAACTTTAGAATTGAGCTCTTTTCTAAAACAAGCATATAAATGTAATATTTCAAACACAAGGCCGACTGAAAAGGCCTGAAGGAAACAGTGAGTGTGATGTGAGAGACAGGCATCAGTACCTGTTCGTAGAGGTTGGCCAGCCAGTTCATGCCCTTGAGTTGGTAACCCTTGAGTTTGCCGTTGAAGATGGTGGGCTGAGGGATCTCTTCCCCGGCGTGGATGGACGGGTTGGCGAGGCTGTAGCTCTCTCCAAACCCGCAGCCTGACGAGGGGCCGACCGCTGCATGAAGCGACGCACTGCGGCTGTCCTTCGCCTCCTCGTCGAACATCCGCGTCTACAGGGGCGAGATTTGGAGATTAGCACAGTGTAGTGTGTGTGTGTGTGTGTGTGTGTGTGTGTGCGTGCATCAACTTACTTTCTCTTGATGAATCTGGTAGGCTTCTTTGGCATTCCTCAGGGCCTGGGACTTGTAGTAATCACTATCTGAAATTGCATACAATCAATCTCATACAGAAGAGCATGTCGCCAACATCTAGAAGAATTATAGAAGACTATATGATTATGGATTTTCTAATTAAGATGAAAAGCAATTGCAGAATACCATCATTCGTCACCAGTAGATTGTAATTGGTGACTGGTCAACAGTTCCTAACTCCATTAACAGAGTGATATTGACTGTGCTGTTCGTACCGTAGTCCTCCTGTCCCATGTTGACCATGACACCTCCTCCGATGTCAATCTGTCTGTGCGCTGCGGTGTCTTCCAGCTTTCTCAGGATCTCCTCCTGAGACGCGTCTCCCTCCGGACCCCCCATGCTGGCTTTACCCCCCATGAAATGAGCGTACAACTCCGTCTGGGTGATGAGGAAGTTCAGTTTGCGCTGCTGACGCTTGGCCTGCAAGAGACAGAGAAAAGCAGGGAAAACTGGAGTTACATACACTTCATCATGTTATTGGTTAAAACATTTGTGCGAAATTGTCATAATTAATATATGACCTTTGAGCACCGAAATTCTAATCACTTCATCCTTGGAAATACGTAATCTTTACCATCTAAAATAACCTGATATTGATGTAAACATTTCAACGTCAGTTCCACCTACTTCTCTCATCTCTTCGTCCAGTTTACGTTGCTCCAGGGCCTCCTTCTCCGCCCTCTTCCGGTGCTCCTTCTCCACTTTGTCGTACTTCTTCCAGTAAAGCATCATCTCCTTGGTGAGGCGGCGGGCCCGCGGTAACGTCTCCTTGCAGTTCTTCTGGGCCTGGATAGCTGCACGGCGGACCTCTCTCATGCACTGATGAGCCAACTGGGACAAACAAACCGAGGTTAAATGTTGAATTTAATCTGCAATTTATGCTTAAAAGTCTGTTTGACTTAACTTACCTTTCTTGCATTGGTCAATACTAAGTTCTTAGCTGAGGTCTTCTGCTTGAAAGACTGCAAAATAGGTATAACAGGATAATTAAATATATATATATATATATTAAATATTATTTGTGAGCATTCATTTTTCAGTCAGTGTTGTGCAGACGAACCTTGGGAATCTCCTTCTTAGCGATGGTGAGCCAGACCTTGCGTCGTCGTGCATTCAGCTGCTCGATTGTAAGATGTTTCTTCTTGACCACGGGCAGCGGAGCATCATGGGAAAACTTTGCAAAGGTCTTGGTGACATAAGGACGGCCATCATCCAGAAACTCTCCCTCTCCCCGTTTCTTCTTTTTCTTCACCTTTTTCAGTTTGGCTAAAAAAAATAAATAAATAAGATAAATTATCAAAAATGAAAACTTGTCCACTACTCCAATAACAACTTGTTTTTACTCGGGACTCTGACATAATCGCAACTGCAACAGATCCCAGTGATTTATTTCGTTTGGTCTTAACCTTTGAATTTTTTTTCATCTTTGATTTTCTTCTTCTTCGGGCCCGTTAGGTGGCGCTGTTGCTCATAGAAGGGGTCATGGGTAGAGAGGAGTCCAGTGCTGTAGTACTGATATTGATGAAGCTGCAGGAAAAAAATATGTGGGAAAAAAAAAATACAGAGGTGACATTACAATATGTTAGAGGTCTTCTCAACATGACCAGGCTCTGTGTTGATGTGTGTGTGTGCGTCCGTACCTCCCGGTCAGAGTGGAACTTGCTCTGGTGCTGCCTGGTGTAGCGATGTAACCGCAGCATGTCGTGCAGCTCCTCCCGAGACAAACTGAAGTCGGAGTCGTCCGAGTCTGTGTCCGAGTCTGTGGTGTCGTCGCTCAACAGGATGCTCTGCAGGAGACAGAGGAGATGCGTGGTTGAAGGAAACGGAGGGTATTCAGGATATACACATGTATGATGTATAGGAGAGGAGGTCAACATAGCAGTGAAATGTTCATCCATTAATCCGTTTGATATTTGTGTAATATATTAGTCATGTATGCAAGAAATCAATAGCACAATGGAGATTATGTCTTTATACCTTCAGCCATTTCCTGTTCTTCTTCAGCTTGGAAAAATTGTAGAGGCTTGTTTTATCCGCCTTTTGTTCTGTGGAGTTTATAGGGGGAGAACAAAAAAGTTAGTTAAAGTGCATTCACTGTATCTTCTATGAACAGTTATATTACACCAGTGAGGCCGTGCATGTGTATTAACGTGTGAATAACATAGATATAACACTACGTATCTTACCTTTACCCTGCAGCAGAACCCCATTGAGGGGCTTTCCTTCCGACAATCCGTCCCCTTGCTCACATGACTCACTCTTGACCGTTGGAGCTGTATGCTGAGTGAGTGAGGAGTCCAGGGATAGCCCTGTCCCCAGTGCGCCATCGCTGTCATCACTGTCATCACTAGAACATGAGAAGTATGCAGCTGTAAGCCCACTCATTGCATTCTGCTTATTTATATATAGATAGGATGGGAGACTGTTTTAAAGCCATTAAGCTGCAGTTCACCTTGCAACAAAAATGGCGTTTTCACAGAACCAAGCATGAGCCAACTTTAAACTGCATCATCTACTGAAAATGAAAAAAAGTTTGCCTCTACCTGGTTATGTCTCCGTTGAAGATGGCGGCAGTCTGGCGCAGGAAACTGTCCAACCTCAGGGATCTTTCCAAGCGCTGCAGGTAGAGAGGTTTGGCCAGGCCGGAGCTCCCCGACGCCCCGGCCTCCAGTCGGCCACCCGGCCCTGACGCCATGCACCACGGACAGCTCTGCCCAGCAGGGCACCAAACTATTACTGGAGAGAGGAGATGGAACGAGAGGGAAAGGCAGATGGCTCACAGTTAGATTGAGCAGGATGGGTAATGTTCTGCTGTGTTTAATTCACCTAAACCATAGCAAGAACTGGATGCTTAAAGGATTTACAAATGGTTTATGAGAGGTTGATAAGCTGATGCGTTGGCCTTCATTTCCCCAATCAATATTTTCCAAGCTAGTCTTGAGATGTAGACCTAGATATCCTTCTAGGCTGGTTCCAAACCAGTCAATCTACTGCCTACATCTCAGTCTTTGTCACAGCCACAACATGGCCATTCAGTCCAAATATCACACTGCTCTCCTCCAATAGGCTGAGCTGACGGATCATTGAGCAAACTACAGAAATATAAAGTGGACCTACCTTCTCAGTAAGTGATGCCATTGTTCTTGATTCCAAGATTAATAATCAGACAATGATGGAAATCCCCTACAAAAGAAGAAGCTCAGTCACACACACTTGTACCCATGTGACAATAAAAATGTTTTTTTTTTTTTTTTAATGGGAGCTAATGCTGTTTCATGTTTTGTTCTGCAACATTGACAATAAGAATACTCATGTTATAAGCAATACACATTTTGTTTAGAAATATATATATATATAAAAAA
The DNA here is from genome assembly GCF_963514095.1 of Eutrigla gurnardus. Classification (NCBI taxonomy): domain Eukaryota; kingdom Metazoa; phylum Chordata; class Actinopteri; order Perciformes; family Triglidae; genus Eutrigla; species Eutrigla gurnardus. The sequence continues at coordinate 5,648,259 of NC_139927.1, forward strand.
TAGTATTCACTAATATGTATTCAAATTGACATTATTTGCTATCATGTTTATATATATTTAACTGAAGAAAATGCAAGGAACTGGATCAGCTAGCCTTTTTTTTCAGACTTCAAGAGTTATTTTCCTCTTGTTTATGCTGCATAATGTTAACATTACTATTTCCACATCAGTCAGAGGGAAACATTTAAATACTTTAATATCACCAATTTCAAAATAATGTGTTAAGTGTCCATTGTTTAAGTTATGATTTAATTTGAGTGTGCAAGTGATTGTTTTGACAGTGCCGTGTGTAATTACCCCTCATTACATATTCACTTCACTTTGAGGCAAAGTTGGCTGCTTCGTGTATTGAGAGGGTGACAAGAAACTAAAGGCCAACTAAAGCAAAGCAAGAGTTTGGAAATGTTTTTTTGTTTTTTTTTAATGAAGAAAAACTGAGAGCTGTTATTATAAATAATATGCATCTTTTTCTACCGCGCCGTCATTATGATTGGCTAAGCTAGCAAATCCGGGCTAGCATTAGCTTTAGGGGGTTTGCTAGCTAGCTAGCTAACCTTGGCTGGTGCGCTGGGTTGTAGCTTGCGGGCTAACGACCGTTAGCTGCCTCGCTGTGTGAGTACGAGCAGCATTGCCGCCGATCGTTGATAGTAAAGGGTCAAGGAGCTTGACACACACTTTGACAGCTAACTGGTTTAAGTAAACCACACAAAAAATATCAATTCGCGACGGTAGTTATTTCCCTAACACGTAGTCTTTGTTGCGACTGCCTCCTTGGCTATCGCTTTCTCTAATGTAGCTTTTCCATCATAAACGTTAGCTTATCAAACGCTCGTTTTGACCCAGACGTCCTCTCACACCATTAATATGAAGTATTCAAATCGGGTCTGTCTCTTTAAGGCCACCACCTCCCTTGCCTAAACAATGTATTAAGATGATATTGGGTTTTAATGGCAATTCTTAAACAGGCTAGTCACGATGCAGCGGCAGCAAGGCCCTCCGCCCGCGCCTCCCGTTACCCTTGTTGCGGATACGAGCAGGGGGGGACTCGGTTGCCTGGTGAACGAATGATCCCCATGTTTTAATTCTTTCTCCCTCCCGGCCATCTTCCCCCCATTGCTCCTTCGCCATAACAACCACCATGGAGTCTCTCACCTCGGCCCCGTGTCCCCCTTTTCGTTTCTCTCTTCGCTGCTGCCGACTCTCGGTTCTCTGACTCCAAAATGGCGGTTTGAGGCGCCGAGCGAGTCTGTGAGCTTTGAGTCGGCAGCAACAGCAGAGAGGCGGCCACTTTCTGTTACTGAGAGAGCAGAGACACGACGCCATGGCGAGGGTACAGCAAAGGAGCAGGCATTTTAATCAATCCCAGAGACAGGGACGCTCGCTCGTCGACGTCTCAAGAGGACACGACTGTGGCGACACATCCCAGGGGTGTCTTTCTCTAATTCCCCGAGGTACACGTCACTCGTGTGTGTCGTTTTCGGCCGTATATGCACAACTAATACAAGCGCATCGATTAAATTCCGATGTTGATTAGTAGCGTCTGCTCACTGCGAAGATTACCGCGCTACGTCTGACGTCATCAGACGGGAACTCCGTTTTAGGTATGGTGAGGTGATTGGGATACCCACAGTAAAAAAAAATGTTATACTAATATATATATATATATATATATATTTTATATAACATTTTTTTTTATATATATATATATATATATATGGTATAATTTTATAAGTATACTTATGTATGTGTAAATGTATGAACATTCATTGTTTCTAAGGGTATTTATTATGTGATACACAAAATGTTCATGAGGTAGGAATCAAAACAATGTTTGCCGTCATAGTAGAAACTTAAATCTCCTTAACCACAGCTTACACTGAACCATAACTTACACGCTGCTTAAGTATTGTTTTGGTCCAAGTCCCATTTAAGCTCCCCGATGTGCTGATGTTTTTGTTTTCCTCCAGGGAGCTGCTTATGCCCTCCCAAGAAAACCGTCATGAAGGGTATAGATTTATCTCAGTCCAGATAATAGTTAAAATCATTTGTTAAATATTTATTATATTTAAACAGCCAGAACAATCAGTCCATCAGTGCTGACAAGCTTTAATGTGCCACAATTGAAATTTGCAAAACAGGGAATATTTATGCAATAACAGGGTGCTGATCTGCCCCACGTTCGCTGTAAGACGAAAACACAAAGCTTCAGAGTGGAGTGGTTGAACTGAGCTAAGGAGGCACAGATATTACCCAAGAGCAGGTTATGTTTCCAATAGACAAAACTAGTGCATGACATAATGTAATTAATAGATGTATAGTGCAGTTATATCTGATTCTAGCCGGTCATTATAATCAAGGGTTAAGCACATTGTATGCACTTTACAGCCCTGGCAATAGGTTTCATCACCACATCATCTTGTATCACGACGTCCACCGTTTACTAGATGCTCCCATACAAAGTGCAAAGATCAGCTTCAAATACTGCCAACAATAGACATCTACTTGAGCAGAGAACAGCTGGAGATGATACAGTTTTCAACAGTAGGCACTACTAACAGGCGATCATGTCTGCGTCCACTGAATGTGTCGCTGCTACCGATGGAGCAGCTCCACTGACGTATGAGATTGTTTGCTGTCCTGTCTTTTCACAGTGAGAGGAGGGCCTCATAGCCAGCTGGATTTCTCCTCCTCAAATTTCTGTGGATCGATGAAAGGCTTGTCGATGGACTTGATCATCAGTTCGCCGCAGTACACGCACTCAGACGCAATGATGTCATCCATGTCGGATTTTATCTGCTCGCGGCTCGTGCACGCGCTGCCCTTTCCCAGGCTCGCGGTGTCTCCCTCGTCCTTTGGCGCCGGGCGGTGGCGAGACTTGGAGGATTGCGTGGTCGCGGACAGCTTTTTCTGCAGCTCCTCCAGACGGCTCTGCTTATAAGCCGTGAGGTGAGGGGTTACTTCCTGCAAGGTGGAAACGGGGAAAAGGGACACATAGAAATTATATCCACATGCAAGGTTAAGGCATCTTTAAAATGTATCGTTTGAAGTAAGATTCAGACATGACACTGTTTAATAAGATAGTTCTAAGAGAACATTATGCGTGCATTGAAAAAGCCTTATGGAAGTCACCTGGAACAGGCAGTCATAGTGGAACATGTGTCCACATAGGAACAGATAGAACTGCCTGTTGAGCAATGGGAAGTCACAAGCGGCACACTTTTCTTGGGAATCCACGACGCCATATTTGTTCCTCATCTCCTGGATGTCTTCTCTGATGCGTTTGGCGCTCTCTGTGGCCTCCTCCATTTCCTGTTTCAGCTCCTCAATGTGCTGGTTGTACTCCTCCAGGGAGCTGCAGATGGCCTCCTGGGAAACCAGAATGGACAGAAGATAAACGACATTAATTTGAAGAAGCATGCTATATTTGCATGTTAACCATACACTGAGTATATTTTGAATCAATAATTAATGACTGAAATGGTATTTAATACATGGTATCAATAGGGGATTGTGGGTGTCGCCCAGGATTACCTCCACCATCATTGGTTATGTGTATTTCTTATTAATACTAAAAACTAGAAAAATAAATACTTGGAATACTTTTGTGCAATATCAATAACCTAATAGCAATACCTCTGCTATTTTCTGTAGAGCTAATCTCGTTCTCATCAAGCTCACTTTAGATATAACCATCAAATAAATACTTAATATTAAAAAAACAGCGGTGACTTAAGGATACAGTGGATCGATTTTGAAATATGATGACGTGATAAGAGGGGTGGAAAGTCAAAAGCGTGAGGTGCATATATATTATCAATCATCAGAATTAAATCCTTCAAATATTTTAAATACACTGCTACAATAGGAGGCTATCAATGTACTTTCTTGCTAGCTTTGCTCGCATCACAGGGAGGAAATAGACCAGATGCCAAAACTCCTCGTCGAAAATCATAGTGCTACGCGACGCTTCCGCGCCCAGTGTGAACCCGGCATTACAGACCTTAAAGTGGTCGATGGTGACAAAGTCTGGGAAGAAGGGCAGGATGTCTTCGATCTTGAGCAGGTTGCAGCTGGACAGACAGTTCATGGCTTTTTTCACATCCTTCTCCTCCTGCACCACGTGCCGGGCGATCTTCAGCCAGAGCTTTTTCCTCAGCTCCTCGTCATCTTCAGGCAGGTCTGCACACGACTTAGCCAAGTCAACATCTACCTATGGAGGGTAAATCCATTTTTAAATAAGTCGCATTTAAGAAAGAAGATTCAAATACAGATTCCATAACGGCTGGATGGTGTTGGATATGTTTCGTAACTGAATAGTAGTTATTAACATGGAATACGTACTTGTAAAGCAAGATCCACTGCCTCCTCGTACAGTTCCATAATCCTATAAACCAGGACACAGGCCTGGAGGTAGCCATTTTCGGCACACAGCCTGAGGGCGTACTTCAAGTCATAGTGGATCTCTGAGGCGTGTGTGCCGGCCTGCTCCAGATACCACAGCAGAGAGTCCGGCTTATACTTGGCGTAAAGCGACAGCAGGTAGTTATGGATGGCCTCCTCCGTCACCGTCAGCTCGTACACACAGAACTCCATGTAGCGGATGGTTTCGCTGATCTGCTGCGTGCTGCCCATCTGGCTGTAGTTCATCAGAGCCGGGATGAGCTTCTTTGGGTCCAGCCGCTTGCCCATCTGAATCCACGCATCCACCACTTTTTTGGGAATGTGCTGCATGAGGACGGGCGAGAACTTGTAAAAAAGCTTTTGGTCGCAGTGCTTGGAGAGCACATCCAGAGCGGCGCTGTAGTCGTCGTGTTGGCAGTAGTGGGATATCACCCTCTCATAGTCCTGCATGACGACCGAGAAGTAAACCATGTCGTCCACGTTGCCGTGGCTCGCCAGCAGGTCGTAGATGGTGCTGCGGTTGTTGAACAGGCACTCCTTGTGCTTGGAGCTGCTGAGGAATTGGCGAAACTCCTCACGGGTCTCCTGGAAGATGACGCTGTTGCCGTCGCTCTCCAGCTGGCCGAGCCGGTTCAGGTAGAGCTCCGCTAGCCAGGTGACCAGCAAGGTGATCTGGGTTCTCTCGCTCTGTTTCAAATTGTTCAGTTTCTTCAGCAGGAACTCCTTCAGGGCTTCCTCTTGTTTAGCTTCGATGAACTTGAGCGCTATCTCTTCAAAGTAGTTCTGTGTCAGTGCGTAGCACTTGGCGCTCTCGAGGTATCGCTTGTTCTGGAAGCAGTGCTCCGCCTCCTTGGCCAGCACCATGTCCATGCACTCGGGGCGATCGCGGCAGTACTCCTTGGCCAGGTCAAACTTGGTCATGTTCATGTACATCTGCCAGACATCCCTGGCCTCGCGCTGGATGTGGTACCGGAAGACCGCCCGCTCGGTGTAGATCCACACCAACCCACCGACCGGGTCCTTGATCATCTTCTTAAGGGTGCCGAATTTATCTGGGAACACGTCCTCGTATACCACATGTCCATTCAGCGTGCAGATGGCCTTCACTCGGTCATGGAGCAGCAGCAGGAAGTGGAACTGCGTCAGCACAATGGAGATGGGCTTGTTGAGACTGAGGTCGATGTCAGGGGTGTACTCCCATACCTAGTTCAATGGGAGGGAGAACATATGGAGGATAAGTATATTAAACATATAAATAGATTAGTTTAAGCTTCTGAAGAACAAGACCTACTAAAAAGACATTTACCTGCACGTCACTCAGCAGAGAATCAAGCCTGACATAGTCCAGTTGACCATACAGAACCCCGTTACCCATCATCCAGGCGAACGCCTTGGGGGAGGTCCGGAGCTTCGAGGTGTAGAAGGTGATCTCGCTGTAGCCCATGTTGGCCGGGAACTCCTGGAAGCTGGGCAGCAGGTCTTGGTTCTGGCTGAAGATGGAGCTGAAGCCTTGCTGCTCCGAGCCCTCGGCCACCTTGCCCACAAACTGGAACAGGCGCTTGCGGGTGGTGGCGATGATGAAGTACTTGTTCTCCAGGCCCCGCTCCACCTCCAGGCAGCAGACTGGCGCAGGCCTCCCATCCTCCTCCAGGGAGTGGACCTGTCTCAGGGAGAGACCGCGTTACTGTTAGTTGCATTCCAAGAGCAAGGAATAAAATAACATATGTAGGTCAGGTTTTGCTTAGTAGTATGCTTAAGCTAAAACTACCCCCAGATACAAAATATGCACAAAACATTGTTATGACAAAGTATTATCTGTGAAGGTTCACAGTCGTTCAAGAATCATGGAACACAAGTCGGTTAGAACTGAAGAAACCACCTGGATTAGAGGTGAAGCATCTTCAAAAAGCCTAAAGCAAGCCCACTTTCAGATATTGTTCTGGTAACAGTTGAAATTTCTTTGTAATAATAAACATAATAAACACGGATGAACCACACGTGCTCCGACCTGTCTGAAGTACTGATCAGGATTGGTGTTGAACAGGCTGCCCTCGGTCGCAGAGATCTCGGCCTCGAAGATGATGCCTTGACTGCTGCCGACCAGGATGGGTCCCGTGTTGGTCTCGTTGCCCAGCAGCTTGTTCCAGCCCACGCTTTCGATGAGGTGGCCTCTCCAGCGGGACAGACTGCGCACCTTCTGCGTGTTCCTGTTGAGGTACAGACACTCACTGGTGCTCAGGCAGATCAGCAGATGGGAGCCTGCGGACGGGAAACACGGAGGAGGTTACCGCTTCTGTCATCGCCCTGCCACAGTAATCTTATACATAATGGAGGAGCATTTGATTTGAAGGCTCAAGGTGTTGCTGCGGTCTTATAGACATTTTTATTTCTCGGCACGAAATATTGCCATGTTGTCGTATCTCATAAGTCCTGAAAAAATAGACTATATACACAATGGCTATAGATATACATTTAAAAAGCATTAGGCAATCTGCATATTACAATATTATAGAAAGCAGAGGTGTGTCATAAAAATAAACAATATCCAAATGAGTAATTATGGCCTTTGGGCAATGTTTTCAAAGGAGAATCTGAATGTGTGTGTGTTTGTTTCCTCACCGGTGGGATCCAGGAAGAGTCTATGCACTTTACTGTCATCTTTCCTTCCTAATTCAATCTGATTAGGCTGATCTGGTTTGGCCAAGTCGATCCTGTGCAGGGTAGTACATGAAACATTAATATGAACATCCTATAGCAGTTGTATTAACAGTGAATAATGAATGAATCACAGCCAACACGTATTAACGTTGTGTTAAAGTGCTTGTGATAGTGTTATATTCACCTGAGTAGCGTGTCCTTCCCCAGACTCATGCACAGTTGATTGTTGCACACTGCGAGGTGGTTTATCCTCTCGGGCGGTGTAAAATCGATCCTCTGCTTGTTGAATATCGGCTTCTCTTCCTCGAGTCTCACATTCACAAAGCCTAAAAACGTTGTGCAGCGTCATGTCAGTAAAACAGCTGAGTCGGCAAACGGGACTGCAATATTCAACCGTGTGCTCAAACAGCAATAATGTCGTGATAGCGTCATCGTAGCTAATCGGAATGGAGCATCTCCGGAGAGGAGGGCGACCTACCTGAATGCGTTATCCCGATGTTGGCCGTTGACAAGCGGCTGTGCTGCTGCGCGCTGTGCCTGGTGTTTTGCGAGTCCTCGTACTCGTCAAGAATAGAAGCCATGGTTCAATGTATTTTTTTTCGTCCTCTTCCACTTTATTTTAGGACCTGTGAATGAAGTCTGTACATATAAAATCACTGGCGAACGAACAATCCTAAGGCGACATGGCTAAACAGCTAGCTAGCTAGCTAACATAACTTGCAGCCGTTAGCGGCGCACGAGCGTACTTCCTCTCTCCGCGTGCGCTTGGAATTCAGAAGCAACGTGTCGGGAATAAATATCTTGCGTTGCGGTTAACACAAGAATATATGACATTTCAAATCATTCGTGCTAGCTGGGATTCAGACTATACACACACACGACAACACAGGGTGGAGGCGGATAGTCAGGTGACACGCGGAATCATGTGACCACAATCGTGTGTAGTGTTCGGTTTCTGACGCCGGGGGGCGCAGTTTGACCAAACATAGAGGGAAGTTGTTTGTGATGAGATGCTGAGCATTTAGTTGCATAAAAATGTCATAAATCAAATACTTTTTCATGTATTAGAATTACTTTAGTGCAATATAATGTTTTATTATTGATTGTAAATTCTATGTTTTTATTTCAATGTGTATAAACATGGCATTACAGATCCTTGCAATGCATTTAGTTGCATAAAAATATCATAAATTAAATACTTTTTCATGCATTAGTATTGTTTTAGTGCAATATTATGTTTTATTATTTATTGTAGATAATGTTTTTGTATTCCAATGTGTATAAACATGGCATTACAGATCCTTGCAATGCATTAAGTTGCATACAAATATCATAAACCAAATACTTTTTCATGCATTAGTATTGTTTTAGTGCAATATTATGTTTTATTATTGATTGTAAATTATGTTTTTTTTTTTATTTCAATGTGTATAAACATGGCATTACAGATCCTTGCTATATCAGTGGCAAAAAAAAAATCGATCTTTTCTCGGTGGGAGTGTCTATGCAAATCCCAACCTGTCTGAGCACAAACTTCCCCTAAAAACCCGTCCCGCCCCACACGTGTGGACCGTCACTCAGAACTGGATGGGGCAGCCGGGCGTCATTACGTGACAGACGAGTCTAGCAGACAGACTCTCAGCATTCAGTCTCGCCGGCGATCAGCGGGGAAGAGTCAGCGTTCAAAGTTTGACATGCCACCTCAAATGGATTACTTCTACCACGAGTCCCGAGTCCCTTCCGCTTGCGGGCTGACCCGGGAGGATGAGCTGGAGCCCGGCGTCATCAGCTGTATGCTGGTCGGAGACGGAGCCGTCGGGAAGACCAGTATGATCGTCAGCTACACCTCAAACGGATACCCGACAGAATACCAGCAGACCGGCTTCGACGTCTTCTCCGGTCAGTGATCACACCTGGATATACATTATTTATTTATGACAATAATCAATTAAAGATTTGTATTGTCAGACACAGAAGAAACAGTTCAAATAGTTCAGAAATTCTTATTTTGCAGTTTCCCTCCACACAGATGGAAAATATTTCATAACGAAAGTTATAAAGTATATAAATATATGTTCAAAAGAACAATGTTTTTACAGTCCGTGCATTTTAGCAGCGATTTCTGTATAGAAATAGTGCAAATGTGAATATAATAAGTCACTAGTTTTATTAAGAGTATTGCATTCACTTGCATGAATGTCAGTGTTTTCTCTGACACCAGATTATTTAAAGGGTTTTACTTAAGCTTGTTATTGTTTTGCATTTGTGTTTCATGTGTGTGATTTTGCTGTTTCTGTATTTGCAATAAGCTAATTATTCAAATTGATAACTGACGGATTCATGTTGCTGGTTTTCAACAGGTCAGGTCCAAGTAGAAGGCGCTCCGGTTCGAGTTCAGCTTCTGGACACTGCTGGACAGGTAAGACAAGTCGACTGTTTGTTTATTATGTAGACAAATGCAACCATGTTAATTTTATTTGAGGAGGGGGGTTGTATTCCTAAATGTATTAACTTAAAATCCCCATCATTAATATAGACTAATGTACTTTTTAATGTCAATTCCTTGCTTCATCCCACATGTGACTCAGTGAGGTGATTTCAGCCTCAGTTATTAACGTTTCCTCACACTTTAGTGAGTCACTCTTTCTCTCGTTTCTCCATCACATCTGCTCACAGTTTGATTGACGCTAACCTGTGCTTTTCCGTCTCCAGGAGGAGTTTGATGAATTCAGGGCTCTGTCCTACGCCCACACGGACGTTTTCCTCCTGTGCTTCAGCATGGTCAACCCCACCTCCTTCCACAACATCACCAAGAAGTGGGTCCCCGAGATCCGGGCCCACAACCCGTCCTCGCCCATCGTCCTCGTCGGGACTCAGTCGGACCTGTTGCTGGACGTCAACGTCCTCATCAACCTGGACCGGTCTCACGTCAAGCCCATCCTGAGCCCCCGGGCCCGGAGCATGGCGGAGAAGATCAGGGCGGCGGACTACGTGGAGTGCTCGTCGCTCACGCAAAAGAACTTGAAGGAGGCGTTCGACGCGGCCATCTTCGCCGCCATAAAGAGCAAAACCCGCAAGTCCAAGAAGAGGAGGTTTTCAGACAGACGCACGAAAGCCTTCTCCAGGTGCAGCTGGAAGAAGTTCTTCTGCTTCATCTGAACTCAAACAAAACTTGGACAAAACTTTCTAATTTATTGAAATCGTTCACTTGTTATGGTCACAGCTCTTGATCTGTGGCAGCCAAGCATCCTTCCCCGGGCTTGTTTGACTCTGGGATGCCAAATGGTGCGAGAACAGTGAGCATCGAGGAACTAACATCTGCAGCAGAGAGGATTGTGGGTCGCGCTCCAGCAGAGAGAGACCCGTGGACGGCAGTGTTGTTTACATTATATGCAGATGTGGAGTGTTCCAGGTCAACGGGAAGAGGGGGGGTGTGGGGGGGGAGGAACACATGTTACGCATTAAAAATCAAAGTGTGTTGTATTCTTTCATGTGCACCGGCGAGAGAGAGAGGAAGGGCAGTGGATTGAGACTTTGAAGGCACACATCAACATGCAGGCAGAGGAAGGCGCAGGCCGTCATGTAAATATGGCGGATTTGCATGGTGTGTCGCCGCCATGCAGCTGCAGGGAAACAGAACGTGACCTGTGGGGCTGGGTGTTTTTCAGCAAATGGGGACGTCGGACACTTCTTCTTCTCTGTTGTGTCCTTGCTGCGTCAGACTATTTATATGCGAGTTCAGGTTTGCAAGCGTTGCTACCCGTGTGTGAACGCTCCCCCCTCTGGCTCTGTGTTTTTTTTCCCCCCCTCAACTTCAAGTAAAGTTTGATTGTAATCTGATTTTTAACATGCGTTGGAACTAATGTGTTTCCCGTGTCTTCACGGCACAGGAACTAGGTTGAAAAGCTCCTCTTCAAGGTGAAAGGATGCGTGGGAGTGGTAACCCCCCCCCCACCCCCCCACCCGTCTCCCATCAATCTGCATCTGTAAAAAGCGAGCACTGCAGGAGTCTTGACTTCCAACCCCGCGGACCCTCCCACCTCCACCGTCGACCCCGGCATTTTTAATTCGCCTTCTCTTTTGTTTACAAGCTGAATACACTCCTTATCTCCTCAAAAGCCCCCGTGTGTACAGAGTTAGAGGCTAACAGCCTCTCCTTGAATCTAAGTGTGAGGTAATACACCCCCCCCCCCCCCCCCCCCACCTTAAAAAGCATTCTGTCTGTGATGTGTGTGCTAAAGAAAAGTCATACTTTGCACTCCAGTGTAATTATATCTGGTGAATACACAAGTTTCTCTCTTTATTATACTTCTTGTGGAAGTCAGTTTAATGTATGTGTTATTCTGTTTGTTAAAACAGGCCCATTTTTGTCATGTATATGAAATGTTATAAGGCATGGATTATCAATCGCATTAATGTACTCCACGTTATGATTTGTTACATTTTGTACCGCCGTCACTCCTTTTTTTTTTTTTTTTTACCATCTCCTCCTCTGACCTGCGTGTCTTCTCTTTACACGTGGGAGCGATGTGATGCAAATAAATGAAGTGGAAATTATAGCTCCCGTGTGATGTGTATTTTTAGGACGGCTTGACCGATCGCTAGTCTGATGGCAGCGACTGCTTTGCATGCAGGGGAAGAGTTTCTTTTCTTTAAAAAAAAAAAAAAAGAGTCGCCTGGGAGATCTGGTCTCTGCAGGGGAGGGGGGGTCTGCATAATCCTCATCGGCACTCCGGGTACTTTTCCTGAACCGTCATCTCAGTGCAAGGATATGATAAGTGACCTCTGGCCCCCCGGCTGTGCCTCCTCGGCTGGACCAATTCTAATGCAATCCACATGACCGCCAATGGGGTTTGGCAACGCCACGCTGTGACTGATGGCTGGTTTCAAAAAGGGCCAGAGGCATGAGAAGAGGGGGGGTGTGATTGAGTCAACTTCACTGATGAAGAAACAGTAGCGCTGTGTTGTTTTATCACAACAATGGAGTGGCTGCAGTGTTTATGAAACATCACAAAGTGTGGAAGGTGTGACTGTTAAAAACGTGGACTGATTTTTGTTTTCTGGCAAACATGACTCAGCGATATGAAGACAGAACAGAGGGGGGGGGGGGGGGGGGGGGTAACAACACACTGGTGGGCTGCAGCACATTTGTTCGGGTCAGGCTGGATGAGTCACAGGTGAGCAACGGGAGAGAAAGCAACACGCATCGGCAATCTGTTTGCCGTTAGTCAGCGGCGCCGTCCATCACGCGGCGCCGTGTCAGGTTCTGTTTGAACGGCTGTTATCGAGGGGCAACACTTTGTCTCGGCCCGATGACCTCGTATGGAGAGGTCGCAGGGACGGACCTTGATTTGACCCCTCGGGGACCGGTTGGGCCGGCCGTGGTGGGTTTTTTTTTTGGAGAGCTTGTTCCAGTGTTCTTCTTCCAGGGAGGGATATCAAGAGGATCAATCAATCATCAAGAGTATGAAAGTGTGTAAAGCTGCTGTAATTAATTAAAAGGATCAAATTACACACAAGGACTCTCCACAGTTAGCCTTTTTAGCACCTTTCAAGTGAAGGACTACGTATATTTTATTGTTTTCAGGTCAGCAGCTGTTTTAGTTTTTAAAAAATCAGGCAAAGCCAGTTCTAGAGAACAACATTTCTAGGGCCGATATCCCCAAAAACGAGGCCACTCGCACCAAAACTTTCAAAAAGCACCGCAGGTAAGAGGCAAATATGGATTTAGGGGTGAACCGTCCCTTTAATCTCAAGCATGGATGGCAAGGAGGCTCTATTCAACCAGGGGGACAGATTTCAACACAACACCGGTTAAATACAACTTTGGTCTTATTGTTGTAGTTTTATTAATATTGCATCCACCAGGCCAAACATTCATCACAGTTTAAAGGTTCAACCTTGAATTGACCTAGTTGCATAAACACTGTTTTAACTGTGCAGCAAAAGATTATTAACATTTCAAGAGTGCTCATCTTATTTATATATCATATTCAACCTCCTTATCAGTTGGTGTAGATCAAGTTGTTGACGTCTGATCGTGTGGCTGCATGTGTTTCTTTGGTACGATTTTCTATGAAAGTTGCAAAAAAAAAAAAAGTATACAATTCAGATGAAATTACCCAGATCTTCTAGCGAACTGACGCATCCATGGTGGAACCTTTAAACCCCGCCTCCCAGCAGGTCCAGCCTCGTTCGGACGGAAAATAACTCCAGATTCAGCCATGAATGCATTTGACAACTTTAACGACGGAATGGCTAATTAAGCGTCCATAGGAAGAATATATATATATATATATATATATTTCCCAATTAAACGAAATCAAATCAGCATTTGAAATCCCCATCATTAGGCCACTATATGTAAAATAGCTAATGCTCTTACTTTGGTAAGTATACAGGCTGCATCTTTAAGCCCTCGGTTGTTTAGGGGGCTCAGGAGGAGTTTAGCAAACACTTTGAAGTGATCACTGCGAATCAAAAGGTTTACACGGCGTGTGTCTGTGATTGATGCATGATTGAGCATGATGGGTGATGGAAGCAGCCGTGAAGCTCCTATTGGGAACCACTCAAATGTCTTATTTATGACTTTTCATTCAAAAGTCAAAAGATGCTTTCCAAGTTTCTTCTCATTTAGGAGAAACTGTCTCGTGATGCAACCACAGACACTTACGCATGCAGGGTGTGCAGCCGCGGTACACTCATTGAGCAATCAAGAAGCGTCGGACAGGTTTTAGGTTCCCAGGAGTTAAGTGAACGGTTCCTCCTCCTCTCGGTCTCTTCTCATGGTTAGTCATCTCTATTTTCTCATCTCCGCGCAAGGCTCCCAGAATCCCCAGCTCTCAGCGATTGTACCAGGAGTAGTCAACCAGCTCTTCCTCTGGCTCCGAGCCAGTTTCACTCTCGCCCCGGGTTTCACTGTAGTTCGGAGATTGGCAAGGAGGCCTGGGAGGGAATCAGCAGGTGCACCGACAGGTCCGCCGGGCTGAGGACAAAGCTCATTGGCCCACTAGCGCTGCTCCAAAGGGCAAATTGGCAGTTTGAACAGTCATGCTTTAGGGGAAGCCTTGGCACAGTGTCTCTTTCACACAGGCAGAAACAACAACAAACTCTCATTTTGTGATTTGTGTTGTTATTGTCATTTTTCACCTTGAATGTGTGACAAAGTTCAAAATCGAATTTGCAGGCGTAAATGATAAAATCATGAATTAATTTAGCCCTTTATTGATTAGCAAATTAATACTGCTATTGTTGTTAACACTATTAAAATGTTAATTGCACGTCATTTTCTTTTCCCTCCATTTCTCATGTAATTCAAGCACGAGGTTCATTAGCACAACAAAAGCCAACTGTCAGTCACATTAACTGCAGTTCTGTTGATTTGAAAAAAAAAAAAAAAACTCCCATTATTTCTGTCAAAACATAAACTGCCAGTTTCGGTGTCAAAGCGAAGCCGGTTAGAAATCGTCCCAGTTTCCTGACTGTGCCTGGAGGCAACAACGATTATTTCTGTCCCACAGAGTGAACAGACTGCAGTGTTCCTCGGTGGATCCGTCACGTTACACACAGGGAGGTAAACACTCCAACAAGGCCTTTGCTCATCTTTAAGCGTCGTTGATAGGCACCCGGGTCATTCGAGGCGCTGATCAGATACGCTGTCTCTCGCCTTGTGTGCCGTCGACGTTTGCCTTCATGTTTATCTGCAGTCGTCAGGGAGCATAACGACGTCAGAGTGACCATCAGTGATGCTTGATCAAAGTGGTTGGACACAGCTTTTTTTTTTTCAGAAGAGACCACTGAAGGGTGCATTTCGCACTCTGATGACTGATGAGGTCATTAGCACTTAAAAAAGGAGGGGAGGGGGGGCTCCTCAGGGCCCCATTATGTCGCCAATGACCCAAGGACACAGCACCACAGTTTAAAGAGTTGTGTGTGTGTGTGTGTGTGTGTGTGTGTGTGTGTGTGTGTGTGTGTGTGTGTGTGTGTGTGTGTGTTTGTGTCGTTTACGGATTTGCAATCATATTGTGACAAGTATAAGTTCATTCACTTAAAAAAAAGGGAAATACACATGAAAACACACAACAGTGCAGCACCAACCGTCCGTGTTGATACAAGTGCTAATATTAGCATAGCTTTAAATGGGAGAATGCAGCCATGATAACTACAATGGTGTATTGGGGAACTGTAGGGGGGAAACTGAGCCGAGAGGGGGGCAATATTCAGAGAAGGAAAATCGTGAATTTGCTACTTCATTATGACGCGATCAACCAGCATTTATGCTAGCTAACGTCCCATGAATGTACCGGTTGGCAATTCTTTTTCTAATAAATACATCAAAACGTGTGACGACGCCTCGTTAAGGGCCTTAGGGTGATGATGTGATTGTTGGTTTTATTTATATGAGGCCAAATTGTCATTATATGGGTGTTTATTGATCAGGCGGTTGGGCTAAGATGCTAGTGGCAGCTTTCACTTGTTGTCATAGCAATGGCAAATGTCTGGTCAAGCAACTCGTTTATAACAGTACAACACTATTTTAGGTTTTATGGATGATTTATATATATCTTTGAAAGCTATTGTGTGTATGTCATTTTTCTTCAATTTTTTTTTGTCATTGTGGTCTTTATTTATGTATTTTATTTGTCCAGTGTTGTTGGTTTCTATTGTTTTTTTTTGTTTGGTTTTGTGAGGTTTATCCTCCAATAAAGAAATCCTCCAATAAAGAAATTTGAACATAAATTTGAAAAGCATGCACTACTACTCCATCTCATGTGTTTAAGAAATAACAACAATTATAACAAGACAGCTGCTAGCCGTGAGATTTTAATGCAGCAAATTAAAAGTAATTATGTTATTAATCAAACAGACTACTTTAAAACATACTCTATAAGATGATATAGTGATGTCTGCTTATTACTGTTGCACACAGGATGACTCAGTGCCGGTGTGTTTATTGAGAAATCATCACATCACTGAGTGTTAAGCTTCCTTCTATGATGAGAAAACAACAGACGAGAGTGTCTGACTGATGGTTTACTCACTAATCTTATCAAAAGCACTGTCCTCTCATGCAGAACACATCCGCCGGCCCATTCTCCTGAAGATCACCAGTCGACGAGCGTGTTATCTCTCCAGAATGGAGGGTCGTAACGCCTTTCCTTCTGATTTGAATTAAAAGAGTCTATGGTGGTGAGCAGTGACACGGCTAGTCATCATGATCAAGTGTGAGATACGCATCGATTGAATAACCACTGTGTTTGCTTTTGTGGCAGAAGTGCAGGAATAATCTGTGAGTGATCCTGTGATTCAGATTTCACACATTGATGTTTTTAACGAACCGGAACAGGACCGATCTCTCAAAAAACATATAATAATAATACATTTTATTTGTATTGAACTTTACATTTCAGCAATCTCAAAGTGCTACAGGGCAGGTAAAACAAAAAATGCAATTAATTTAAAATAAAAAAAATATATCAAGGTCAAAAATAGTTAAAAGGAGAAGCTATAAAAGACATTAGCAGAATGATTTTTTAAAAATATATTATTATAATATGTTTGTGTAAGAAGACAAAAGAAATCGGAATAAGTAAAGATTAAATAAAAATTTGGGGTATCTGGGTTATTGGCAGGTTACATATGAGATGTTGTATGTGAGTAATTGCATCTCCATAATAAGGATACAGTAAATTATAATTCAAAGATGCCTCGAGAAGTGACATCGAATTCCCTTCTTTTGCAGTTTATCGAGCTCCATCTTAATCCGCAGCCAAGACGGATACACAAAGATCCGACTATGTTTTCAAAAGTGACAGTTAACCATATTGAACCGCGACTCCAGAGCTCTATTTGCATACGTGACTTGTGTGATTTCATTGGTAGCGGATTCTGTTCATTGGGTGTGTCCACGTCTGGGAATCAAGGGGGTGAGGTGTTCTCACAGTGGCTTTGGTGGAGGGGGAGGGGGGGGGCTGTTGTGACATCCAGACAACCCACATGGTGGCAGTGAAGCAAGTGAGGACACGATGCAAGTCGATACAACACATGTTGTCCCACGTAGCCTTTATCTGACATGCGTGTGGATGAACGCCGCATCGACAGACACATAAGAGGTTCACACTCACGCTTCGGTTCAGCTCGGTTTCCCAACATGACGTCGTGTAACGGGTAGCTGTGTTTCAGTCGGGTTCCTGAGAGAGTGACGAGGTGAGTCTGGACTTGTTGGGTAGAGAGTGACTGGTTGCTGTCCGGTTACTCAGCGCTCGCTCAGCCTGCCGCCATCGTGAAGGAGCAGGTCCATGAGGAGGGGGAGGGGGCTCTGTTAGGGAGAGAAAAAAAGAAAGGTTCACATTCACATGAATCATATTTAGGAATATATCACAAGACAGCTTCGTGAACGCTGAATATAATCGTGTATCAGCTCCATTTACAGTGAAGTTTCCTTTATTGGCCTGTAGGGGCAGAAAGGGGGAAAGCATTCAGATCCCTTACTTGTCGGATTCATATTATATAATATATTCTTTCATATCAATCTTCTCATCCAACTCTTGGCAAGAAAACAAATAGGAGAATTTCCCAAATTTCTTGCTAACGTGACATTGGGAGCCCTCCAATTGCCTGAGTTGGCGGCTTGTAGCTAACGATGCTAATGGTGCTTACATTACACTACAGCAAACGCGCACAGGTATAGGTGGTTTTAACTTCTTTTAAACATCTTGGGTAGTTAACAGTTAACAGTATTTTGACATTTTTTAAATTTAAATCCAGAAAATTGTTCAAAATTGTTGATTTGCAATGGAAAACTTTAATGGCTTAATTCCACAACAAAAGTACTAGATGTATCTGCCAAATGTAGTGAAGTAAAAAGTAATTCCCTCTGAAATAGGAACATAAGTGAAGCTGAACGTAGCTTTTGTCATACAAGATTTTCTGAATACCATAAATAATCACCTTTTCCAGCTGTTCATCCATATGTAGATGATATAAGGTGGATATGAGAGGATATGGGTTGTGATTTTCATGTTTTTGTAGGTTTTTCATCCCCAAAGATGCTAAAAGATGCTCGAGTAAGGAGCCTCACAGCTCCACGGATCACGGTGTTCGTGTTGCAACATTAGGCAAACAGCGCTAATTCATTAAATGTCAACACGACATGAAGCCGGCCTGTGGACCACGAATGTTTACCTCGGGAAAACAAGAAGAAGCTGGAGCTGCAGAGAATGCAGCAGCCTGAAAACACAGCAGCGCTCCTTCGCTGTTAGTTTCATATATTGTTAAACCTTGCCATGCATTCAGAAGCAATGTTCTATTTCCTTTGTGATTGTGAATGTTTATCATAGAGACGCTTGGCTTCCTGAGAATGAAGGATAAAGAGATGGCCTTCCTGCTTGAGCACCAAAACAACAACAATCAACTTTCTATTTATTGTTGCTTTAGTCAAAAATAGCCGGTTTTGCTGGACCTTTTCAGGGGCCCCCCGACCATTTTCCGTGGGCGGGGCTTATACCTGCATGACGAACTTCTTCGGTTATTTTCCAGAGAGCGTGCCCTTCACTGTCAACACCAAGTTAATCCGAGATAACAAATCACAAAAATATAAAATTTTTATTGTTAAACTTGAGATGAACAGATGAGCTTCACTTGTCCTCACTTGAATGTATAAGATTGTTTTCACACAGAATCACGAATTATCGCAAAACAACACGTGTCCAGACCTTTTTTCACCTACAAGGTCCATCTTATCCGTTGCCTTTGGCACTCGAGACTCCCCCAACATAAAGCATGCCAAGTGTGAAGGACTCGAAGGCCTTTCCGAAATACCAAACCTGTGACGCTTCACAAATCCTCCACGTCGTCATGTCTCATACATCTTTCTACCACACCTTATTCACAAGCTATATACTTAAAAACGACTTCCTCAACCCACGTGTGTGCATTTAGAAATTCATATGTATCCTACATAATCCTCACTGACTCATCGGGGCCATCGTCCTGTTACGTGTGATGTCATTTCGCGTGGGGAGCACAAGTCACACAACCTCTTAAAAATCCACATCTCTGCAGCAGCTGATAACAGAGCAGGCGTGCTGCACTTATCCTCCACACACATCTGTGCATGCCTGTCTATTATCAGACGTGATGGAATCATCCCCGTCATTACATTAGTCTGAGGGGAGCCTTCGCTGTTGGGATGATTCATAAAAGACAAGTTACAGGATGATTGTTTGCTTCTTCAGCACAATCACCCTCTTTAAAGTCGCATTTGTTTATTAATGGCACTTTTTTTTTCTTCTCTTACTGCCTTTAAAGTTTTTATGCAAGCCACATTTTGTCTGCCTCTGGTCACAGACAGTGTGGCACCAGTGGAAGTCAAGAAAACTAGGAGCTGTCGTCACACAGATATATATGATATGGGAGGATGAATAAAGCACAATAAAGAAATGGCGGACAATCAAATCACTTATTTCCAATATTACAAGAGGATTTGAATATGGCAATTTACGTAGTATTCGTACACACACACCAGCTCATACTCATTACAATGGCTTGGCTCTATTCTCTGGGAGCAAACAGAGAGCATGAATGTGTGTTTGCAGGCAGCTCTGAGCTGCCCTGACAGACCTGTAGAGCAGGCTCGGCTCTCTTATCGGCGGCCAGCTGGTCCGACGAGAACTCCGTTTCGCTTACCTCACGACTACCAGGTGACGCTGCGAGGGCGTGGCCTCAGATGAGTTTCTTTTTCATTGTTTTTTTTTCTTCTCTCTCCTCGATAATTTGCATTTAAACCGACTGATTTAAAAGAAAAAGGCGGGATTCTCGGCCGTCAACCCGCCAAAGGGCCGTTGAGTGGTATCGAAGGTGTCATTGAAAGTCGCAGGCTGGTGGAGGTGATGAAAAGCTTGGGTAAATACATTTTGTTCAGGTTCAACGTTGTTACGTGCGAGAGGAGCGAAGGAAGGAGGGCAGCACCGGACTTTCCTGTCCAGGGAGGAAACTCGTCCTTGAGTAAATAAGAGCAAGTCTTGCCCTGAAGAAAGAAAGCTGTACATCACACTGGTTGCAAACGTCCAAAACAACGGCTTCAGTCAAAGAGTTGATGGATTACAACGTATAGGGATATATAACAATACTTCCCCCCCTCCCCTCAAAGTCCTTGTCAAACAGCCTCACTGTGGCACAAAGGATCTGGGAAATTAAAATAAAAAGTTGTAGCACACTATAAATGACAGTTTTTAATTTCTTGGCTTTTGGGGAAACTTTCAAGTAAAAAGGCTTTACTCCAAGTGAAGCAACGAGCAATTGGTGCTAAAGTTGGAAGTATTTTTTGAATTGTATCAAGTCAAATCTAAAGTCTGACTCGAGTCCAAGTCATGTGATTGAGTCATTTACACATTTAAATACCCATTTAGCTCGATGACCCTCAGACTAGATCACAATCTCAAAACTGTCCAAATTGCACGTTTGGTTTACGCTAGACTTCTTTTCCACGGCGGGCTTTAGCACCGACGTTGTACCTTTAGTGTGGATCGTGTTACCAACAAGGATCCAGAGTTTAATCAGTGTCCCTTTGTGCCAAGACCGGTTTCTGCAATGCCACCCAGCAAACCAAGCTAATCCCTCAACCTGCAGCTCAGTCTTATCTGCACTTCCGTTGCCATGAATGTGAACACAGTTCAGTGTGAGGAAGCTGGACTCTGTAGAGATTTGGTTTTCCGTCAATTTTCGTGGGTTGTTAGTATTTTTACTATATTTTTATACTTTCTAATTTAATTATTTTGTCCCCTATCGTTTGCTTTCCCTTTCAGTAGTGGGCTGCATTAGCGTGTCCATACAGAAAGGTGACATTTCCAGCATTAGAGAGAACATTAAAGCTCTATAGTTGAGTTAATATGGAGCCTAACATTGTTACCTGCCCCAAAAGCAAACATTTCAACTTGTCTATAAAAACCTACATGGGGAAATTGGCTTGCGGTGTAAATATGCAAATAAATACCCCACAGGAAGTTATACTACCACAACACTGTGTGCAGTAGAAGCAGAGTAAAGTGGCCGGTAAAACTCTTCTCAGACGTTACCAGGGAGGGATTCTGTGAGATTCAAATCCAAACTGACATCAAGTTACACCTGCCTGTACGGACGCGTAGCTAGAGCGGATAACGTGACAGGTTTCAAACAATACCGTGACGCCTTCTTCCTTCCGCATCTGTCAACCAAGAACTCAATACGCAGGGATAACAATACAGACACGACGCTGCATAGAATCATGGCTTTATATGAAAATGGCTTCGGTTGCACCAGATGAGAAGCCTCCGCATTATTTATTAGTCAACTTTACATGTATGTCAATTGATTGTAATTCAGAATAAAAGACGTAGTTTGACCTTTTGGAAAACTGGTTTGCTTTATTGGTGACAGTTTGATGAGAAGGTTCCATTTCATATTGTATCCTATCCCTATAATTAGTTATTCATTCCTATTTTAACTTCTGCACTTTTTTTTTTTTTTTTATGTATTATGTTTTTTCTCATTTTTCCTTTTGCGTTTTTTCATTTACACATTTTGTAGTAGCAATGTTGGAGTGTGTGTTTGTGCACTGCAGGTGGTAAAGGGGCAACTCCCCATCCCAGTAGGGCTCCGACCCCTCCACTCCCACTAAACCCCTGAGGTCCCTCCGCCAAAAAGACAATTTCACACATCCACCATGGAGATCCCAGACCAATTTTACACATTTAAATGAAAATTTGCAGTATTTATTCATCACTCTGTAAATTTTGATTTCATAATATACAGAACTACTGGTGGTGAAGCACAATAGAAAATGTATAATTACTATTATAAACTGAGGTAATCAACAGTCCACACCTATATAGCTGAAGAAAGCCTCTCTGTGCTTTTGGCCTGCCAAACCTCCACAGTACCTATGATTTACACCGAAGGGGGGTTGCTGGTTTATGGGGCCTATTTAGGAGCCCTGAGGTGTCACCCCTGGCCACTCCCACGTTTTATCCTCCGCCTGGTTCCTGGCTGTTTCGCACCTCCAGGAGGGACTATTATCCTGTCAGAAGGCCACTCTTCACAGCGGCGTAACGCTTCGCCCCGTGAAAATCACACCCTTCGGCTTGTTTTGTTGGCCTGTGGAGCGTTGAGTTCACACGCGGGTCTGACCGGGAACTACAGACGGTCATAGAGCATTAGCAAGGATGGGAAAAAAACAAGAGCTGGAGGGGAAAAACGGGCCGAGTGGTGGTGAAAACGAGGGCACTGAACTTTTAAACTGTGGGCAATGGAGACCTAGTAACCTTTCAAACACATTG
The DNA here is from genome assembly GCF_963514095.1 of Eutrigla gurnardus. Taxonomy (NCBI): domain Eukaryota; kingdom Metazoa; phylum Chordata; class Actinopteri; order Perciformes; family Triglidae; genus Eutrigla; species Eutrigla gurnardus. Next base: position 5,670,632 of record NC_139927.1, read on the forward strand.
TTAAAGATTAGTGGACCAATCATATGCTTATATTGTCCTCACTTATATATTTCTATAGACATTTACAGTACGCATTGGATATATAGCTCCTTATTCATTTTAATGTTATCCAAAAGTTACTTTTGACATTAAAAGTGTAAAGAAATACACTTCTTAGAATGTGAGTTCTTATCTGAGTTGCATCATACCTGTTACAGTGACAGGGCAACAACTGGGATAATTAATACTCCAATTTAACACGAAGGTTAAGATACTAACAGTACTTTCAGCTCGTACTTCGGGTTAGTTATATACTTCAAGAGAACAAGTTACCCAATTCCTACTGATCCTACACACTACGTCATTGTTGTCATTCTGTCCATGATGTAACCTTGAGTCTGGTTTATCAAGTCTCAAGTAAGGCAACGACTGAGGTAAATGTGAGCAACCGCCCCCAAGAGTTGAAGGTGTGTGTAGTTATGAGCAACTAAAAATATACTTGTGTAGACAAAAGGTGTGGATTTATTTATTTTAAAAAAAGTGTTTATTCAAGAACCCTTTTCTAAATGGTTCCGTGTACATACATGATGATTTAAAAGCAGGCTGCTGATGTAATTGCTGAACAAAGAGGTGTAATCGTCCATCTGAAGAGTCTTGTCTGTATTCATTCATTCATTCATGATTTCCAAAAGTTTGACAAAGTAATATATCAGCTTGTGTAAGTGTGGTGCTGCCCCCTACTGGGGAAGGAAGGCAAAGGTCCTCAAAGAAATTCTACAAATAATTTAACAACAATATTCATTTGATTATGTTTTAGAAAATGTATTTATTTTTAAATCAAAAATACAGTGTGAGGATGCTTGTCCGATACATTGCATATTAATCATTGTACAAATAAATGCACAAATAAGTACGGTGTCAGTAAAAAAGGGTTTGGCTCTTCAGGTTAACACCACTGCTATTTGCACGTTGCAAGTTAATCAAGTTATAAAAACACACAAAAAGTACAGTATGAAGTTACGATTAAACTAATGTTTCAACAGCTTACATTCACATTCATACAGCTGAAAAAAAAGGGAGAAATCATGAAAATATACACCGTTCATAAAAACAAGATGTACCAAAAGAAAAGAAAAAAAAACTACCTTCTTTCTACTTTCATCCATTGAATATAAAATAACTTAAAGGAATATTAAAGGCATACCGAATGACTTGTGTGTCATCAGCACTTTGAAAGAATCTCCTGACAGCTTTTGTAAACTTTCACCAAGCAGTTCAACCTTGGCTTTGAACTCTGGAAAGAATGAGAGAAAATTAGGTTAATTAGAAATACGTATGTGTATAACACATAGCTTTCATGCAGGTGGTAAACAAAAAGCAAAACATCAAAAGTAACTTTCAAAAGGCAAGTTTCCTTACCTGAAACAACGGCACAACACTTGACACCGCGTTAGGTTCTGAAGGGTCCTTCAACAGCACACAAAGGTAGTAGATGATTTGATGCTGAAATAAAAGCATTAGACATCAATGCACTATTCTCACAAAAGAATAAACTTACATAACCAAAGAATAATGTTCATTTGAACACAAGCGTTAGACCGAAATGTCCTCATTCACCATGTAAATCGCTTCATTGATGACGATATCCTTGATCTTGCTCATCTCGATGAACGAGGTGGTCTCGCGGCCCGAGGCGTAGCTGGAGGACACCTGAATGCCCAAGGAGCCGATGACGAGCAGGGACTCGTGGTCTACCTTCACAAAGTGGATGTGAAGCATCATACCAACCAGGGTGACGATTATGGCACTGGACAGCACGATTGTGTTCTGCAAGAGAGGGACAGAGAGAGAGAGAAACTGATCATTTAAATGTGCACATCATCAATATTTTGTATCTGGGTCTCGTTTAACACAAGAAAAAAAAATCATAGGGCAGCTATTATTGCTATTGGAGGTGGACAATATACAAAAGGTAAATGATTCAATACATGTTATTGAAGCCCTCAACATCAACAATGTGACAATATTGCTATTGGTGCTCTCGCAAAATAAAGGTATGGTGCTTATATATAACATGATATAAGCAAGTAAAAAATACTGTTTATTCTAGAAATAGCTGAAAAGCTGTGCATTTTATTATAATTCTGTGTATATATGGCTGCTTTTTTTCATTTATAGTATTTTAATTATGTTTAGGTTCTTGACTGCAGTACTTTGCTTATTGTTAATTATTTGAAATTATTGTGCACACTGAACACCAAGGAATGTGAAAACCTACTTAATAATAATAAATGTAATAATACGTTTATTTATAAAGCGCTTTCCATCAAAGTGCTGTACAACAAGAGGGAAAAAAACAACAGTTTAACAAAAATAAAGAAGCGTTCAGGTAAATCAAGAACATGGAAATGAACTCCTTTCTGATTTGTATTCTATTGCAGTAATACTACCTTTAAAAGGATATTTTTTTAGCGATATGGCCACATTGATTCAGGGTTTGACTGTGTTATTAGGAGTATAACGTGTCTTACCTCCGTGAAGAAGAACACGGTGTATGCCGAAAGCCAGACGCAGCAGGTGTACACCATCACCTTACCGATGGACACTTTGGGGACGCTGACGGTGAATTCCCTGCAAAGGCTCGAGTGGCTCTGACAGTCCAGAGATATGGCTTTGCCCTCAATGTCCGTGAACGTCTCATCTTCCATCGTGAACGCAACGAACGACAAACGTAAAGAGGAGTAGGAAGCGCGAACTAGCTAGTTAGCTTTAGCCGGCTAACACCGAAGACAGGTTAGCATTGAACAACCGTTAGCTTCCTGGGGTGAGACAAGGTCATACGAAGGGAGAATGTGGTGTGTTTTATAAGATGAGGAATAACACACGCATTTATACGACGCTACTTAAATTCATCCAGTTGGATGTAAGATGACGTGACGGTTTAAAAAAACCCCGAATAACGTCATTCACAGGACAAGTAACGTAAAGGAATTACAGCCAAAGTCAGTTCTCACGTTAGCTTCGCTCGTTTAACTTACTTCCACCGGGTGTCTCGGGTTGGCTCTTGTTAATGCACTTAGTAATAATACGTCTATATTCACGCGGTGTTTATTAATATAAGTTGCTGTCTCCGTCTCTTTGCAAGCGTCAATGTACGCCGCGTAAAAATAAAGCTAAACACACCACACACACACACAGCAGGTGGAAGGCGCAAAGCATTATGGGTAACGGTTAGTTTGTTGTGATTATAGCCGTTTATTTTGTTTAAGCTGCTAGCTAATGTCAAACTACATGTATAAAGCAGTACAGGAGTATAGATAAGTAACACAATAGTTTATAAATATAATTAAAAGCGTTAACATGACGGTTTATGTCGATCTCCCAAATACTTCATTTCCCATAATGCATTGTGGGGTTTTTGTGACTTTTGAACTCTGGGTAAAAACAAGCCGATCAGCTGATGGAAAAGCAACAACATCTACACGGAGTCCGACACAGATGAGCGTCGGCTAGCTAACTTTCTCGACAACGTCAGCTATGTGTTGTCGGTCCGGTGTTGCACCGCATACGTGTCCGGGTTTAGACGGTGTCGAGGCAGCGTTTTAGTCCGCCGTCGTCCGCCGGCGAACCACTTGCTATAGGTCAGTCGATTGAAAACGGAAGGTTGTTTTGTTTCCTCAAGAAAGTGTGTCAGTGCCAGTTATAAGATATTGTATTTTTTATTATTATTTTTATTTATTTTGACGAGCCTAGTGGGCAACTTTTAAATAGCAACTTTGCATCGGGGCAGCTGCAACATTACCAAAACAAGACGAGAGATGCTAATGTTAGCTAAACTGTTGTGCCAAAAAAAATAAAAACCACAAAGTAAATACTCGCCTGTGTTTTGAAATCGTTGCGTGGTCTCCGCTTGACTGCTATTAATAGCACGCAGCAATAAGGTCATTTGAACCTGTCATAGTACTTTTTTGACAGTATTGCATGAGTGACTTGGCTTTTTTTTTTAGAGCGAGAGAGTGTGAAGTTTCATCACATCTTGCTCATAGAGGTTTTGATTTTGCAATCCCGAGTTGCTCTCAGTCTCGAGCCCTGACCCGTCAGGTTCGACATGAGTGGTCAAGGTCCAGGTCCAGACAAAGGGATGAACGCGGTCCTGGCTTGCCAGGAGAACTACGCCTGCGGGGGTTCAGACGAGGCCGCGTTTGAATGCGACGAATGCGGCAGCTTGCAGTGCGCCCGCTGCGAACTGGAGCTCCATCGCCAGGAGCGGATGCGGAATCACGACCGGGTCCGGATCGCGGCGGGCCACGTTCCTTTCTGCGACTCGTGCAAAGGGGACAGCAGCTGCCCCGTCAACGGCGGGCGGCTCAGGGCGACGGTGCGCTGCCAGGGTTGCAAGATCAACCTGTGCTTGGACTGCCAGAAGCGCACCCACAGCGGAGTCAACAAGAAGAAGCACCCTGTGACACCGTACCCCCCCGCCCAGGCGCCCCAGGATAACAGCGTGGCCGCCGGGGAGTCCCAGATGGAGGTCCTGAGGGCCGAGCTGGAGAAGGTGTGCAGCTTCCTGTTGGTGGACGAGAGGGAGGAGATGCAGGTGAGTACTTGAGAGCATGTCTTCATCATTTGGTGTCACTGTTTTGTGATGACGACGGTCTCGTGTGGATTCTCAGGTGAAGGACGAGGACGACTTTGTGAGCAGACTGCGTTGCAGGCCAGACGAGCTCCTCAAAGTGGTCTCCATCTTTGGAAACACCGGGGAGGGCAAGTCCCACACCCTGAACCACACATTCTTCCTGGGACGAGAAGTGTTCAAGACCTCGCCCACCCAAGAGTCCTGCACCGTGGGTGTGTGGGCGGCGATGGACCCTGTGCACCGGGTGGTAATCATCGACACAGAAGGACTGCTCGGGGCTGGTACGGGACGTGGACTAGCTTAATATCAGGACAGGTAGGAGGGGAGGCTGTTTTTCTCAATGAATAACATCTGCACAACTATGGTTTCACTCATCAGGAGCAAATCAAGGTCAGCGAACACGCCTGCTCCTCAAAGTCCTGGCGATCTGCGATGTGGTCATCTACCGAACCCACGCCGACCGTCTCCACGACGACCTCTTCAAGTTCCTCGGCGACGCGTCGGACGCCTACCTGAAACATTTCACCAGAGAGCTGAAAGCGACGACCACCCGCTGTGGTCTGGACGTCCCGTTGTCCACTCTGGGCCCCGCCGTCATCATCTTCCACGAGACCGTCCACACCAAGCTCCTCGGATCGGGTACATCTTTTATTCTTTTAGACTTAATTGATTGGAATTGTTCTCTCTCGTTCACTTTATTTTGTTTTTTTTTTGTTCTCCATCACTAGACAAACCATCTGAATCGGCAGAGCGTCTTCTCCAGGAGCGTTTCAGGAAGCTCGGTCTGTTTCCCGAAGCGTTCAGCTCCGTCCAGTACCGCGGGACTCGAACCTACAACCCTCCCACGGACTTCAGCGGTCTACTGCGCAGCCTGGAGCAACAGCTGGACAACAACACCACCCGCTCGCCACGCTCTGCCAGCGTCATCTACAAGGCTCTGCAGGTGCCGATGCTCGATTTGTGTACTATAGACGCATGCCTCAGCACCGTTTGTACTGTAACTCAGAGAGAACACTTGTTGTATGTATACGATGTCAATGTTTACAGTGAACATCATTCACCCTCCTCTCCTTCCTTCAGGCCCTGAGCGAGCGGTTCAGCGGGGAGATTGCAGATGAGCACATGGCCAGTAACTCGTTCTTTCCAGATGAGTACTTTACCTGCTCCAGCCTCTGCCTCAGCTGTGGGTATGTGTCCCTCTGCACGCTGCAGCCTTTGCAGTTCATTAACAAACAACAAAAAGAACGTAGAAATTAGACACACAAAACATGCAGATTGCTGCAGCAGAATGTGAGAATAGACGTGGACGGACACGACCACAACAATCGCATGATCCTCCTGGCGGAGATAAGATGATTAATAAATGAGTAACTAATGGTGTTTATTTTGGAATTATCAAGTATCATCAATGTATCCCGTAAAACTCCAAGACTCTGAGACGGTTTGTCTCTTGACTTTCAGTTCAGGCTGTAAGAGAAGCATGAATCACCTGAAGGAAGGACTCGACCACGAAGCCAAACATCGGTGCCGCTACTCCGCGCAGTACGACAACCGCATCTACACCTGCAAGGCGAGTACAAGCCCAACGTGCCACACACACACACACACACGTTTAAGTGAAATGTCTGAGTGTCTGTGCTGAACTTCTCAGGCCTGCTATGAGGGAGGGAAGGAGGTCATCGTTGTTCCCAAAACGACCGCCTCGTCTGACTCACCGTGGTTTGGTTTGGCCATCTACGCCTGGTCAGGGTGAGTCCAGCTACCACTGAACTATTTGGAAGATTTAAAGGGGCTCCCTGACAAGCACAATGGGATAAACCAACTCCCTGCTCAAAGACAAATGTATTGCAGCTCTGCAGCTCTATAATCTCTAAGAGATGTATATTTTTTTTATGACCAGGTATGTAATCGAGTGCCCCAACTGCGCAGTGATCTACAGAAGCAGGCAGTACTGGTATGGAAACCAGGATCCAGTGGAAACTGTGGTCAGAACAGAGATCCAGCACATCTGGCCCGGGGTAAGGCCACAATGGAACAGCCCGAATGAGGCTCTGCCCAAACCGATGAAACTAATTTGCAAGCCAAAGCATCAAAGGCATCAAATTAATGTCATGTTCATTGGGAGTTGCATTTGCAGAATATTCTTGCCCGATGTTAAAACGATGATGTAAGCATACTGAATCAAAAGTGCTGAGTATGGAGGAGTAAATGCCAAGCATACATCATTCTGTACGTCAGGTGCTAAGGCCATGCTACTGCTAAAATGATCGTTTTTCTGCCAGCATGGTGGTCAGGTCTCAGTGAATCACACACTACAATACTGGACACAACTAATGCTGAGATGCTTTAGAAATATGTCGTTCATTTGTACCTTTGCTTTGTTCTTCTCTCCTTTCTTTCCAGTCGGACGGTTTTCTGAAAGACAACAACAACGCCGCCCAGAGGTTGCTGGACGGAGTCAAATACATTTCTCAGTCGGTGTCTGAACTCAGCGTCAAGCCCGCCAAAGCAGTCACCTCCTGGCTGACCGACCAGATCGCCCCCACATACTGGACGCCCAACTCCCTCATCCTGGTACGTTACCCAAACTGCACTAAACCAGTCAAAGTCTCAACTCAGGAAAACAGAAACATGACCACATGCATACTTTGTACTTATTTTCCTCACAAATTCCAACCTTAGTCACTACCAAGACCACATACGGTTTAATAGAGTCCATTTCCATAAAATTCAACAGTTTTTTGGCATTTTTAACAGTTAAATTGAAGTTTCTGTCAAATCAATTGGCAGCTTTACAATGATGCAACATTTTACATTTGTTTGAAGAAGAACATTGGCTGCTTTGATGCAACACAGGACATACAGCAGATGCCAAATGGTACACTCTATGGATACACTACAGTGTCACAGCTGGTGGTAGACTCCTGTGTGTCTGTCTTTGTTGCAGAAATGCCATAAATGTGCAGAAGAGTTCCAACCCAATGACACCAAGCACCACTGTCGTGCCTGCGGAGAGGGCTTCTGTGACTCCTGCTCCTCAAAGACCCGGCCGGTCCCAGAGAGAGGCTGGGGTCTGGCGCCTGTTCGAGTCTGCGACGCCTGTTTTCACAACAGGGGAATCCCAACTGGTAAATCCCTCCTTAATGTTTGCTGTTGTTGCGTTTAACGGGGCGTCTGGATGTGATTAACAGTGTGCACGAGTGCCTGATTTCATGTGTGCATGCTGTTGCAGAGTTGCTGGATGCTGCCTTGGAGGAGGAGGGGGGCACTCTGATAGCAAGGAGGGTCGGGGAGGCGGTGCAGAACACTTTAGGAGCTGTGGTCGGTGCCATCGACATACCTCTCGGTGAGCATTACATCCGTCTACGTTATCAAAACGATGCAGAGAAAAGATCACTTGTACCTGAAGCCGCTGCTTCCTCTCCCTTCCCCCCCGTCCAGGCCTGGTGAAGGATGCGGCTCGTCCGGCCTACTGGGTCCCGGATCAGGACATCCACGCATGCTGCGGGTGCCAAAGGGAGTTCTCCCCGCGCCTCTCCATCCACCACTGCCGCGCCTGTGGCCAGGGAGTGTGCGACGACTGCTCCCAGGAGCGCCGCGCCGTGCCGTCCCGCGGCTGGGACCACCCGGTGAGGGTCTGCACCGGGTGCTACCAGAAGCCTGGGGAGCTCTAGCAGGACGAGGAGCCGGGGAGTCGGAGAGGGGACGGCGAAAAGGACGCCGGCCTCTGCGAAAAAACTGGAATTGACCACATTTTGACATTTGGCTAAAAGGCTTCAGTTTGTCTCTTTAGTGGCATTTCTTATCTGCCACTAGATGTCTGCGGCAGGTTGGACTGTTGTTTATCAATGCTGTCCTCACGTCAGATGCTATTTCACTTTAATATGCCTATATTTTACACTGTGAAGAATACCAGAGCAAGACTTGAATATCAAGAGGGTAGGTGACATAAAACTTGACTTTTTATGAAAGTGAGCACTGTACATGCTTGCTTACGATGGTAAATTCCCATATAACCCCTTTTAAAAGTTAGTGTTGATGCCCTCGAACCCCTTTGACAATCCCTCCCCGGTGTGACACACTAGTACTATTAGCACCTTTTGTAATCTGGAGCTTTTTAACGATAGAAGTACTTACTGACTGAGCATCTTAAACTGGTCCCAGGTAAGCACTTTTATTCTAAGAATGTTTCTGCCTGTATATAGCATTCAGGGCTGGCTTTAGAGGAAACGATGGAAAACCTGAAACATGATCCACTACAATTGATTCTGATCCTTGTTTGCATGGATCTATAGTAGTTTTCCTCTGCTTCAGCCCTGCAAGCTTTAGCTTTCCTGCTCTTTGGCTTCAGGAGGACTAACTGTACTGTAGCAGAGATGCATTCCAATTCATAGAATTACTTATTAACCTCTTACATAATCCCTCTATACTCCTTTGTGCATTTGAATGGGCAGGTGATAATAGAACAGCCTTAATAATGCTGCCCACGTTTGAATTTGACATGGAATATACATATAGGGGGGAAAGTTTACTTTAATAAAGACATTTTTAAATGGCCTCTTTTGGGGATTAATAATGTTAAAACAAGATAAATCTGACTGCAGTGGGGTGATATAAATGATGAAGATACAACAGGGACTGCGTTCACAGAGTGGCTGGCTCACAGTAGCAATATGGTACAGAAAAGACTTGAAACCATCTTTGAGGCTGGCCCCTCAAAACAGGAAAGAGTAACCGTTTACTCTGTCAACTCAGGCTGTGTAGCTAGTTAGCTAGAGGCAATAAGTGAGCAACGTTTGAGACTGTACCGCTCACTCATCTGGAAAAACATATGACGATGCAGAGATGTCACTGCAGTGATGGTTAACCTGTTTTTTTTTTTTTGACTGACTGGGAGAGTTTGGTTTGTTTACGAATCAGCTGGAATAACACTTTGACCTGTTACATCATCACGGTTCCCATCTCAGAGACACGTTCAATGAAAATCACAAGGATCGAATCAATACCTTTATGTTCATGTATGCTCAAACAGTATGTATTAAACTGCAGAAACTCAGCCTGTGTGTGTTTCATTTAGAAGGAAATACAATGCAATAAAATGCTTTTTACTGCTTTTTAGAATAGAATTATAATTCAACAGGAATAGGAAAATGTGCTGATTTACAGAATTAACCCATTATTCTTTTTTTTAAATACATCCTAAGAGATTACAAATCAGTCAATTATGTCTTAAGTGAAAGCACTTCTATTTCCTTTCTGCATAAACAAGTGGGTCAAAAAACAACATTCCCCTGAGACTTCAATGTAACTCTTATGAGTTCAACTGTTCAATTATAAAAAACTGATGGATTTTGTGTTTGAATAGAACTCCACCCATACATCTGGCAACAACAAAAACAAAACGTGGTATTTTAAGAAATTTAATTATGAGATGAAGCATACTCAGAGTTGTCCTAAAGGCTGGCCGAGCAGCTGCTCTCCTCCTTCCTGGTAGTCTGTGTTGTAGGGGAAGTAGTAAAGGTCGTGTTTGACCGCCATGAGGAGGCCGGGGAGCCCCCTGCAGCCACCCAACTTGGAGGAGAAGACCACACTCGGGATGAGGTCGTTTGCGGCCGGGTGGGGTGATGGGATAGTCCTCAATAGGTGGCCATCTTTCAGGCTCCATAGCCTCGTGTAGCAATCCTGACCAACTGAAGGAAGGAACAGAGGGGGAAATGCAAAACGAGTGTTTTCCAATTAAAGTTGTAAAGCACCTCGCAAGAGACATCTTTGGCAGGCTTCAGTTCTCTCAGACTATCTCTGAAATATATCATCTGATCTTGAAGCTTGTGCCAGTTTATACACATGTCAGGATATAGTATAATTCTTTTGATGAATTACAGTTGATAGAGCATGCCGTGTTCTCTCCTACCTGCCAACAAAAGCCCCTCAGGCTCATTGACGTGGATGGGAAGGTAGGCATGCTCATTATAGTGCCCTTTGTACTCCTGCACTGGCTTCGTCACTCGCACATCCCACAGCTTAATCTGCACATAAAAGGAGAAAACAGACACATTTAACGCAATTAGATCCATGTGGGTCCATTTTTGTATCATCTTCAGAGATACCAGTATTTTACTTAGAATATGGGTCTATAATTTCTTTCATTTGGAATATCTTGGGATGAAAACATAATCTACATACTAGTAATTTCAAACTATGATCCACTATTTAAAACTGTCCAATTTTCAAGTAGTTAACCTGACCTGGCCCAGCATGTCAGCAGCAAGTAGGTAGTTCTCATCCTGGAGGACGCGTACGGAGGTGATGGCCGACTCTTGATGGAAGCGGCTGGCCTTACAGCTTTGATCCCTGCGACCCCGCTGCCGCAGGTCAATGCTGAAGATCTCTCCTGATCGGCACCCGTTAAACAGCACAGGGACCTACGGAAACAGCAGAAACATGTTTACTGTTCTTTCTTACATTGTGCTTCATCGTCCTCGAAGAGCGATCCATTCTACGGCTTGTTTATAAGTGAACTTAATCAGTGTAATGTAACAGATGGCTCACCCTGAGGGCAAACTGCTGAGCCAAGACATCACTGCCGGTGCTGTACGTCTGTGTTCTGCCCGTCTCTGCATCTTTCACGATCACCCTACGAGACAGGCCTGCCAACACATGCGAAAACACAATTATTTTTACATTTATTGTTTGTGAATGCCTAAATACAAAATGTACCAGTAACCAAACTATTGTCTAGATGCATTTTAATACGTTGTCATTATTTCCATGAGCTAAAATCAATCATTACCTACTAGGTTACTCTGTATCCCATGTTTTCATGCCTAAACTAACGGAGTATGATTTAAGACAGTTTAACAGCCCCAAACTAAAGCCGAGTCAACAAACTCACGGCTCTACAGAAGTCAGTTATTGTGGTTATCTGACGAGGAATATCATATTTGATCATAAGTTGATGGATGCACAGACCGGTGCTGAAGGTCTTGTCGAACTGGGGGTTGAGGCACCAAGCACAAGACCAGGCTGAGGAGATCTTAAAGCTACACAGCATCCCGGGCTGGTCTGAGAAGGACAGACAAGGATGAAGGAAAGAGGAAAAAATGTTAAAATGGGGATGTAAAGCTAAACATTTTATAATACTATCAGTCTGCAGGCATAAAGGTATTTTACAAATTCAGGAATTCTGAGAAGCAAAAAAAAACGTTCTGGCAAATCCTGCAAAGGAACTGCTATCTACTTTAAAGAATAGAATACAGTAGGTTACTGTGAATGTAACATGTAAATAGTGTGAGAAACCTGAGAGGATTCTATTCAGTACAACCTGGGTTGGAATTGCTGAAGAGCGAAGCAGGAAGTAAACTGACACAGCCGGGGGTGTCTGCCGCTCCTACCAGACACAACCTGACAGTCGGCTCGGGTCAAGGCAAATACACACAGTCCAAAAACTGCCAGAAGTCCAAAACAGCATTTCACTTGTAAGCTAAGATCACTACCGGAGCCGATGAAGGATACAAGACGTGGGAGTCCGGGTAGTTGACCGAGGCCCAGCAGATGGAATTCACCTAAAAACACATTTAGCCAAACCTTTAGGTTATCTCAATTGAATATAAAATGTTTCCTAAAATGTAAGAGTACCTGTAAAAAAAAACTCCCACCTTGCGGTTTGTAAAATAAAGGTTGTCGCACATTTCCACGGACAGGGATCCTCGGCTGCCGCTGCTGAAGTTCATGATGCCGTACTTGCAGCCTCCGTGTGAGACATCATTGACCGTGAACACTCGCTCACAAGCAGAATCCCCCTGAGAAAGAGGGAGAAATTACTTTTAAGACTTTAAGCAGGCCACATATATGGTCTTAATTAAATAGAAAATGTGTTTACACAGTGAATCAACATTGTATTTTGTGCGTTTTCTCACCACTATGAGTTTGAAGTTGTCCGTGTTGGGGTTGCTGTTGTCTGTGCTCTGGATCTCCAGTTTGTGGCGTCTCATTCCACTGACCTTCACCTCGTGGACCAGCCTGGAGACGCACAATAACCACGTTAATACACAGCAGAAACATGTGCAATACACACAGACACACACACACACACACACACTTAACCAGAATCATTAACTCCTCGCCTTTATAGAAATGTTTGGCAAAAGGAAATAAATCATATGGTTTCCCACTGTGTGTGAATTTAATACATGTTCATTTTTACTACATTTTAGCGTGTTTCTTTCTCCGACTATTTTCAAACCCACTTCAAAATTGATTTGCATCATTATTAGTGGCCTGACAATGCAAAAGAAAGAGGGGAGTTGGTTTCCAAAGAAAACCAACTCCCCACATGCAGAACTGATTATCATTAATGTTGGGACTGTGTTTTCCTGGGTTGTTTTCTGTAATGTGTTACAGCTGTGGGGGCATTGCAATATGGATCGGATACAAGGAGAAAAGCTCTATGTGTGTGTATGTGTGTGACACAGCACGTACCTGCAGTAGGAGTTCTCAGGCAACAGGCCGAGGTGTCTTTTCTGCAGCAGCAGCGAAGCGTTCAGTCCTGTTCTCGGTGCTTTCTACGAAGGAGATGAAAACATGTCCCATCATTATTCCGAAGCACGTGGAGAGAAAAAGAATAACCGAAGCTTCAAGCACAAGAAACAACAGCTAAAAGAACAACACTCACTTTTCTGGGCTTTTCGTCCTCAGCGAGCATCTTGTTTCTCGTCTTCTCCCTCTCTTTCTCCTGCAGCTGCTCTCTGGTCAGTGGGTTACAGTTGTTGTGACCAGGCAACAGGCGGAAGTAACGATTTTTCTCAGGGTCAAAGTAGAAACCAGGCAGCTCTGGCAATAAAACAGGGTCGTAAAAATTAAGCATCGACATCTTTTGTTCTCGAAGTTGCACAGGTGATCAGGTTGCTTACAGAAGGAATAACCATTTAAATAGTCAACCTACTGTCACTGACAAGTACACAGTACTTCAGACAGCTGCAGTTAATTCAGAACGCTGCTGCTCGAGTCCTCACTAAGACCATAAAAGTAAATCATATTACTCCAGTTCTCAGATCTTTACACTGGCTTCCTGTCTGATAAAGAATCCATTTCAAAAATACTATGGTTGGTTTAGAAAAGCACTGAACTGTTTAGGGCCAAAATACAGTTCTGATCTTCTGCTTGGCTATGAACCATCCAGACCTCTTAGATCCTCTGGGACAGGTCTGGGTGCAGTTTTTACGCACCACATGTTCTTTTCTGCTCACGAAATGATCAGATACGCCTATATGTTATCAGAATGAAATGAAAACCGTGGTGCCAAAAAGGCATACGTGACCATTATTATTCATTAAGTATTGTGTCATCCATCTGTGTCAAGACATGTGCTTTAAATAGGTGAAATCAGTACAGACAGAGCAAACTATAGACATTTTTTGTTTTGGCTCTTGGTGAAATGTCACGTCCGCCCTCTTGGTTCTCAGCCCTCTATATGTGGAACAAACTTCCAGAAACCTGCAGGTCTGCTGGAAATCTCTTTTAAATCAAGACTGAAGACTTTTGTGTTTCAATAAACAATACAGTTTATTAACTTCATATGCTGCACTGAAATTTCTATTCCTTTGGTATTCTCGGCACTTTGAATTGCCTTGTTGTTGTTGGTGCTGTACAAATACAATGGCCTTGCCTTAGTTGTGAAGTGTTATGGCTCATGACAAACCAGGGAACTGATGTTTGTTTACCGACCTGGTGCAGCACTGCTGGTCTTAGAGGAGGAGGAGGAAGATGAGGAGGAAGAGTTAGAGGCGGACTGGTTTTCACATCTCCTCTGAGGTGATCTAAATGAAGGCCCCGCATCATTACCCTCATTATTATGTCCAGACCTGTGAACAAAACCCTTTTATTGACGTTGACATTACAAAACACCGCCTGTGCTGCTGGGCAGTATTGCCGAGGAGATATAAACACATCACATGTTGTACTTCCAACACACCACCGTTCGTCTTGCGTTGCCCGTTGCCGGTTGCCTCTGTGCCAACCGTGGCGATGCCCGGCTCCTCGTCGCCTGTGCGGCCGCTGCCCTTCTCGCCAGTTCCACTTCTCCATCCTCCTTTTTTCTTGTCCTCTTGTCCGCTATTTCATCCACTTCTACGTGTAACGAGCGTGTGAAGCAAGCCGACGCAGCATGTTTACGTGTTAGCCGAGTTAGCAAGTTGTAGCCGTTAGCATTATTGAGCTAACGTTAACTACACAGCTTTCTCGACACCTATACAGTAAAGCTTGACGTTGAGTGAAGGTAAATACTGTTTTAACGGGTTAATATAACACGCTTTCCGTTGAACGTTAACAGTATTTCCTTGTACTTATCAAACCGATGTAACTACAGTTTTTAAACACAGCTCGTAAGCTAGCTGCTGATTTCCGCCACGGTGTCCCGCCTCCAGACGCCATTCATTGGCTGCTCGCTAACAAAAGCGCCGTGACGTTGCAGGCACCCATTGGTTGTTTTTCTTTGCGACCGTTTCAGCATATGAATGTAGGAATTTGTTTTTTATTTATAAGATTGACGGATTGACTTTGAAAATGCTCTAGGCTGACAACACATCGTGTATTCTACAAACTTTATTTTAACCCGAGAATTCATTAAAAAATAAATTATTGTGTTACGGGCTTTATTGTCCACACAGCCGTCAAGAGCCATAAACCAAAATGGTGTGTTTTTTTAATATCCTTACTTCAAATTGTGACGCTTTCGCTGAAATAATGCAATTTTGCTCCATGAGATGATTACGAGGCTACTCTCTGAGGACTGGGACATCGATGTTGACAGATTTCTCCGAGGCCACGCCTAACGTCTTGATGCTGGCGTTGTATTGGTAGGGAGCCCGATGCCCAGGACCGTATTGGCTGTTGTGTTTTTTTTTTCGTAAGGGTCCCAAACTACACCGAGATTTGGAATATTACGTTACACATCCTGCAGGAAAATGGCGACTGTCATTCATAATCCCCTCAAATCGTGAGTAAATTGCAATTTAAAAAAAAAAAAAAATGAAACGATTGTGTCGTTTGATTGCATGCGGTGATTGTGTTTTATTTTTGAGCGTGCGTTAAAGGCACAAAAGCAACACTTTTCGTCATGTACTTGTCCCAGTCTCCGTGCTTTAATACGTGCAGGTATCGTTGCTTTACTTGCTGTGTTGTGTAATAATCATTTTTTAAAAAAGCACGCGCTTCTGCACGGAGAAAACCCCTCCGAGCCGCGTGTAAATGTCCGCATTCTCCCTCTCTCTCTCTCGGGTATCACTTTAGACGGAAAGTTGCCCATCGTCCACGTTTTTTTTCTTCGTTGCTTTTACAAACACGTCTAACAGAAGTTTGCATGCAGGGCTTCTTTGTCAGCGCTGGACGTGGTTGATTTGCATGTGTAATTTCATGCAATCAAGTGTGTCACAAAGCGCACATTGAGAAGGGGAGGGGGGACTCTCGCTCTCTGCGCGGGGTTCGGGCGTTTTTTTGAGGGGCGAATGTCAAAAAACGCTTGTACACAATGGAGAGCGCATTATAAACACGTTATTACACACGTATCGATCTCCTTTTTCGTGCACGGAGAAGAAAGCTGCAGTGTGATACAGATAGGGGGCGTGCAGTCCCCCCCTTGAATTAGATGTTGACGGTGCCATGATCTCGGTCATTTTCTGACTTGGAGGAAAAGCCACCATTGAGCAGCAAAACATGGTCTCTTTGAGGGGGGGGAAAAGTGAAAACAATAATTTCACCTTATTCCACACAAAATGACCAGTATAATAAGACATTTACATTTAAATAGATCCCCCTCACAGATATAACTTCCAGCTATTTTTCAGTCTGTATGACTGAATGCACCGTCTGTCTGTCTTCCTGTCCGGCTGACAGCAGATGTTTTCTCCACTAATCGTGAGGAATGTGCATGAGGGTGAGACAGTTATCTTGAATCTGTTGTGCGAGAGTCAGTACATCATCAGTGTGTCTGATGGAGGGGATAACCACATCTTGGCTCTCCCCTTAGACCATTCTGTCATAATGTGCCCACCTTGGAAAGGGGCATTCAACTGTCTTTACACACTAATGAGCTTTTTTTTTATTTTTAGCACAATTAACATCCCGAATAACAGAAAGAAAAAGAGCTTGAAAGGTTCCTCAACTAAGGGAACTCATGATGCTCTAGAGCTCATGAGCTATTTGTTGATAAAAATAGGATCCCACTGTAGAACCAGGCCTTGTGGGGGGGTTTAATCTGCTGTATTCTACTCAAACAGATTAGGCTGTAGAGAATGTATGGGTTGGTTTCTGTATGTCTGCAGTTGTGCATGCAGGACAGCAGATTAGGAGCGTCCCAGTATTCTCCTGGGCCCATCTGTCGAGAGAGACGGAGATATACATGTAAAGACGGACAGACCGATGGAGGAAGGGAACCCCATCTGCCCTTCATAGATGACAGGATCCTCTCAGACATGCCCCCCCTACCCCCACCTTACCCCAAGCTATCCTGCAAAAAAATGGAAAAACAGTGTGTGTGTTTTTCTAAAAGCAGGACTCCATCCTACCAAAATAGTCATACACGCATAATAATACAAGAGAATGTAGGAATGTAAGAGCCTGTCATCTGTCCTCGGGATGTGGCCGTTAAATAATATGCAGTCAATAAGCGCCCGCTCTGAAAGATGAATTACAACCCTCAGCTGCTCGCAGTAAATACGTCTGGCTCTCTCCACTCAGTCAGTCACGTCTTTTTTTTTGGCCGTGCATATTTGCTTGATTTATTTAAACACTCTCTCTCTCTCTCTCTCTCTCTCTCTCTTTTTCTTTACAAAGAAGCTCTTTGTGTTGGGAAACCTGGGTGGCTGTGCGGGATGGGACTTAATGAAGAGCTGACATGAGAAGTATTCAAATGAGCGACGCGCAAATTCGTATGCAGAGATTTGTTTACGGCCTTCCTTTTATTTTGAGCGCCAGGTTTGGGATTGTAATGAACAAGGTGGTTTTGTCTGTGTTATATGGAAGGATTAAGGACGTGGGTTTAGATTTGAGGGAAAATGCAAAGGAGATGGTGGTGGTTTGGGGAATGGGGGGCAACGTGTGTTTTTATTATGTGTTTGTTGCATGCGTGGGCGCTTGTGTAGCTGCCTGCCCCTCCCCAATTTGCGTGAGAGGGAGCTTGGGTGAGTGATGGAGATTTTTTTGAAGGGGGGTCTGTCTGTCTGTCTGCATTGACTGCATACATTCATGCTACACCCCTCAGCACAGCAGTGAACTCTGGCCTTTGTCTACCGGGGAATGGGAATGTCCGGGAATGGTTTCCAGGCATGGGGAATTAAATGTCCAGAACATTTCTTTTTTTAATAGAAGACTCCATGCGGTGTTCAATCCTGCTTTTCTTTTCCTCTTTTCCTGCATATGGAACTGACACGTTTCTCTTTGTTTTTTTTATATGCATGTATGACTTCTTAGAGGAAAATGCAGAGATGAGACGTAGAAAATAGGATCTGAAATAAATCTGAATCAGGGTTTCCTCATTGCTACACCCATTAACCCCCCCTCCCCTGCCTGCACCTTTCCCTTTCATCCCCTTTGTGTGTCTGTTTGTGCACAGACAACCGTGTGTGTGTGTGTGTGTGTGTGTGTGTGTGTGTGTGTGTGTGTGTGTGTGTGTGTGAAAGCGCTCGTGCGCACACATCCGTGTTTTTTGAAAGAAAATGAGTGTGACAGGGTTTGAAAGGGAACACGTGTGCCCCGGGACATATCGGGGCCCCTCCTCCTCCCTCCCATTCTGCCTCCTTGGCTCCTCCTCCTCCTCCTCTGTGCTTCACCCCGCTGCTCGGCCTACAAAGTGCCTCATAAAGACGCCTATCAGTGCCCGCATGCTGATGCCCTGCCCCGAGCCTTCCTCCGGGGGCCTCTTCCAAGAGGACTTCCTGTCCCCTGCACTATCTTTCTTTAATTTAGGGGCGAACCCACCCAACTAGTTTAAAATGTCCCTTTGAGACACCCTGAGGAGATCCACAAACTTTGTTAGAAAGACGTGTCTGGAGGTGCTCGAGGCTCGTGTTGTGGAAGAGCTGGGGCTTCCCGTGACTGTACCTCTGACTCAGTGAGCCTGATGATGTCATACAAACAGTTAAACAGATCAGGTTCAGAGAAGCGGGAGGCGGAGGGGGAGGGTGGGGGAGTCATACCAGCTCCCTGGTGGTCTAGTGGTTAGGATTCGGCGCTCTCACCGCCGCGGCCCGGGTTCGATTCCCGGTCAGGGAACACTGTTTTTTCAGTTTTGTGTACATAAGTAATCCATGTCAAAGGCATATATTTAGTATAAATCCATGTGGTTATTATGATTTACTATTGTCCAACTGTGCAAAACTTAGGAAAAGTACAACAAAAACATTGTGTAGTTACAACATGTACCTAAAACCAGAATGTGTTATTAATTGGAAGATGCCGGGGTGTAAATCACAGCACCTTAATGTCACATTAACAAATAATAACGCACCTTAATGTCACATTAACAAATAATAACAGAGAAAGAGCGGTGTTTCACACACACACACACACACACACACACACACACACACACACACTTAAAGCAGAGTCTGCCCCGTTGATCTAATTAGGGGTTTGTGGTGAAGAAACATCACTAAATTAGCTGGTGGTTGTTGTTGTTGTTGAAATCCAATATAAAGCCATTAGCAGATCACCAGGAGGCTGATGTTAGTGTTTTACTTTTATGTTCCTTTGATTTGACACCTACAAGTCTTTTTTATATTGAATTCTCATTCTCATTATAACACCAACAACAACAGATGTCTTTACAGATATCAGCTCCGAGCGTATAAAAGTTATTTACAAGGTATTAAACTGAGGACAGGAATGACAAAACACACCTCCAGCCTCCAGGCAAAATGTGTTGTTGTTTCTTCTTTGCTTTCACCCAAAAACCAAAAAAAAACAGTATTTTCTCAAGTAATCAAATCATTATTTGGTTCATAAAATGTGTAAAACACATAAAATGTCAGTTATAATCAACATGACGTATTAGAATTGCTTGTTTAATCCTAGCAACAGCCTAAACCCCCCAAAATATTTGGTTTATTATCATATTTGGGAGCGAAAGCAATAAAACTCACAATCTGGACCACTGACCTGAAATGCTTGTTTGAATAATTATATTTAATAACTGACATTTCACGTTTTCAGAAGGTTTGGATGGGAGGGAAATGAGCATGGATGCAGAGAAAAGTATGACAGTGATTTATGAAGCTGCTGATGAGTTTCAGTGATGAATTATTCTATTTAGCGGAGAGCAAGAGAAGTTGCCGTCAGCGATACATAACAGACGCAGTGTGGCAGATAAGAGTAAGATAGATGAGAGCGATGACAGAAGCATTACGTTTTAATATTTATAAGGTCAGTAAGAGCTTATTGCAAACACTGACCATCACACACACACACACACACACACACACACACTGTACTGAAACAATCACACACGCAGCAACTGCAGATTCCATCAGTATCCAGGAAGCTGTTGACCAAGAGGAATGTGTTCCCCGACATGCAAAACTCCACTTACGTAAGCTCCATCACTGGCATCAGCCATGCAGGCGACTTAATGGGCACAAACAGGAGCACAGTATCTCCTGATGATTGGATCTGGTTCGGGGGGCTTTAGGGGGGGAGGAGGAGGCATCGGGGGCACATGCAACCCATAGACCTAGATAGATGTTCAGGGAGGCATATAGACACACACACGTCTCTACTCTCACTTAACGAACAACACCTCGCAGACAAAAGCAGTCCAACAAGCACGAACCCTTATGTAAGAGTCTATGGAGCCGCCTCGGGGACGTTGCACAGACGCTAGTCGCTGGAAATGTACAGTAAAGGCAATATGGGATGACACAGGGAGGAAGGGGAGTGGGGGGGGGGGGGGGGGGGGGGGGGATGTAGGAAAGACAGTTGCCTGGAGGAGTGAAAGCAGAGATACAACTTCACCTCTGGGAATGTGAGTTATGTGACGGGAAGTCTGTTCTGGAGATGTGGATTTGACCGGATTGCTGTGTTCATATTGTAAAAACAAAATCGCCGAAGAGCACCAGCTGCCGTCCTCGTTTCTAAAGCCTCAACCGGCCAACGCCACGTGTGTTGATAGAGTGGACGTTATACATAACGTGGGATTCTATGTCAGCATGTTTGAATATATATACACATATATTTGAAGACTTTTTGCAGTTAGGATTATGTTAAATCATGTTTTCTACGTCATCATTTTTGAAAATCAAGCACCTTCTCCATACCTGCCTCTCCGTCGTTCTCCTTCATCAGTACAAGCAATAACTGTCTCACTCTCTGTTGCTATACGCCCCCCCCCCCCCCCCCCCCCCCCCCTATCCCCATCCCCATCCCCATCCCCCGTCCTCCTCCTCCGTCCTCCTCCTCCTCCCTCCACCTCAAAACACTGCACATCTTTGTGAGATCCAGCGGGACCAGAGTGCTGGTCTTTGTCCAGCTTGAAATTCTTTACATATCTGTGCTCGGCCAGTCAGGGAGACAGGATGACAGGCAGGCACGTAGACATGTATGCACATCAGCAGACATGCAAGAGACGAGATCCCCCCCCCCCCTCAGATATTATCTGTCTGGAAACGCTACAAGAGAAACTGACAGCAAATGTTCATCTTCATGGCTGTCTTCAAATCAGTAAATCGTCCCCAAAGACTGTTGACTCGCCATCCGAGACATGTGATCGCCCTGGCTGAGGATCAGACCCCCATCAGGACTATATCTGCTTTATGCTTCCAGCTGTGTAATTCAATAAAGAATAACCTACTCAAGGTGGATGTTTTATTTTTGGCCAGAGTTAATCTGGTTTGTTATCTGCCTGTCTGACTCTAACGATGTTGACTGCAGAAAATCGTCCCTCCGGAGTGAGACTGGAGGTTATTAATGGTTCACCTGATGTATACATCGTGTGTTTAGCCCATATGTTGTGCAGACTTTAATGCAGCACTCTCACTCATCTATCAGTTTGTTTGTATAGACGTTCCTTTTTCATGCTTCCACTGTTTTCATGCAGCAAATCCAGACTTTACACAACAACCTGAGCTAAAATGCAGAACTTAACCAGGACTGAAAAAGGGGCGCTCAGCCTCCCACCACATGGTATATCCTTTAACCATCCAAAAAAAAATAAAAAATGTTAGCATTGAGTTTATAGGACTTTGAGAGCTGGGATGAAATCAAAGCAGCATGCTGCAGATAGCTTAACTCAAATAGGACTATAACGGTAATGTGAGTCAGATGTTGAACGTGGAGCAGTTACCTGATAATGCTTTTCCTGTCTATCTCACTGTTTACCTGTCTGTCTGTGTTCAGGCTCGGCGACCAGTTCTACAGGGAGGCTATCGAACACTGCCGCAGCTATAACGCCCGCCTGTGCGCCGAACGCAGCGTGCGCATGCCCTTCCTGGACTCGCAGACCGGCGTGGCCCAAAACAACTGCTACATCTGGATGGAAAAGTGCCACCGCCAGCCAGGTGAGCTGCCGGCCCTTATGCTAAGCTAGGCTAAGCGGCTGTGTGTGTGTGTGTGAACATGCATCAATCTTCTCGTCGAAGCAAAAAACAGCAGAAATATGGAAGGATAGAGATTCATATTTAAATATCCTCCCTCGAGTCGAGCTCTCGTCTTGTATATTACATGAGTTACCACTCGCTGATTTATGCCGAGGCGTGCACATCTGGGTCGCCTGTACAACCTAAAAGGGAACAATCTGCTCTTTGCAGAGAGCCGGACACAAATAGCCTGCGCTCCATCTTGTATGCAAAGCTCTTCAGGCCACACCCTATACTTTGTGGCAGGCCTCACTCGCATTATATGAATTTATTCTGGGTTGATCCCCCCTCTTCTCCCCCCCCACCCTCTCTGTTCACGCTGAGAGGGAAAATAGCTTGTTTCTCCCCGAAGTTAATGCAAAATATTCAACCCAAGCACAAGAAATCTGCTCTGCTGAAATGTTGTAACATCTATGCTGACGTGTGTCTGGGGGGAAAAAAGTACCCCAAAATTCCAGGTTTTTATGTGAGTTTCTGGAATCTGAGCGGGATCTTTGTGAATATGAACCATGCGGGACATATTAAGTGTCAGGAAGTCCCTGTAGCGGTCTCAATGCACGTTTTGTTCAAATTGTAAGCCTGCCAGTGGTTGTTAAAGCCTTTTCCTGTGTGCTTGTGCCTCTGCATGTGTGTATGCATACATATATGAACGTGTGTGTGTGTGTGTGTGTGTGTGTGTGTCCAGGCCAAGCAGCAGGACAGATGTACACCTATCCCGCCCGTTGCTGGAGAAAGAAGCGGCGACTCCACCCTCCCCTGGACCCCCAGCTCCGCCTGTGTGAGCTCCGGCTAGGTGAGACTCCCGTAGCAGTATTGACCCATGCTATGTGAACGCCATCTGCTCCCTTTTTTTTTGTGTGTGTGTTTGCGTTACACATACACAGTGTGTGGAGCTGCACGGCTCTTTAGCGTGTTTTTCGGCGTCCGCGGTGGCGTTAATGTTCGCTATCTGACCATCTGGCTCTGGTTAGCCCGTCCCTCTCGCCAGGTCTCCAGGTTCATTCTCTCTGTTGAATCAATGCCTCCTCTCACTGTTCTCTGGCAGCAGAGACACACACACACACACACACACACACACACACACACACACACACATAAGTGCACAAACACCCCCACACATGACTCGGGCTCTCTGTTGCAGCACAGAAGCGCCCTAACTGGGCCTCTATAATCATTTGTCCATGAGGCATTAGAATGTAAGTGAGTCTTATGAGGTGGACGTGTGCGTTTTTTTTTGTTTTTATGTGTGTGTGTGTGTGTGTGTGTGTGTGTGTGTGTGTGTGTGCGTTATAGCCGGTTTTAGCACAGGAATGCCTCAGGAACCTGATAAGGGGGAGAAATAAATGTGAGTCTTTGTTTCGGCTTTGCCACACTATTGTCCCCCTCCTCCTCCACCTCCTCCTCCTCCTCCTCCTCGCTGTCTTCCAGACGCAATACAATACTCCAAAGCGTTCCACGATTCAGCTTCAAGCAGTCTTCTGCTTAGAGCTGACCTGTTCATTTTCAGGAAAAAAAAAAAAAGAAACTCCCCAGAAGCAACCGACCAACCGAAGCATGTCAAGAGAAACTGTGCAGGAGGAGCTTTTTGTCGGGTGAAAGAGTAGAAGTCTTCACTTTTGTTTTCCAGAGATCCATTTCTGCAGTTTGGCCCAGATATCTATCAAAACATGACAGAGGAATGTGCGTGCTCCCATTTCAGACTTTTTGGAAAGGCTTGATGTTTATTTAATGCTTCCTGAGCAGAGAGGTTTGTCTCTCCGTGTTAAGATACACAGAGGCTCCGTCACAAGCTGCTTTGAAATAGTTTGAAACCCAGAATGTGACTTGTTTTGTACAGTAGATCCTCTGCTTCTCCTCCTTCATGTGCCTCAGCAGTCATTCTGCTTCCCTTGGTGGAAACTGCCTGTTCAGGGTTAGACATTTGTGCAATACTTGACGTTAATTTAAAGATGTAAGAATGCATTCAAGTCTCTTAACTCTATTTTGGATGTCTGGATTAAGGATCTGGATTAAGGATCAAACTAAACATTCTGGATCCTATTGTCCCATGATGCAACCCCATCTTCAATCAGGCCCCCATGTCTCCTGAATGCCCTTTCAAATCCCACACCCTTTCTGTTATAAAAAAAGAAACGTTAAGTCTCCAGACGTGGAATCATCAGGATTCATTTTTCATAAAACCTTCTACAGCCGCTTTCCCACGCAAGTCCTCCGACACGTTAACTGACCTTCGTGTGTAAAAATCGCTCCTTTGAAGGCCGTGGATCCAGATCAATACGACGTGTGTGTGTGTGTGTGTGTGTGTGTGTGTGTGTGTGTGTGGGGGGGGGGGGGGGGGACAGAACATTCTCTCCACCACGTTTGCCCTGGAGAGTCAAGGGAGAGGTGAGGAGGTTAAAAAGGGGAAGAGGAGGGAGGGAGTGTGTCCAGAGGTGAAGGAGGAGGCGTGTTTGGTGGATTTAGGTGGGTTTCGGTGGGGTGGGGGGCAGGTTTTATGGACTGGGGAGGGAGGACATGTCACTGGCAGCATGTCAACCCACACAAGTAGACACAAAGGAAGGAGAGGAGGAGGAGGAGGAGGGGGGAAAGAGGAGACCCTGGAGGTACAGCAGCTCTGTATTCAATAAGAAACATCACACAGGCTCAGTAACTCTGCCCCCCCCCCCTCCCACGCCTTTCTTATCACATGGCCCTTTCTGCTCTGATCCCGGTGTTAAGGGTTCAAAGACGAAGACGGGGAGTCAATAACGCAGCAGGTTGGTCTCCACGGAAATGAAAAGAGAGCCGGGGATAAAGATCAGGTGGAAGCAGAGCTCCGGAGATATAATTCAGGCCTACGAGCGCGGTGTCGTCTACTTTTGGCTTATTGCTTCCTCTGCTCTTACACACCGTTAATAACCCCCCCCCTCACAGCGTACGCAGAGGGAGCACTTACATAATGTCCACATCGATACACAGGGGAGGACGTTTACCGGATTTACCTTTCCATGTCATCAACAAAACCAATAATCAAAGTGTCAGTGAGGATGACAAGCTGTTTGTTTGTGTTGTGTTTTAAAAAGGAAATTGCACCGACTCAGACCAACACACACATCTTATCCTCTTCTGTCCTCAGAAGCCGAGCTGGCCCCCAAGCGCGAGGTGCCCCCGGGGGAAGCCACGGCCTTGGAGGCCCTCCTGAGGGGGGACAGCCTGCTGGAGAAGAAAAACAACATCTGCAAGGAAGAGGAAACACTGCTGGAAATACAGGTATTCAATCACGTCTGTCGTGACAATATGAAGCCACGTCTCCTTGCTTTTCCAACGTTTTTTAATCCTCCCGCCGTCTGCGTGTGTTTGTGTTTGTGTTCTGTAGAGAGTTCTGGAAGCGGAGGAGAACGGAGACGGCCTCCATGATGACGAAGACTTTGACATGGATGTCCCCAAGAGAAAGAACAGAAACAGAGGCAAAGTGAGTGTCACAGACACACACCTGTGTGTAATGTTAAAGAGAAAAGTGTGTTATTTCAACAGTGGACAAAAAACGTTATATTAAAGGAGAGATGCAGCAGGTTTTAGTAAACGTGCTTTTTCCACCTGTAGTCTTTGGGCAAGTTGGTGGAACAATAAATGAATATAAAAAAATAAATAAAATCATAACATTTTACAAACATCATCAATCCCCATCCCACATAAAAAAATAAAAATTTGAACAAAGTTGCTGCAATAAATAGTCATTTCCTCCCGACTGATAGATCCTTATTTCCTGTTTTCACTCAAAATCATCACGACAAACTTTGCTTTTGATGTATTAATTAATGCCAAGTTAAAATATAGAAATATAGAAATAGAATAGAAATATCAACAGTTCGAGGTACAAGAAAACAATATTCAACCAATATAGAGAGGAGGACGACTGAGTGATTATTGATCCAACAAAATCGCAGAGAAATATTGTAGGTAAATTATACATATTTTATTTTTGACATATCATTTTCAGAAGCATTTTGCTTCTATCCACTCCTTCTCCATGTATTCTGGATGAATCTGATTCATGGTTGTTTTTCCTTTTCTTTCACAGTAATGCTTGAGATGAAATCAATACATAAATTGACTGAGGTTTTAAAACGTTGTGTTTCCTCTCAGAACAGAGGATCCAGTCGCAGGAGGACAGAGCCGGTAAACGTGGAGGAGCAGGACAAACCTTACGTCTGCGACAGTAAGAGAAAGAGGGAAAACTTCCTTCTTCGTTAATCATTTACAGCGTTTTCCTCAAGGTCGAGGACGTGGAGCGACTCCCCCCCCTCCTCCTCCGATCTGGCTATTACAAAAAGTTAATTCCTCCTCTGATGTGTTATCGGGAAATCTTTCTCTACACGCTCGTTCCAAATTCTTGCCTTGTATAAACAAATCCAGCAGACGAGTAATTCTCTCCCATCCTCCCCTCTCTCCTTCTATCCTAAGCTGTGCTCTGCAGCATGAAGACAGAGTTTGCTGTTAATCCAGACCTGACTATAGCATGCCACTTGTGTATTGGGACAGAACCCCCCCCCTATCCCATGGGAATGGATTGCCAATGCGGATGTGAATCGAGAAACAAATGAATCCTCGTTTTTGTGTGTGTGTGTCTTGTGCTATCTTTCCTTTATTGTTTGCTTTTGTGTCTCCTCTGTTCCAGACAGATACAAACAAAAGCATAACTCAAAAAAGGCCGAAGAAGGTATAACCTGTCGCCATCTTGTCCTTCTAGCTTCTAGGGCCTCCGTCAACTGTCTTTATGATCGGCCTTTAGTTTTGCTCATGGGCATCCAGGTGTGAGAATGGCTGGCTGAATACTAATCCCCTTGGAGAAAACCCCCCCAAAAGCTTCTTTTTTTTTTTTAAATGCTCCTTAAAGCTTTCTGAATCCAGCGAGAGAATTGCATGACACTAACGCCACGTGCCTTAATGCTTGCTTTCCGCAAGGCATGCACCAAATGAGCAGCGGCGGCCCACTAACGCGGGGGGGTTTGCATGTTTCTTAAAGCCTCACTAGCTGTGATGTGATCCGCAGATGTAGCCATTGTAGAAGTGTTAACGGTGGGCGGACATCCTTTTATACGTTTTGTTTCGGAGCTAACGGAGTATATCAAATATTTACTTTTGCAGACACGGACGCAGAATCGGGTGGAAAAGCAGCAGATATATAAACAATATCACGAGATACTTCTATGATGGCTACAGCTCTAATGTGCTCATCAAGTCCTACAATAAACCCCGAGAGACGCCAGAATGTTAGAGTGTAGACTTCATGAGCACGTTACGCTTCCAAACCAATCCTGTTTTTATGTATTCGATTTGTGATTTCACTGTTTTCACAGAGCAGCAACTAACAGAAATATAGTTGCTGCTCTGTATAATACTGAGTTCCCCCCCATTCTTCCTGTTCCTCCTATCCTTAAGTGCAGTAGCTCGTAGTTCTGGGTTCTCTCCCCTTGTTAGGGTAGTGCATCTTTTAGTTTTAAGGGATTTTTCTCTTTGCTAGCAGAACCTTCATGCAATACAAAGTCAATGCAGAGCAATAAATAGATCAAATCAACCTGTTTTCTATTAAAAGTAGCCAGTAAAGCTCTGATCTTGTGTTGGTTTGCTCATAATATAATCTGGTGACGGTCTCTTGTGTCCTGTCCCCATTCGTTTCAATTAAAGGCCTGCTTTTATGTTATTGTATATGTAGCAGAGGAAGCTCCTCGCTCGCTGTCTAAGGAGCAATAACACAACTCATGCTTAAACTAATGGTTACATCCACGTGCAAACCATCCAACATGATGAATAATGAACGTGCACTGAGGTTCCTGCAAATCCACATCTTTGCTTCTTAGTCCGCTGTTCTCTCCCACCGCATGTTGCACTGTAGTGGGGTTCTCTAACGGACCTGTGATGTTTTATCTGTAGTCTGTGGAAAACGCTACAAGAACCGACCGGGCCTGAGCTACCACTACACCCACACCCACTTGGCGGAGGAGGAGGGCGAGGAGGAGAAGGAAACAGAGATGACCCCGTCTCCTCCGTTTAGTGCGGACAACCACAAACGTAAGAAACTCAAAATCACGGTTTACGATATGCCCCAGAAAGCCTCCGGGAGCTCACGAGTCCTTCTCCTCTCCTCCCGCCAACAGCTCAGAAGGCTGCGGACGGCACCATCATCCCCAACGACTACTGTGACTTTTGTCTGGGAGACCAGGACTCCAACAGGAAGACGGGCCAGGCGGAGGAGCTGGTGTCCTGCTCCGACTGCGGACGCTCCGGTGAGTCTCCGCCAACATGGAGGGGCTTCCATCCAAGCTGCAGGTTCTTTATTGGGCATTAGATGTAGACCTGCCAAACTAACTAGTGGATTTTAATGGGGATGCACCGATACCAGCGTCGGGTACCGATACTGTGCTCATACCCGTAACCAGATACCTTGCAACGTGCATTAACCTCTCAGCAGTTGAGCCTAATAAGCCGCCCGGCTGCAACAATAGCCTGAATCCTACAGACAAGTCGCTAGCCAGCTCATTTTTAAAAATGAGGTGTTAAAAAGGGTTTAAAGCTTTTTAAGCATCTCTATCGGCAAACTAGGCTCAGTTCGTGTCAGAAAAACACAACGTCGAATGTTAAAAATATCAGCAACATCATGTCGTATTTTGTAACAGAAAGTGAGGATTATGTCATGTTTTCAAGGTTATTCAAGGTCAGGGGGAAAAGTGGTAGCGGTGCATCCCTTTTTAGACTTTAAAACACTGTTATATGAGAGATTTAGATAAGACGGCAAGAAAACTACAACATTTATATTTTTGCTTTCCTGACAAAAGTGAGATGAGAAGATAGATACCACTAAGCTCACAGACACAGCAAAAAATCTTCATTTAAGAAATGATCTAGCCTCATACTTTAACTTGTGTCTACGACACATCTCATTTTTGTTGATCTTTACTTCCTTTTTTTATCCACAGTCTTGTTCCTCTCTTGTATTTTTCTTACATGGACTAAACTTCCCTAATGGCCACATGGTGGTGCAGTTTAAAATCTATTATATATCAGATTACTTTCTAATATCTCATGGAAACCACATCAATGAACCTGTACTATTATTATATACACGTTTACATTACCATTCATCCCAGTTCATTTTGGTCCACCTCTTCCCAGTCAAGTGTCTTTAATGCAGATCTGATAATACATGTACGGCGTGCAGTGAAGTCTTTTCAACGGGTTGTCAATGAGCCTCGTAGGCCGTCAGGACTGAGAGCCGACCGCTGGAACTCTTTGCACTTTCCCTCCTAAAGATAACGCCGACTCCCCGGCTCCGCTGCTTGCTTCCATCATGCATGCTTCTCCATGTCAGCCTCGTCCATCATTCAGGACTTCTGCCTCATAGACGACATGCGTTCACTCTTTTCGTTGCATCTCCTTTATCGCACATATGGCTGCATTTTTTTTTTGTTTTGTTTCTCCTCCGCCTCTGCTGGATATCTCAGCAAAAACATGAGTCCGCTCGGCCGTCCCGTGCAGTAAGACAGCAGTGAGATGTTTTCCTGCTACGGCAGACTCTGTTACAGCTGTGTGGCCTTGTCTGTGTTGCTGACGCTGGTGTTTTCAATGGTAGCTGGAAGAGGAAGAGGGGAGAAGGATGGGAGGAGGCCGAGCGCTCTAGAGGAGTTGTTGGGCAGCGCGTCAGACAGCGAGGCCTCCACGTTTCATGGCTTCGAAGACGCACAGCTGGAAGACATTTTGTGTCCGGACAACGATGATGCCGAAGCTGACAGCTGATGACTTCCTGACTCCCTGGACGTCGTGGCAATGAAACTAATGGTTTCACCACAGGAAGACTGGACTACGGTGGCCTCGGAACATCTCCAAATTTATTCTCAACTCATAAAGAAGACATTTGAATCCATCCTTCTTGGAAACGTTGCCTTTCATGGATACAGTATTGTTTTTTCTCAGATGGATTTTTCTGCTCAATGCAATCAGACATTTTTCCATTTTTCATAACCCGAAAATTATCTCTTCACATTTGACTTTGCTTGCATAACATAATCAAGGTAATATAGAGTAGACTCCACAGCTGCATCCTAATTAAGTCTGGACTGAGAAGGTTTAATAGCAGACACGGTGGACCAGAAATTACATGACTAATGTGGCGGGGGGGAGGGGTGAACACGGACTTTTGAGTCACCCCATTGGCTAAAGAGGACAGGTAGCCGAGAGGTAAGAGCCAATCGGCACTCCCTTGCTCCTCTCTTGTCTTTACAGACAATCTCTCTTCCTTCATCAGTAGATTTTTTCTCTCTACAGCCTCATTATGTGGTATCCATCTTTTAAAACTGCCTGACTGTAATTCCTCACTTTCATTTTTGGGAGACAGGCAGCAGCTTAAACCTTTTTTTTCCTTCACTCCGTTTTTTTTTCCGATGTTTTTTGCTGCTTTCCCAGTCCAGATATAAATCCCTGATTACGGCTCACTCGTGGCTCATTGATACCCCATTGATATCGGGGCAACCCAGATAGCTGTGACGGCGCCGTGAGTCTGTGGGGAGGCTGTAAAAGACAGTTCGACGGGAGAAAAGTGTTTATGATTACGACGGGGAACGAGGAGGCAATTTTTCACACACCAAATATCACTCTTGTCAAGTTTTCACAGCCGTAGACTTCTAGAAGGATGATATAAATATATATATATTGCTGTGCTTTCCCCCTGTTTTTCCCGTGCACCAATCACAACTCTGTTTTTGTTCTCCAGACATATAATCACTTGTCTTCTGATGCTACGTTTCACTGTCAAGGCTGCTGGGTGCAATTACAGGCCGAGTTCACACTTACTGCAGGCTCTCGTAACGATATTTTCTTCTGAAGGGAGACATAAAGTACTTTTCAATCAACATCCACATTAGGAAATACAAAACCTGAGTGCAGTGGAGATGCTGTGTTTGTCCTGAAGCAGCTGCAGATCATGCAAATCATCTTATTATGGATTATGCAAATATGTTCAGACCTCCTGCGTGCCTGTGCGTGTCTCTCAACCGTTACATAACAAAACATCATTTTGGAAACTCTTCCTGCGATCCATCCCCTCCCCCCCGTCACCGCTTCCCTGTCTTATCTTTCTCTCGCCGTCTTCCTCACGTCTCCCCTGCAGGTCACCCCACATGTCTGCAGTTCACCGATAACATGATGCAGGCGGTGAGGACGTACCAGTGGCAGTGCATAGAGTGCAAGTCCTGCAGCCTCTGCGGCACCTCGGAGAACGATGTATGTATACTGTGACCCTCTGTGGCTCGATGTCCCTTTTGAATTGAATGCACCAAAAAACACAAAATTTCTCCTTCTCAATTCAATTCAATTGGGCTTTAATATTATTATTATTATTATTATTATTATTATTATTATTATTATTATTATCTTATTTGTATTCATATTTATGAATATAATTGTATTATTATTATATAAATCTGTATTTTTTATTTATTATAATTGCATTTATATTAGAATCGGGCTTGATTATTATATTATGTTATTATGTATATTTATTTATATATTTTTATTATTATTATATACATTTTTATTAGAATATTTGTATTTACCGGTATTTTATCTTAATTTTATTTATGTAATAATTGGGCTGTGTTATTATTATTATTATTATTGTTTTCACAGTCAGTATGTTGCCCTCGATGTGATTTTGATGGGAAAAAAATATGTTTGCAGAAGAGTAAATATGTTTGTTTGTCGAGCACAATTTCATACAGATGCAAAGCCATCGTGATATTTTAAGTATGAATGATATAAAGGGTTGCCCATGAATTTTAAATGAATGCAAATATCTTTTATTGCGCCAAACAAATGGTTTGCATGAATTACTTTCACCTGGTTATAAAGTAATCATTGCACCTGGTCAAAGGTGATTACTGATGCATTTAAATAGGAATAAACAGAGGATTGTGTCTGACAACTAAGTATGTCAACATTAGCTACATTAGCTTCCCGTGGTGTTTTGAACACTCTTGCTATCTGATAAATGCTGCTAGTCGCTTTTATAGCAGCATGCGGATTTACTCACATATGTTTGTATATAATGTATAATTACGATGTTGATGTACTAATGCAGGACCAGCTGCTGTTCTGCGACGAC
This sequence comes from Eutrigla gurnardus, assembly GCF_963514095.1. Taxonomy (NCBI): domain Eukaryota; kingdom Metazoa; phylum Chordata; class Actinopteri; order Perciformes; family Triglidae; genus Eutrigla; species Eutrigla gurnardus. Next base: position 5,703,003 of record NC_139927.1, read on the forward strand.
TGTGACAGAGGATACCACATGTACTGCCTGAAGCCTCCGATGACCAAACCTCCAGAAGGTACAGCAGCGAGGGTTTTTATTTCACACCAGCGCGTTGATACCATAGATGTCATGTACTGTATAGAGAGAGGACACACGTCTATATATGGAAAAGAGCAAGGGAGGACAAAGACTTCAGCCTCTCTCTCTCTCCCTCTCTCTCTCTCAATTCAATTCAATTGGGCTTTATTATTATTATTATATTTGTATTTATATTTATTTATATATTGTTTATTTTTGTTATTATAAATATGTTCTTATAATATTTGTATTTATTTATTTTTTATTATTTTTATATAATATTTTTTATGTTTATGTATTGATATATTTTATTTTTTTGATATTCAATTTGTATTATAATATTTGTATTTATTTTATATTTATTGGTATTATAATATTTGTATATTATTTGTATATTATTATTTATATTATTTATTTATTTAAATTATATTGATATTATAATTGGGCTTTATTATTATTATATTATTTATCCCTCTCTCTCTCTCTCTCTCTCTGTCTGTCTCTCTCTCTCTCTCTCTGTCTGTCTCTCTGTCTCTCTCTCTCCACAGGGAGCTGGAGCTGTCATGTGTGTCTGGACCTGTTGAAAGACAAGGCCTCAGCCTACGGAGAAGCGTAACTTCCTCGGACATTCTTCCCGATCACACGTTTGCAAACACCTTTTTCTCAGATAGAAATCATACACACACACACACACACACACACACACACACACACACTCCAGTGCATTACGCGGGCTCAGGGCAGTTTTCTGCGTGAGGCGCAAAGATCTTTCGACCTCTCACACAGCCGAGCGACACTCGACATGCCGTTCAGTCATTTCTCTACCTCACCGCTCAGCAGACGGCAAGAAGCCAAAGCAAGAATGAAAATGGCCGATACTGTGTATGTGAAACGCATGCTCATTTTAAGCCTAACCGTGGATGTTTACCCCCCGATTTGAATTCACCCGAGTATGATTTGAAAGATGACTTCTGCTAAAGCTGTTTCACTTGCTGCTCAAGCTCAACAGTGGGTTTGACTTATGTTTGTTTAAACCCCCCCCCCCCAAACTACTCTCCTGTGTTTAGACTTTACAGTGACATTCCTTCTTTCATATCTGGACAGACTCAACCTTAGTTATGCCATATTTCACAGGTTTTTTTTTTTGTCAAGCTCAGTGAGATTTATATCCTGCAGGAAGAGGGAACTGCCTCTGCCGTCAGTCTGGATGGAGCGAGGTGACATCTATAATCCGTGTATGTGTCAGTTGCTATGATACCGTGGGGATCAATTTGACATACATTTCTTGACATGTAATGTTATTATTTATTTATTGATGTAATGATCCAAAGTTACTGTCAAGAAGATCATTGTTACTGTAAACCAGTGGTCCCCAAACTGTTTGTCGTGTCCAACGGCAAAAAATAAAATAAATACCGGGCCGGTAATTTATTCTATTTTCATCAACTGGTAACAATGCTGGGGAAAATCTAGAATTATTTCATTACGTCCTTGTGTTCAACACAAAAATAGAAATTCTTCATATTTCGGATATGATTGACAGGTTTAAGGACACTACAAATTTGTTCTCTCTCTCCCTGTCAAGTCTATTGATCTAACTTTACATGTTGTCAGCTGCATCGCCACGGCAACCTCGATAGCCGCAGAGCCCTCTTTGTTTTCCCCTTAATGAATTAATCTGATTCTTAGACCTTTCAAGCAGCAGGCGGTTTGACTCGTAGCAGGAAACGCACGTTGATGAAATAATAGCTCAGCTTCATTAAAACGACTGATTTTTTTCACTAAGCCCCGCCCATCTCAGCTATTGTTGCTATGGTTTTGTCATGCTTTTTATTCTGATGCAATAGCGTTAAGTACCATGAAAGCTGTAATCCCACATGATGATGTAGTTTGGCGTTAACTCTAGATGACAGCTTTAGAGGTCATGTAAACAAGTTAGCTGAGCATGTTTGTGGTTAATGCTGGAGCAGATTAACACACCCGTCTGACTCTTTGTTTGACATGTCCTAGTAGCTACATCGCTTCATTGCATAGAAAAACATTCAAAACTGGATAGTAACGCTGTGATTGGACGGTCAGTTTTTGGGGGAGTGGTTTAGTGAACATTCGTTTTAAAGCTGTTATTATTTACACCTGTGTTGGGCATTTCAAAGCAATCTGCTGTGAAAAAGGTTTATTCACCCTTTTTTTGCGGTTTCACTCTACATTTTACCCACGTACCGTGAACCCCCCCTACAATACCTCTGAGCCCCTCCGGAGGGCTCCACCCAACAGTTTGGGAACCACTGCTGTAAATTATCCAGGTCAATGGTGTGTAGTATCAACGTTTGATTGGACAGGCGGTGAAGTGAATCATAAACGAGTCACCATGGAATTAACTGGCGAGTCCTGTCTGGAAGTTGACACAGGTAATATAACAATTATTTCTGGGTTTTTTTATGCAGTTACAGTGCAACCAGATTATATTCTGGACCCCCACAGTACACATAGTGTGCACGCCTTCGCAGGATATCACAATCTGCATTGGTGTCGTCGTTTGCTTTTTATCGTGAGTTTGTATTCAATATTACTTTTCCACAGACAATCATGCGCTAGCATAGACACGGTACGTGGTGTTAATAATATGCAGAGGGTTTTATCATGCCTGTCCATGGAAGGTATAAAGACCCTTTGTGTCTTCCTTTTTAAAAATGTATTGGATGTCATTCTTATTTGATGCCATCGCCTACAGTACTTCAACATGTGTGTTGTATTTTGTTAAAAGTAAATGTTATGTTTTGTGTTGAAATAAAGACTTTTTCCATTAGTCTTGCATTTCATCCATTACATTTACCTTCAGTTCACTTTCATGTTATCCATCCATCCATTTTCTGCCGCTTATCCTGTATTCAGGGTCGCGGGGGGGCTGGAGCCGATCCCAGCTGTCATTGGGTGAAGGCAGGGTTCACCCTGGACAGGTCGCCAGTCTATCACAGGGCCGACATGTAGAGACAAACAACCATTCAAGAGTCACCAATGAACCTATCCCCATCCTGCATGTCTATGGACTGTGGGAGGAAGCCGGAGAACCCACGCTCACACAGGGACAGTGGTGTAGTGGAGGGTATACGCAGGTATACGGGGTATACCCACTTCTTTTTCTGGTGGTTTACAGTATACCCACCTATCAGCCAGAAAGCCATTGGAATATATGGGAGAGTATACCCACTTCCTCCTCTGTAACCTACCCATCTACCTAGCAGTACACCCACCTCATCAACTACCACCACACCACTGCACAGGGAGAACATGCAAACTCTGCACAGAAGGAACCCGAACTCGAACCGGGACCCTCTCGCTGTGAGGCGACAGTGCTTCACACTACACCACCGTGCAGCCCCCGATAAGATATATTCACAGAAATACTATTTTGGGCATTTCTCTTCCCCTTCAACAGCCTGCAACGCTGTGGATCCAAACAGAAAAATAGACATTGAATGTGTCGCGGTTCAGCTGTGGCAGTCTGGCTGTTGTGTTTTGTTTGTTCCCAGTCTGTTTTTCCCTCCTCCTTGCTCTCCTTCACCTGCTCCTTCCCTGTGTGTCCGGTGGGCATGGTGGCGGCAGCAGCAGAGTGGCACACCTGCTCCTCATCATCCTCAGTCTATATCAACCTGCCTCTCCACAACTTCGGCGCCAGATTATTCCGTTCCTACGGTTCCTACTGCCTTTTTTTTTGCTGACACTTGTTGTTTTGGTTCGCCCTCCAGAAAACCTCCAGCGCTCCTCTGCTCGGTTTCCTGCCTGCCAGCCTGCCTGCTCGTCTTCCGACCTGCCTGCCAACCAGCCAACCTGCCAGTCTGGCCTCCTCGGCTGCACAAACCTTCTGAACACATCTGCTCAATCAATCTGTTTTCCTGAAGTGCAGTCTCTAGTCTCTGTATCTGGGTCCACTGAAAACAACACCTAACAGAATGTTTGTATGGCTCAGGTCAAGATGACTGCATCTGATATGAATCCATTATAACCTAATGGACAGAATTAATTATTAAATCAATTAAAACCACACGCCCCGACACAAGCACTTCGCTGAAATCAAACAAATGTCGCTCAGCAAAGTCCAGACTCTTCTCTGTTCTGGCGCCTCAGTGGTAGAACGAACTCCCGACCGATGTCAGGGCAGCAGAGTCACTGCCATCTTCTGCAAGAGGCTCAAGACTCAGCTGTTCAGACTTCTCTGCATAGCATGTTCTTACCTACAGCACTTTGATCATAGCACTGTTGTACTTATGGCATCCTTGCTGAACAGCTACTATCTATCTGGTTAAGATCATTTGATCGTGGGGGTTTTTTTGTATTGAAAGTGTGGGGAAACCGGAGCACCCGGCGAAAACCCATATTGGCCCAGGCTGATCCAGATCATTTGATCGTGTTTTTTTTTTTTGTATTGAAAGTGTGGGGAAACCGGAGCACCCGGCGGAAACCCGTTTTTATAGGAGGACGCGCAATTTATGCCTTTATTTTGATGGGCGGACACAGGACGTACGGAGAGAAGTTGAAACTTCTTTCTATTTTTTCGCTCTTACTCTATCTATCTATCTATCTATCTATCTATCTATCTATCTATCTATCTATCTATCTATCTATCTATCTATCTATCTGGTTAAGATCATTTGATCATGTTTTTTTTTTGTATTGGAAGTGTGGGAGAAACCGGAGCACCCGGCGGAAACCCATATTGGCCCAGGCTGATCCAGATCATTTGATCATGTTTTTTTTTGTATTGGAAGTGTGGGAAAACCGGAGCACCCGGAGAAAACCCATATTGGCCCAGGCTGATCCAGATCATTTGATCATGTTTTTTTTTTTTTTTGTATTGGAAGTGTGGGAAAACCGGAGCACCCGGAGAAAACCCATATTGGCCCAGGCTGATCCAGATCATTTGATCATGTTTTTTTTTTTTGTATTGGAAGTGTGGGGAAACCGGAGCACCCGGCGGAAACCCATATTGGCCCAGGCTGATCCAGATCATTTTATCATGTTTTTTTTGTGTTTTTTGTTTTTTTTGTGTGGGGAAACCGGAGATCTCGGCGGAAACCCATTTTTATAGGAGGGACGTGCACTTTATGCCTTTATTTTGATGGGCGGACGCAGGCTGTACTCGAAGTTGATTACTGGCCCATTTTGTCCCATATGACATTGGCTTCCAGCTTATTTCTCATTTTCCTTGATTCTTCTGTGGAAAATCTGAGCAATGGCTCCTTGGTACCTGCAACGTGGTAACGGGACTTCTGTTTTTTTTTATCTAGCGGGGGAAAGGGCATTGAGAACTGCCGTTTGGGTTCCTCCAACAAAGGCTGTGCTGAGCTGTGGAGATCATGCGCCGCAGCACTGCCTTGTGTATCCTGGGCTGGATCCTTCAGCAGTTCCCATATTTCATTGCCTTCCAGCTTCTTTTTTATTCTCCTTGTTTCAGCCGTGGAACGGCAGTGAAATGGCCCCTTGGTACCCGCAAGGTGGTCACGGGACTTCTGTTTTTCGGTCGCATCTTTGGCAACTAAAGACACCTTAGCTGCACTGGGGATGGGCGGGAGAAGGGGATTTGTGGACTTGTGGTGTTTCACCGTATTATGGTCTACGACGCAGACGTTCTTTGGGGCCTGCGCATAGCGTTTATTCAACAAAGGCACTGCCGAGACGTGGAGCTCATGCACTTCAGCATAGTCTTGTCTATGCCTGGGTGGATCACTGGGTTGTGCATCCTTGGCTGCATCCCTGGCTTGCCTATGCTTGGCTGCATCACTGGCTTGTCTATGCTTAATTGCAGCACGTTCCTGTCTCAGCATGGCTTCAGCATATTTCTGTGACTGCACGGCTTCAGCATATTCATGTGACTGCGCGGCTTTAGCATATTTCTGTGACTGCACGGCTTCAGCATATTCCCGGCTCTGCTTGACTGCAGGACATTGGTGCCATGAAACCTGTGAATCACGGTTCTCCATCTGTATGCACTTTGCACGGTCGTGTGAGTGCATGACCGTAACGAGTAAGCGTTGCTCCTTGGCTACAGTAGCTTTCTCTCTCTCCAGGTCCACGGCACATGTTTGTTCGTACCGGGCTTGGGCATTTTTCTCTCGTCTCTGCTTGGCCTTACCTGCTAACTGTCTCTCCTGGGCCAAAGCAGCATGCTGTTTCTGAGAGACCTCCTTTAATAGATGTTCCCTCTCAGTCGCAAGAAGTTTGTTTCTCTTCAGCATCACAGCGACATCACGCCTGTTCATGATGACCTGTTTCTGCTGGGGAGGTTCCTGTCTCCGCTGCTCCTGAGCCTGTTTGTCTCTCCGTTGGAGAAGACGTGAACCAGTGAGAAGCATAGTTTCCATTGATCAGTCCCTTAATCTCTTTCTTTAGTTGCCTATGTGTTTGTCAGACTCCCTTCTTAAGTGAGTGTGGATATATCCTATTTCCTACTGTATGCTGACACTTTTATAGACTTTTATGGCTTTGATGTGTGATGACATCACAACATTGTGTGCCTTTGATCCTAGAATGTTCAGACCTTCCAGGATCAAAGGCACACACAAAGGCACAATCAAAGCCCCAGAATGTGATGATGATGATGATGACATCACCAAATTCTAGGGCTTTGATTTGCAGATTCTCATTTTTTAAAACTTTAATTAAAAACAAAAACAATTAATGGGATAGTAGAATGATTTGGGTACATTTCTCACACTGATGGTCTGAGAACCTCGCTGCACCCTTCTAAGTGCTTGACCCTTTGACAATGAATGGAAAGTTAGCACTTACATCAAATGGCCACCTTATGGCGGTGTTGGACAAGAGAAGAACTCTAATTGGACTATGTCCCAATCATCTACATTATAACTCATATAATTGCACAGTAGCCTATAATTTTTACATCAGTAGTTTAATCTACAGTATGAAAATGTTTTAGAAACTCAAGTAAAACGTTGATTTGATATTTGATACTACAGGAAAGTTCCAAGTCAAAGTTCAATAAGAAGAATATTAATTGTTTTTTTTTTAAATAAAAAGCAGTATATAGCATTGTTTTGACAAGCTGACTGTATGTTATGATTAAGCAATGAAAACGTTTAGGGGTTGCCTTACAAAAAATGTCATTTATTCAATCAAATTTCCCAAAGCAATGGTAAACAAAATGTGAACCTTTGTGAAACTTTTTTTAAACATTTGTTACTTATATTAGTGAACATTTTCAGTCACTCCAAAACACATTTTGAGTTACAAATACTGTTGTAAAGAGGTTCTTAGCATTCTACAGACATCACAATATTGTCTTTGTGCTCCAAGCATTAAGCAAGACACGTCATATTGAACTGAACATCACTGAACTGTGATTTTGAGAAAAAGGCTTCCAAAGAAAGCATCCCACTTCACTAGTTGGTGCCTTTACATGTCTACATTTGTAGTCTAACCACCTCATTTGAAAAAAAATGACTTCTCACTGTTCTCAGGTCAAATATTTATATGCGATTAAAATGCGATCCAGCCATCAAGCGTTTGTGAGAACTTGCAATGAGTCTTTTACAGCGATGTGGAGGAATTTTGGCCCACTCCTCTTTGCACAGTCGTTGTAATTCAACCTTATTGGAGGGTTTTCCAGCATGAACCGCCTTTTTGAGGTCATGCCACAGCATCTCAATAGGATTCAGGTCAGGACTTTGAGGCCACTCCAAAGTCTTAATTTTGTTTTTCTTCAGGTGGACTTGCTGGTGTGTTTTGGATCATTATCTTGCTTCAGCTTGAGGTCGTGAACAGATGGACGGACATTCTCCTTCAGGATTTGTTGGCAGACCGCAGAATTCCATCAGCCATACATGTTGGGATATCCATTAGTGCAACAACACAATATTTTAAAAAGTACAATAATGACAACAATATTTTTTTATTGGTACTTTATTGGGGCACACATTCACAAGAGAGAATTACCCTCTTTAAACTGTAAACTGTTGATTTACACCTTTTTTTATTTTAAGTACCTTCTCCTAGTGAAACCTCCCTCCAAGGACTACAAAGTAATCCTGTATTATGTATTAAAAAAGAAAAGTAAAAAGAAAAAAGAGTCAGATAATTTCACATTAGCCTTTAACCTTCATACAAGGAAGTGACTGTGTAATTGGACTGGCGTTATCTCTTTGTTTTTGTGAGTGCGTCTCAGCAGCTCGTGGTCATCTGAGTGACGAGGGACAGGAAAGTTCCCGTGACGAATGAGGGATTCAGAAGGAGCTGCTCCAGCATGTCTCTGCCTCGTTCTCTGGTGTTCACTGAACACATGGCACTTTTCCACACCCGCACCATCGTCCCAACTGGTGGATGACACGGAAGATCATTAGTAAAAGCTCAATTCAATAAGAAGGCTTGGTTATAATATGTGTGTGCGTGTGTGTGTGTGTGTGTGTGTGTGTGTGTGCCCTACGTAGGAAACTGTTGATGCTGTCCATCCAGGAGAAGATATAAAGTGTGTGGTTCTCCTCCGCGCTCAGATCGGCTATGTTCGGGGCGTTGTCGCCCTCCTAGACGTACAGACGTGCAGATGTGACAACATTAAGATGAATGCACAGGTTGTTAAAAAATAAAATAAAATAAAAAGGCATTGATTTTTTTTTTAGAAACGGATGGATTGCAGTTGTAAACACGTTACCTGTAAAACACGACTTGGGAGAGGCGAAATGAACATGGCAGCTCTTTCCAAACTGGACTGGAAATGTGCCGCGGAAACGTACTCGGCGGAGTTCAGCCAGCTCTTAGAAAATGCCACCTCTACAGAGGAGTAGGAGGTCTGTCTGGGGGGGGGGAGATAAAGCTTTTTCACCTCTTTACCTTATGATAGATCAGGCAGTGTGTGCACGTTTGGGGGTAGATGGATTACCTGGCATTGCATGCACCAGAGGCCTGAGTTGAAGCCATTTGGGCCTCCCAGTAGAGGCCAAGGAGAGAGTCTTTCTTCTCATTGTCGGGGAGAGGAGACTCGGCTGCAGCCCTGAGACCCTTTAAAACACGCACATATACAATATTGAGGAGGTACTGCAGCGATTTGTCCTCCATAAAGTCAGGACATGCAGAATAGTGTTAGTGTGCGTCACTAACGTACCTGGAAAAAGGCATCCCACTTGGTCATGGCGTCAGGGTAGCGAGCTGCACAGTCAGCATATGTGGTGCAGTAGTCCGTTACGCCTTCAGGGACCTGCATCTGGACCTGATTCAACATCACTTATTAATACAACCATCATCAAAACTGCTTTCTCTTTGCTTAAAGAAAATGTCTACAACACTTTGAGACTTTCAGTCTGAGATGTAGAGCTGCAAGTACCGGAACGTCTGCTCCCATGAAGCCCTGCTGGGCAGCAGACAGGAAGGGGAGCACGGAGACAAAGTAGTTCTCACCTGGACGGGGAAAGAAGTTGTGTCACAGTTATACAAGTGAAATGAATTAATGCATAACATTTGTTTGGCACTATAAAAGACATTTGCTAATTATTCCTGCTTAATGGGCGACCCTGTATATATACACGTGTGTGTGTGTGTGTGTGTGTGTGTGTGTGTGTGTGTGTGTGTGTGTGCATACTTACAGCTCCACCAGCTCTGAGTAGAAATACACATGGTATCGCCTGTTTGAAGGCCGCAGGTTGTGGCGCCGGTTGGGTCACCCAGACGTCCTGCAGAAACAGTTTGTGTCTAGATTTCAACTCTAATTTGTACGAGTACATCAAAGTACTAGGAAGTAATTTTTTTTCCAAAAGAAAGATGTTTATGTTTCCAACATACCGGAGGTGAGCATCCATCCGAGCTGCAGAGGCAGTCCCCAGAGTGGACTGTCTGTGGCGTTGGTCCCCATGGAGCCCATCAACGGGTCCGTGGCAGCGATCAGCAGCCTGTAGAGACTCATGCGGTGCAGGAAGTGCCAGGGGTCGGGGTTCAGGACGCCATTCTGGACGGGCAGGTCGGTGAGCTGGCCGG